>NC_047676.1:19623849-20223849 GCF_011762505.2 Arvicanthis niloticus
TGATGAACAGCAATGTGGAAGTGTAAACTAAATAAATCCTCCCCCGGCCCCTCCCCCCCCCAAAAAAAAGCTTCTCACTAATTTCACCACTCTTAAAGTAATTTCTTCTGTTTCAAAAACAACAAGTGTGCCATTTCAATTTTGATATTCCGGTTTTAGGATGCAGTAGCAGAGTGATGTTGTTACAAATGCCTCCTTTTATGAGCACAATCTAAAAATCCAAAGGTATTAAGATACTTGTTAAAGGTCCCTTGAGTGATTTCCAATCAGAATAGGGACCTATATTCAGAGAACATACCCCTTTCTGTTAAGTTCTACAAACCATGTGTCTCAATACTCTCAAAAAGCTGAACATACTATTTCCAAGAAACATACTACATCCATAAAATGCACAGAAAGACAATCTACCCTTAAAGTCGGGTAGCTTTGTATAGGAAGACATAGAGATTAGAATCTTCAATCTAGAAACTCTGACATCTATTAAATCATGCAGAAGGTGGAAAGTGTGAAAGCCAAGCTATATACAGACTCAATTATATGGGGTCTAAGGGTGCTTTTGGAAGTTTAAGAGAGATAAATCTAGGGCAAATAACGGGAAATGCCACACTATGTTATTTATTAGATAGAGTGTTCATGGAAGTAGTGGGCTAAAAATATAATAGGTTCATAAAAGGTTTAGATAAAAAACATACAATAAATCAATTTGAGACTATTAAGGGGACCTAGTTCAGTATAGAATTAATACCTCTTTCATCTTTGTCAAAGTACACAGCACTTCTTGCTATTCAGTAACAATCTGAGACCAAACTTGAACATTATTACACTCATATCAAACAACTAAAAAAACAAGATTTTGAGAAAGAAAGAAAGAAGAAAAGGAAAGGGGAAAAATGCAATCGCCTTCAGCTCCTTCAGCCCTTCCCCTAACTCTTCCATTGGGGTCCCCAGGCTCAGTCCAATGGTTGGCTATTTGTGTCAGCATCTGTCTTAGGTACTGGGAGAGCCTCTCAGAAGACAGCCATACCAGGTGCCTGTCTGCAAGCACATCTTGGCATCAAAAGTAGTGTCAGGGTTTGGTGTCCGTGGATGGAATGGATCGCAGGGTGGGGTGCTCTCTGAATGGCAATCCCACAGAAAAACAAGTCAAATAACAAGACTTAATAACACAGAAAAGGGTGATGCCTAGAAGGGTGAGGCAGGAATGGGTGGGTGGTTGGGGGAGCACCCTTTTAGAGACTAAGGGATGGGTGATGGGGTGAAGGGCTTCATGGAGGGGAGATCGTGAAGAGGGATAACATTTAAAATGTAACCAAAAAATGATTACAGAAAGGAAGAAAGGAAGGAAGGAAGGAAGGAAGGAAGGAAGGAAGGAAGGAAGGAAGGAAAAAAAGATGGAAAAAAGGAAGGAAGGAAGAAAAAATAAAAGAGGCAAAAAAGTAGTAATTGATACAGTAAGTTATTCAACAGCTAGGGATTGAATGAAGCCATTCTCTATAGTCAAGATCCAAATGACCTTTATTAGAATATGCTTAGATTTACATAATATACTCTGAATGTGCATTCTCATGAATACCAATTGAATCTGTTTTTATAGAAGATCTGACTGACAGGGATATGTACATAAATACCCAAATTTACAAAAATAAAAATGGGTCAAAGTCTATTTTCTTATTATATGCACTTTATACTCTGTGCGCAGAGAACTTTATTTTAAAACATTTTAAATTCCTTCTATTGGTAACCTAAAAACTTCAGTTTAACAGTGAGATTCATCACGTTTGAAATGTCATTATTTTCGGTAGGATAAAATATTTTATTGCATTACTGTTTTATTAATCTCTGTTAAAGATAATTTTACGTTTATCCAGGTCTTTTCTTTTGAATTATTGCTTTCTTGTGGTGGTTTGTTATGGCCACATTGATATTGGAAATGTATTTTAAAAAGTATAAGACGTGAAGCTAATTTCTGAATAAAATGACGTGTTTGTTCCATGACAAATAGAAGAACAACATGCAAAAGTTGAAGTTGAAGAAGGACTTCTCAAGCCAAATAGGCATTTAAGTTAAAATAGGTGTATAATCAGAGAGGTTGGTGACTCAATATGGACGTAAACAAGTAGATTGTTTAGCGATCAAGAAAGATGGAAATATTGAAGTCTTGATCCACTTTTCTTCTGTGAAAATATGTTCAAATAGTTCTCAACTCACCATAGTGTCATATGAGTATTATTTGGGAAAAAAGTAATCCTAAACTATTCCCCTGTCTTACCTAGAAACACATGAGAGATATAAAAGAGACAATGATCCAATAGGAAAGTAGGTCCTGGAATGGCAGAAGACAAAGTTTTGACAGCACAGTCATGACTGTTAAATACATGGCTCCAGTAAAATCATTTATATTATCACAAGAAAGCTCATGGTTTTCAAAAAATTTGACCTAAATTCAGGTTTGCAAATCACTGGTTTGCATTGGAATTTTAATGTGGTTTTCTAAAACTGAACCATTGTAAAAGCACACTTTTCCTTTTATACATAAAGTCATAGAAGGAACAACTGTTACTAATATTTCCTGGCACAATTATTAAGTTTTCTAAAACTAAGTTCAGTGATTGCACATGCATATGTGTACACATGCTTTTGATAAAGACAATGGGTAGGTCATTTTTTGTAGTTCTTATTAGAAAAATTAAAAGAATTTGGGATCTTTGGGGTTTTTTTCTATGTCCATTATTTTTCATTATGACTGGAAAGCATTTTGAAGTTTGTTTTATACAAGCTAAAATTATTTACAAAAAAAGTGCAAAAAAGAAAAAAACCTGTGTCCTGAAACTGTAGAGGCATGCATTCCTTGACCCTTGTACTAACAAGTCATCATTGTGATGATTTTTTTTTTCTCTACAAAAGTAAAAAGATCGTCTTTAAACATCCCATCTGAAAGCTCTGGAAACAATTAGGGCCTAATGCTCAGAGACAGCATAGATATGTTATCAGTTGGTGGTTTTATAAGATTTCTTTCACTTAGATTGCTTTTTCTATTTTTTGTTGTTCAGATATTTTAAGAACCCTAATGCTACTTCCTGGTTTACAATGGAGCATCTCCTGCCCTTTTCAATGTATCCATGCAACTTAATTGTGTACCACTGAGAAAGAGGTGATCCACAACAGGTTCTGGTTAATGAAAATTTTATAAAAAGGAAAACATATGAGAAAAAAATTAAGCTCATATATTCTCTTTCTTGTAATACACACTCTCAGATATAGAACAGAGATTCTGCATGGAGAAGCACGGCTGTAGTAACAGATTTATCCCAGCTCTTTCACATAACAGCTTTGATTGGTGAACACTAAATAAAGTGTCTCATCTTCAGTTTCCTAATATCAGGAGTTTCTTGAACATGACAAAAAAAAAAAAAAAAAAAAAAAAACAGAAGAGAGAAAAAAAAACAAAAAAAAAAAAAACAAAAAAAAAACATCACCACCACCAACAACAGAAGAAGGACCACACACAGACCAGTCTGCACTGTATGTAGCAAGCAGAGTTTTCAATAAGTGATGGCTATCAATATTACACCATCACCTTCTAATCACTTACTAGAACCTTTTCTCTGAAAGAAAAACTTAATATTCATGTACAATCTACACAAATAAAATCCTGATCACATTCATTATAATCAATGTGTAAATTACAGAACATATCCCTTTTCTGTAAGATAAACTTGAAAAGTTCATATTTATTCCTATGAATCCTTTAGGCTTGGGGACACTGAGACCAAAGAAGGGGGTATAAAGAATATGACAGTTGAGAATGAGAAGACAGCCTGCAAAATACTGTCTTTCAATCATGAGACGGTCATGCAACCGTGACTCACGGCAGCAATGCACACCTGCACTGAGTCTACAGAAGCCAGACTCTCTTTACAGTCCGCTACAGAGGAAGAAAAGAATCCGTATCATATTTCCTTACCCGTTTCCAATTGACAGATTCTGGGAAGAAGGGACCATGGTATTTAGTTGTACACCCACCCCTGAGCTTACCAGGCTCACAGGATTAATTCTAAACTCATGGTTACACAGACTGCCCCGATTAAACTCTGTAGGGACAAGCAAAATATGTAAATAACGATCACAGATTTTATTGAGGTTAACTGACTGGAGTTAGAGGGAAATGAGCCTGGGAGGCCCAAAATACAGAAGTACATGTATGAAGAATTATGAAAGAACAAAAGTTGCTAATAAGAGCTGACATTGCCTGTGCTCTCACTTCATCATGAAGTAAGTTTGAGCACTATTATAATCTAGTGGTGATAGAAAAGGAGAGGGAAAGTTTACGCCTAAGTGCTAAGTCACATTTTGCTAGAAACTATAATAACTATAATTACAGAAGCATAAAATCAAGAAATATAAGAGGTTGAAATAAATAAGTAAGTAATTCTGCAATAACACACATGAGCCAGAGGGAAGTGGGATTTAAACCAACAATCTGACACACTCATCACACTAATGTAACCTATGATCTTAGGCATCTTATGCATGTTAAAAGCGAAAGCATCCATTGGAAGCACAGACAGAAGGAAAGCCTACCACCATCAGTGGAAAAGGTGCCTGACTGGAAGCAAATGTTAAAGAACTGTATCTCAAAGAGACAATTGAAAACATGCAGTGGTAAATCAGAGTGCATATGTGCTAAGACTGTACAAGAAAAGACAGGCGAGGTGGAAAATGAACAAAGCAATATGCACATGGTTCAACTTTTCTATCGCCCCATTTAGCTGACTACAAGGAAATAGCACGTGTGTGTGTGTGTGTGTGTGTGTGTGTGTGTGTGTGTGTGTGTGTATTCTTTGGGGAGACAATTATTTCGGGAGACAAGGCACCATCAGGAGTAATCTGCAAATTGGACTTGGAGCTTCAAAGATGCTGCCTTCAAGAGTTATCATTAAGGGTGGCGGGGGCAGATCTGTCATACAGTCACGTTCTCTGTAATTAGCCCTTCACACACAGTCCTAGAGGGCATTCCAAATACCTCTTTTGTTCAACAAGCTAGGCTTGAGGGGAGTTTTCTCGTTTGTGTGTCTGGTGCTTTATGGGATGTCCTAACATTTGTTCACTTCCTCTCCCCCATGAAAGGAAACAGACCTGACTGCTTTGAGTAGTGAATCATTTTCACAAACATTGTTTTCTACACATTTTTCTTGCATATGGTCGAATCTCTATTACTTCCCTTTTGATAGCACATATTAATTCTTGAATACCTGTATCTTGCAAAATCTCTATTCATCCTCTACCCATACCCAATAAAAAGTTTCATCTCTTCCATTACATAAGGGATTTTTGTTGTCTGTTGTTTTCATAACTCATTCTGATGATTCCGGTTCATACTGTGTAACACACTCTGAGAAACAGCTTTTGCTAATATGTACTGGTTCTTTCTTTAGGTCTGTAAGATCAGAAACACACACACACACACACACACACAAGTTTACCTGCCTTGCTTATGTGACGGACTTTTCTTGAAATTGATTTCCTGATCCTTCTCAGATTTGCTCATTGCTATGAATTGGTGGCCTAAAGGGTGATGTTTAACAGTCACCTTGGATTTCAGAATGAGCCAAGACTCTCCAGCAGATCTCTCCATGGTGAGATCAAGCCTAAGCTGTAGCTGTCATCTCACAGAAACCAGCTTGCCTCTATAAGCCATAGGGGCTTCTTCAAACAAATTTACTGAACCAAAACTGAGACAACTATCAATCACACCGAACTTGACTACGGATGCTCCCTTTTCTCTATATCTTGTAATCAACCCTGATGCTTCTTCTCCTATTCAAAGTCTATGTTAGCCAGCTGGAAGATGAGCAAAGACACTTAATGTGGTTTTTTTTCTTCCAAACTAGCTCCTGTTTAAATCCCCTTTCTGATTTTTCACCATTTCTTCCCCTCACTTTCTTAGGGACACAAGGCCAACTTGACACATTTAGACTCTCAGTATCATACCGCTGCCCCAGACTGAGTTACAGCTAGCTCGTTCCAGTTTCTTTAGTCATACACCAGGGACACTTTCTGAAAGACATACCTCTTAGAGTTTACTATCTGTTCAGTATGCAATGCAAAGAGCTATGCAGAATATGTGCTTAGAACAGTACAAGCCTATTAAGGCTCAATGCAACTGAATTCAAATTATCACACAAATGAGTAATGTCCCCATCAGTGATCTACTTTAAAGAATAAATCATTTCCATTGTAGATGTGCTTTGCAAGATGTCCTTTTAAATTATTTCGGAATCTGTGACCTTACATATAAAAACATATCAGTACTGGCTACTCATCACTGATATGATGTTCATCACCAAATCATGCAACAAGAATTTTTAAGTATAGGAAGCCAGACCATATGCCAAAGTTACAATGTTATAGGTGTAGAATGATATCAGTGGATCAAATAAGATACAGACATTATTTTCAAGAACAAATTCAGGAGGTTGAAAAAATGTTCTTCAGAATTTCTGTAATTAAAAATGGCTTTGTAGCTGGGCAGTGGTGGCACATGCCTTTACTTCCAGAACTCAGGAGGCAGAGGCAGGCAGATCTCTGAGTTTAAGGCAGGCTGGTCTACAAAGTGACTTCCAGTACAGCCAGGGATGTGCAGAAAAAAAAATCTCATTCAGAAATAACCATACCATTATCTTAAAAGAGACAGGAAAAGTTGCTCAGTAGTGCAGCAATAAGAAAAAATATGCCTTTGGGTCTTGCAACAGTCCCTTAAGCTTTCAATGTCGATTAACTGTGAAATGGAAAACTATAATATACATTTTACCCATGTGATACATATATCTCAATACGACACCTTTGCTAATATGTGAACAGAGTTAGCTAAGTGTTAGAGTTTCAGATAACAGCAAGAATAACTCACACTCTGAGATAAAGAACATTGAAAATGATGAAGCTGTGTACACACACACACACAATCATGTCCATATAAATGACGCAAGGATGACAATGACTAACAGCAGGAAGGAGTTATAAATAAACAAGTTTGACTCTTTGGAAGCCGCAAGGCCATTTTACATGTAGATCTCAAAGATCATCGTGAAATAACACTAGAAGCCTACTTGTTTACATATAAATCTGAGCAAGAAGGGTCCTGAGATAAAGTGACGACAATTAGAAAAGCAAGACGATTAAAATAGTAAAAATGGTAAAGGCTGGTTCTCTAAGAACTGAAAACTATTATATCTGCTTACATTCTGAGACGTGTTGAGTACAAGAGAGCCAAAGGACGTATAAGTGACTCAAAAGGAAGAAGACAAATTTGAAATTCCTAAGCAAGCAGTAATAATGGCAGTAATATACAAGAGATGGGCGCAGTCACAAAACCCCTCTCAGGGGATTTTAGAAGAGGCTTTTATAATCCCTACAGCATGCTTAGGTTGTGGCTGTTTCAATATTCCATGTTGCCAATGATGAATTTGAACTCTATCTAAAGTGAACAACTCTGCCAAGATTCCCATGCTCCCACTTTGTGGCAACGGTGAAAGTCTGAGTGGATATGCCCTTAATATAGGTATGGTAAACTGATCTAAGAAATAATTTGAGATGCAGAGGGCAAGAGAAGTAGAACTGGCTACATCCGTGCAGCATCTTCACAGCCTATTCGATTTATATCGGCCCAACCCTGAAGGATGGGGCCCTTCCTGAGTCTCTTACACAGTCATAGACATTTTCTGTGTGTGGACCTGGAGACAGAAAGAAAGCACCATTCCTTCTAACAGAGATGAGATAAGAATGATATGTCAAATAATTATACTGGAGAAAGAAAGGAGTTAAGAAACTATGCATTTGTAGCTATGGGTCTCTGAAAATGGTAGCAAAGAATGCTCTCAGAGACAACTAAATAGGTAAATCCCCTTATCCTTAAAGACAGCTATTTTGAACAAACACACTTCTATTCTATTTCAAGGAGGAAAATTTGGAGCAGAAAATTTTATTGAGGATTTTGAAGTTTTGTTTTGTTATTATTGTTATTATTCTTTTTCTCTCTCAGGAAGGTGTTGATCTTTATATTCTATCTATATTTGTGATTATCAATTTTTTATCAACTTAAAAAAATGATATAACCTTAATTAGCAACATTAAATGGAGCTATGACATCATCAATTCTTTTCACTTGAATTTGAACATTACTAAACTGTGAAGACAGTATTTTGCTTCTATGTTGTTTGGGGAGATTGAGTAAATATATACTCATTTGAAATAATACCATGTCTCTACCGTTACACAAAAAAGCTAGTAGATTCTTGACAATAAAAACAAATCAATAGTAATATCTTTAGAATAGAAGCAGTCTGGTTGATAAAAGTGTGTGGTTCACTTGGAATGAAGTAATCGCTGTTCGCAGCCTGGGCATGAGACATCATACATTCTGACACTTGTTTGTATCACAAGGCTGTCAGGAAAACTGAAGCAGAAGCAGGAAAAAACCTTTCTAACAGCAATGAAAAACGTATGGCTCTAACACACTCCAGGGAGGTGATGTGCATAAGCCTTTTTAAGACTTTTAAATGGACACTCTGGTTCCCATTAAGGTCTGTTCTGTTGATGAAGATAAATGATCTCCATGCTGCGGAGAAAGAGATCATTTCCTACAGTTCCCTTGAACCCTGTAAGTTGGACTAAGTTATTCAGTGTAAAATCTTAAAATAGAAGTTTTATGATTGTGAGCAAAATTAAGACATTATGTAAATGTACAGAGATTGATAGAATTCTAGATGGCATTCCATCCATGAACACATGGAGAAATAGATATGATTTGATACTCATGTACTGTGATGTGAACAACAAAATGGATTTTGATGAGGTTTCATATTCAGATAACAAAATAACTAATTAATGTTTCGTAGTCAAACTTGCAGTCAATCTTGCGAATTTAAATAGTCGGCACAGATATCCGGTTCCCAGCATGGTATTTTTAAAAAACACATCTGTAGTATTTTTAAAAAACACATCTCATATAAATCAGAAGAGAACTTACAAGCATTACATGAAATGAAAGTAGAAGTAAAAGAAAGTTGATATTTAGTATATACGTACATTGCTTCAAGTAAACAAAAGCTGGTATATCTTCTAAAAAGTGAAGTATTCCAGTTTTCCTCTCCGAAATGAGTGAGCCTGGTAAAACCTGCATTCACTGTTTTGACACCCCTAAACCCTTTGGCTAACAATCGTTTCTCTGCTCTGGTGTCCTACAAACCAGATGAATATTTGCACTGAAAAACTTTAAAAACTTTAAATATTTAAGGTATGTTTTTCTGCTTAGTTTTAGCTGTAAAATTAAATTATCTTTTAATCTAAAAATTGTGCTGCATCCAAAACTGTTATATTCAAGAATCATCCATATCTAATCCCCATTTATAGCCCTTAACACGAATCCAGACCTATTTGAAAACTGTGAAGAACATTGTTAACCTGAAAAATACAGTCTTAAACATGGACCTTACTCTAATTAACAAATAATGGCCACTAGGTGGCCCCAAACTCCAATATGTATCACTCAGGATATGAATGAAAATTTGCCAAAGGTATTAGCTATAATTTACCTCATAAATGGGTCAAAACTTCAAGAATGTGAAATCATCTCAATGCTATGAACATTTTTCTATCTAATTTTTGTGTTTCTAAACTAAATACACTCAAGACAACACATCAAATACTTGCACACCTTTACAAGGTTTGAAGGATTTTGGCCAAGAATTCTTTCAGTCTTCATAACTACCAATTCAATTATAGTTGGTTTCTCAAAGTTTTATAATTTCTCCACTAATATTCCCCAATTTTCTCCTCATTTTTCTTTTCAATTAAATGAAGGGAAAATATATGCAAGCTAATGAACGTTGTCGCTGGTATGATTAAAGAATTCTGTAACTAATGAGAGTCCATGTCTAATTCTCTAGCCTTGAGAGGCCTATTAATCAAGTATACTTAGGTGGTCGAGTATACTAGCACTAAAATGTAGATGGTATTTTAGATTAGCCTTCTTACTCAATCGCTGTAAAGCTGAATCAGTTAGCCAAACATGAAAGTGAAGCTGTGGATGGAAATACTGATGAATAGGAACAGGAGTACCAATGATAAGAGTCAAGCTTTGATTAAATAAATAACACTGGATTCTATGCCACATGTGAATGTCAGACCATGATTTTTAAAAGCGAGAGAGAGAGAGGGAGAGAGAGACAGACAGAGAGAGAGAGAGAGAGAGAGAGAGAACTTTACTATGCTCAGGAAATTACCTTCGTCACATGTGTTGGCAGTGTTTGTTGTTGCTTTCCCTGTTTTTACAAAACTGGTAGAGGGAAGAGTGTACTTTAATTCTATTAGTTTTGTTGAAGTTGTAGTCTGGTGGTATTTGGAGTTAGGGATTTATTAGCCTGAGTTAGTCCGGACCTTATTGTGCTGTCTGGGCTGAAGTTGAATTTTTAATCCTGGTTCAGTCACTCTGGACTAATAGGTGTGAGGCACCATACTCAACCCAGGTGTGAGTTTATAAAATAAGCATAAGACTTTTTCTAAAGATTTACATAACATTGAAAAACAAAGGCTGATATTCTTATTTTGAAAGTCTAATTTCACAAGTAAAGCCATTGGTGGGTCTTAATGTATTCTTCAAAAACAAGGGGGAAAAAAAACTAGAAACAGTGGTTTATTGGGCTGATCTTTGTATCACCTTGAATGAATGAGTAGACAGAATGGATTATCGAAATAAAACCTGTTAAATTTTTCATATTTTTAAAGCAGGTTCTATTTCTTCAACTGACAATCTCATGAAGCTAATCTAGGAAATCAGTAGCCGGCTGACCTTTCAGCTTATAATTCTGATTGCAAAGTTATCCTTGAGATTTATAGATATCACAACTTTAATGGAATTATTTCTTTAATGCACCACCTCTGTTCATCACTCCTCCTAATTCTCATTACTCTGACCTCAAAAAAGGAGAATCTGCTAAAGGAATCATTATTCTGGAATACAAATGGCTCATGTTTCACCTGGGTGAGTTTATGTGGCTTACGGAACTCACAACAGTTCTAGGCCTTATCTCTAATGCTTGCTCCTCGTCTATGCCTGGTCAGGTTTTTCACGCCCTTTTCAAAATTCATATCCATTACTCCATAGCTTCATGTAATGACCATCGGAGAATGCAACTGAAGTTTCCATGTTTCACTCAACTCTTTATGGGCCGACATTTCCCTAATCATTGGGGAATGAATATATGTGAAACTCTTAAGTATAGAGCTGTTTCCAGGCAGAATATTAGATTGAATGAGACATTTCCAATTAAAATATGTAAACAGGCGACTTCTTTGGAGATCCAGTGTTTCAACCAACCACTACTGTACAGAAATCTGTTAGAATAGAGAATGTTATGGTTGCTGAAAAGCCAGTACTAGGATGCCAACAGCAAGGTTATCTCAGTTCCAGTCAAGTACATTATTATTGCATGACATGAGTTAAATCATTTTTAAATTTTATATTTAAAAATTCAAATCCATGAAGTGATCTATTAAGGTAAAAGTAAAATATTCTCAATGCTAATGAAAAAAAATTAGGTTGCCTGAACTTAAATGAAGTAATTGCACCAATATGAATAATATTTAACAATAATTATTAAAGTCAATACTAGAACCTAAACTGGGTGTTAGCTAATGTTTTCTACATTTATAGGTTTATGGTAATTGTTCCTATTAATCATGAACATTGTCATATTACAAAAGTACACCTATTAACCCCATTTAACAGATGAAAGAGCTTCCAATGATATTAAATATTAAATATATGATAAGTGGTACAGTTACAATATTAATTCAGACAGACTGGTGCCATGCTCCTTGCTTTTATCCATTAAAGGTCAGTGGAGAAATACTTAGGTTAAGGTCATTACATTTTCTAACAAAGAGAGTCTCAGTGTTTCCAATTTGCAGCCTCCTCACTGCATAGTGTTCTTATTAAGATGACCTTCCACAGTTTTTGGTAAGGAACACTTTTTCACAGGTACTAAGGATGCAGCTCTTCAGTATTTGAGGGTATGTGAACTTTCATTAACAACTTTTAGTGATGGTACTTCAGAGTCTAGTTTGCCCTCATGTCCATTCATTGTCTGTACGCTTCTCTGATATGGACCATTAGTCTCAGCACTGTACTTTCATTTTATTCCACAGAGCGTCTTGCATCTGCAAGGTGAAAATCCACTGCTGCAAATCTATGTGCAGCATAGATCAGCCACCAAGGGGCTGCTGCTGCAGAAGCGCAGATTCATGGTCCAGGCTTGAGTCGTCATCAAAAGAAACCAAGGCTAAACAGAAATGTGATTTGAACTAAACGGATAAATTCACTCTGATATGTTCTTAAAACAAATGATGCAGCTTTCAGTAAAATGACAAAGTTCAATGAAGGGAAACTTAGAGGCATACCTCATGCAGTTTAAATGTACCTATGGTTTACCAGTTATCAAAACCTCAATAAGAGAGTGGGTCATGTGATAACTCATCTCACACCCCTCTGTAGCATATGTCAAGCATCAACCACACCCTGCTCTCTCTCTCTCTCTTCCTGATATTTATCCTACTACTCAATCGGAGTTGACATTTATTAAAGAATACTTGGTGAGTGAATGAGTGGGTGAAATTAATTGCTAAACAATTTCTTTAGTATCTATATAATTGACAGTCGAGATGAAAAACTAGTTGGGTATGATGATACTGTAAGATTCTGACAAGCTTACTGGGAACCCCTGAGTGAACACCGCGAAGCCAAGAATCGATGCAAAAAACAAGAGGAATTTAGTATTCCAACTCATTGGAGTCTTCCTACACTGAAGGTGAAGTGGCAACCCCATGCAGCTCGTTCAGTGAGCTTTTATACAGTTGGGGGAGGGGGGCAGACTAGAGAAACTCGGCACAATATGATTGGCAGAACAGTGTAACTTTAAAACAGATTGGTCATTAGGGAATGAAGTGGCAAGGACTTCCCTTGTCTGTGAGTGGCCAAGTTTGCATCCTGTGGAATGTGTCCCCACCTGCAGGTCAGACCGCCCACTGTGGTCTGAGGAAAGTTAATTAGCCTCTTCCTTCTGGAGGGGCAAATGTCCCATGACCTTTCCAAAGTTCCTGAGCTGACCTCTCCAATACCTGCCTATAATCTCGTCTTTAAAGGATGATGAGCTAAAAGTATCTGTCCAGCACACGATATGGAGAGAGATCTTTTTTTTGAGGGTTAGGAAGCAATAAACACTATAAGGACAACTGCATTAAAAAAGGACTAAGTGAGTGCTTAATTCCATGCTAATTTCACAAGTAGCTCCTCAAAATGGTACATTTCAAAGGACCATAGAGATATTTCTATTATAGGCCATGTAATTATTAATGCCTCACATTTTTTTTTTAAAGAGCCTATATCTCTAGCTATGACACAGAAATGGTGGCTCATTTGTCCTTCCCCCCAAAGCATGAAATGTGTTGCTCAAGGATGCAAAGAAAAACTGAACAGTCATTACAAACATTCTAAGAAAGCATGTAAATTGGAAAAAATAAAAGGCAAACAACAAACAAATCCTAAATCATGTACAGTACATGAGAGTCTACACGACAAAAAGTAATGAAAATTGATCCCATAACATTATGCTACTTAGAACTATTAAAAACAGAAAACATTAATAAAGTATTACCATGGGACAAGATGATGGCTTATATGTAAATTTGTAATTACTTTACATAATGTGGAAGGTTATACTCATTTATACCCTTTTCTTCCTTGGCCTTCTAGAAAAAAACTAAATCTGACCTCTCCCTCTAAAAAGTTAGGTAACATCTTGTCTATGGCCTAACTCATTATGGTTTCCATTCATATAACTTCATGCCTCCTGGAGGCTGGATTTCAGATTTAAACCTCATGATAATGGATGACTCTAAGAGAAGAATAAACAGAATTTTAAATTCATAATATTCATACATTAAATAATCTATACATGCATATACACATAAGTGATAAATGATATGAATATACATGAAAATGTAAGTGTATATTTTTAGCATTCATGAACACCATTTCATGTCTTTGGGGGTGTGATACAGGTATATGTATGTGCTCTCAGTTCTACCTATAAGTAGATATATTTGTGTGCATGTTATCTATGGTCCCAAATATTTGTGTCTATTGCCAAGTTGGTAAAGGCTTAAAGATGATAAAGTATTATGTACTTGTACAAAATATATAAAGTACTATTTACTTATATTTAAAAATCAAAACATATGTTTTATAGATCACAAATGGTAAAAGAGAAAAGGTTTTCTGGGATTGTGGGCTTTTCTTTGTTTCTTCCTTCTTTCCTTCTTTCTGAGATTTTTTTTTATTTTGTTTTTGTTCTCTGACACTAAAGCAAAAAACTGAGGTCACTAAAGGTGAAAATAATTTATTTATTGTAAGACATTTACAAAACTCCTCACACAATAGTAAAGTTTAAAATTAATAATAATAATGATGTCGAGTGTATGTGCCCTTACAACCAACAATCAGGAAGTACAGGAGAGGTAAAAGAATCTACACAATTCAAAGCCAAAATTATCTACACAGTGAATTTTAGAAAAGTAACAGCTACATATTGAGAGCTGCTCCACATTCAACACCCCCAACAACAATAAGCACAACCACAGCACGTGCACGCACACACACACACACATGAAAGACAGAAAAATGAAAACAAAAAACAAAAAGAAAGAAAGAAAGGAAGGAAGGAAGAAAGAAAGAAAGATGGAAAAAGCTTGAACTTAAGATTCAATGTGCAATTTTTCTTTCAGATCATAAGCAAAAACAAAGTTGAGATGAAGAACTAAAAATTAATTCTCCCAGAAGTATGTGTTTGGCCACCACATGTGAATTTTGCAATGACTGAGCAACATGCACAAAATCTATACAAGCTCAAGCCATACAAAGTCACAGTAGCAAAGGGGTCAAAATGTTCCCCCAGATCTGAAGGCCTACTGGAAATTGATAGCTGCTTGGAAAGAAAAGTCAGTTTTCTTTAAGGGTGCACCATCTGGTAAGCCTCAACCTATACTGGTCATTATAAGTTAGATTCCATGATTTTTAGAAAAGAAAAAAATATTAGAAAACAGGAAACTGGATGGGGAGGATGGTGGGCTGCATGTGGAAAAAACTGGGGAGAAGAAGTGAATGTAATCAAAATACATCATATTTCGTTATCCATTATCAAAAAAAACCATCTCTTTACAGCAAACCACAACTGGATACAATGCAGAGATCAATAGATCATGGAAGCTCCACACAGCAAAAGATACATCTACACAGGTCTCAGGGAACTCTGGAAAGGGGGTCTGAGAGCCAGAACCCAGGGACTCAGCTGGGACACTGTGTTTCCTTAAAATGACTTCATGAATTAAAAAAAAAAAAAAAAAAAGAACAATGGAACAATGGACAGGCTATCACAATCAAAGCAGGAAATTTTAACGGCTCTCACCCCTGGACAGAGGCGATTAATGAATGATGAGAGAATTAGCTTCTCTTAAAGAAGTGTACTTTTCCTGGTTGTCCAGTGCATAGTAGTCAGCCCTGAAACTATATACACACAAGCAACAATGAACTCCGCAAGCCCTTTTGCATATTCTTGTACTTAAACCTATAAACAGCATATGTTGCATATATATGTATGAATGCAAGAATATTAATAAAAAGAAAAGATGCTATCAACTTGAGTGTAGGGAGCATAGGAGGGGTTCCAGGAAGGATGGCTGGGAAGTGTTGGAGGGAAGAAAGAGAGGAGAGAAATTGATTTAATTCTATTTTTATATTTTCAATTCATTGTATAAAATTCTAAACAAATTAATAAAAATGTTATTTTTCAAAAAAAAAACAAAAAAGAAATCTTTCTGATTGTGGCACAGACATTGGTTTAGTGGATAAAGGTGATTTCAGGAAAGAGCGCCTTTGTTCATTCTCCCAGAGCCTACATGGTGAAAAGAGAACTCACTCTTGCAAGGTGTCCTTTGACCTCCACATACGTACATGCCTTGCATGGCACATAGGTTTTCACATGCCCATGAGTGCACCAAAACACAGTAACTAAATAAACATAAAATAAAAATAAAAAATAAAATCAAGAAAAACCCTTCTGTTGCAGATAGATTAGAAGTTGAAGGTCATCCTTGGCTACACACTCGGTTGTATGCCAGCCTTGGCTGCCTGCCTAAAACTAAATTGTAAATCCTTTCCATTAAGTTCTACTGATCCAAAAGTCTCCTTTACATTTCAAAAACTAAAGGCTGAAAAATCAGATCTCCATAGTGGTGACTTGCACTGTAAATATCATTCACACTAAAACCTTACTTGATAGGATTCAAAACTACATTAGAGGAATGAACTGCAACTTAAACTTTAAGAATAAGAGAAAAATAAAGGTGAAAAGGTTCCACCTGGCTGTACTAACGGTTAAACAACGTGTCCTGATATTTTTAATTGGTGAACATCATGTTTCCTTTACATCACTGTGAAGCAAATAAATGCCACCGTTAACAACTTTTAAGTTCGTGTTTTTAATTTTGGTGAGTATTTTAGCTTAAACCAATTGAGTTAAAGATAGTAAAATTGCAATAGTGATTTTGTTGAAGACAATATTTTAGTAAACTAATTGATGAATGTAACCAACAGGTTGAAGATTTACATTGAAATACAAAGTCCTGAAAATTTGGCAGAATTTCAGTTTTTCAAATATTCCAATGCGCAGGGCTGTTAAAAAAATTATCGTTAGAAGGCAATTATCTTGAAGTATCTTGGTGCATCATTTGAATTTGAATTTGAATGGGTGTCTATGTACCAAGTGATCACCTGGTACCTTCAAGGGAAGGTACAGATGTTGGAAGTCCTAGAACTCCTGGAATCAGAACTACTGACAGTTGTGAGTCATCATGCTATGTGGTGCTGGGAATGGAGCCTGGACCTTCTAGAAGAACATTCAGTACTACTAACCATTGAGACATCTTTCCAGCTTATGTTGTAGCTGCTTGTGGTAGCTGGTACCTGTAACCACAGGTACATGGAGATGAAGTCCATGAAACTGTCTCAAGAAGCCAGAAATTAATTAGTTACATAGGTAATCAACTATTTATAATAATGATGTTTGTTTGCAGAGCATTTGTTAGGAATTTGCAGAAAAAAAATATAGGCTCAGCACTTAAATGACCTAACATGATATGGCCTCTGTCTTTGATTTATTCAGATAGCTATATCAACATTTTTGATATTTACCCAGGCTGTAGTAACACTTTAGAGAATTACCAGCATGGCTCAAGTTAAAACATTTACTTAATTCAGCATGGTCATTATTTTAGATTGTCATGCATTCTGCTTAACCTGCTGTTGCTCTATTTTCCTACTTGTATTTTCACCAGGAGCTCTGAGAACCCATGGTAGTTCTTTATGTGACAATATGGGGACAGAGATTCCTCTCTACCCGTCAGTTTCCTTTCTGAGGTTAGCAACTAGCATATTTGTTTCTCACAGCAGAAAAGAATCAACACGTCTAATGGAATACTGCTTTCTGGAAGCATGCAATTTATGTTTGATTTATTTTTAAAAATCAGAGCTCTGTGAAACCACTTCAGTATTCTCTCTCACACTAAATCAACACAGCCTCATAATCAATAACTGATGGGCTGAGAATCATAATTCATGACTATGCAGTCTCCATTCTGATGATTTGCAAAAGTCGCTCTGTTCACGAAAGCTGAATTCTCAGCACCAGAAACTGCCCGGTGCCAGTTTCAAAACCTCAGAAACCTCCACATCTACAGGGCTTGCTTTCAGCTCACAGGATATGGTGTGATCATCAGGAGGGTCTTGCGTATACAGTGTACACAATGAGGCAAAGAATATGGTGCAGGAGATGTGAGAATGCTAATCAGGAAACTCACAAGAGGTAGGTAGTGGGTATAATATAAAATGCAAATGTGCATTTGTGCTCATCAGAAAGGAGAGAAGAGAGGGGAGCAAGGAGGGAGAGCAGACAGGTGAGGAGAGAAGAAGGGAGGGAGGGAGGGAGGGAGGAAGGGAGGGAGGGAGAAAAAGAGGAGGGAAGTGTTCTGATAAGTCTATGAAGATCAGCAGTGCTCTGAAGTGTTTAGACATATCACTTAATGCTGGATTTCCTGTTGAGAGACAATGTTGTACTACATCTTTCAGCCTACTGCTGCACCCTGTCCTGAAGCCTGAAATGTCAGTTAATGTTAACTTATAAGGCTGCAGCATATAAAGGCTGCTTTCTAAAATAAATAAATAAATCAATACTGAACACTAAATCACATGATTTGGTAAAGTGCCTCGAAGTGTTCCTAACAAACTCCTCAAGCGCGTGAATCTCTAGGCTGCAAGAGATTCACACAGGAAGGTATCTCACCCTCCCACAAGCAGGCATTATTTTGTAGGAATGTTGCCCCCTCGAAATGATGTGGGCTGGGGTTCAATTGTACTCACTTATATTCAATGCACTGTTTCCTCTTTTCAAAAGTCTACTTCCAGAACAGTTAAAGCTTAACAAAATGTTCTTTGTATTAGAGAAGCTAATACACCACTCATTCAGCTACAAAAGAAACGGAACAAAAAGTATGAAGGAGTCTGTGAGAATAAATGACTTTCGAAAAAAAATTATGCAGAAGCCCCTCTTTGCCTGAGAAGTTACATTGATAATAATACAATTAAGCAAAGTTGTATTAAGAAATGAGGTTTATGAGCGGCCAGACTGATGCTAACGTCTCACCATAGAACTCCCACAGAATTCTGTCACTTTAAAGTGACAGACCTGATTTTTCTACCCTGGGTGTGGGTGAGGGTTACTTGGACTGAATGATGGCAAGAAAAACTAGGCATAAGCAGCGTGGCCTTCTGCCTTAGGCACCCACCCTGTGAGTAAAGACAGCAACTGATTTGGAATGGCTCAAGGGCTCAGAGCAAAATGTCAAGTAAAGAGTGCATGGAATCTATCACTGAGTCAGAAATGAGGACCAGGGTGACCCCTAAGCAGACATCAGCAATGTCTTGTACAATACCTTGTAGAAGCAGGTATTGCTTGTTGACAGAAAAACAAAAAAAACTAACACACACACACACAAAAACAAAACAAAACAAAAAAAATGAGCTTATTCATTTAAAAGCAATAAAAATATCAGAAGTACATTCTGTGAACATGACCCAAGTGCTGTACAGACAAACACAAGGAGATATTTCTGTTCTATATATTCCAGACTACCGTCTAGATGAACTCACTGACTTGAGTAATTGTTTCCTAGGTCAACTTTCTGCTTTTGGTGTTGTATTTTTAATAATTTTCCTCGTATTCAATTTTTCACAATAGTTACTATACATGGTATTTGAAGCAATGTTTGTCAACTTTAGCACTGTGAGAATGGATAGGTAATCCTTGTGACTTGTTTTTTGAACTTCAGTTCACTTCATTACAATCTAACATATACTTCGATGGTTCATGAGAAATGTATTTTGACAGTATTTTAAATTAATCGAAAAGCAGTTGTCAAAAATAGGATAGAAATTGAGAAAGAAAAGATGTGAAACAAATTGCCTATAATTGGCAAAAAAAAAAAAAAAAAAAAAAAAAGTATTTGTTTCTTTATTTGTACTTCCCACTATTCTATAGCTACTTGTAACATCATCAGGGTTTGACTTATATGATACAAATATGCTCTTGAAGACCGAGGTCTAGACTAGGGAAGTTGAGTTTATACCCTTCATCTGTATTAATTGCTTCCTGTGCCTTCTGAAGACTCCTAAGAACATTTAACAAATACATACTTCACAGCTGCTGAATCAGCATGCTCACTCCAACGCTGTGCCTGTGCTGCCGCCTAGTGGAGCCATGTGGTATAAACTGACATACTCCTAGAGGATGTGGTGTCGGATCTCTCACTGCAAAGTAGGTTAAGAGACACAGGAAACAGCTATGTGACAAGAAATCTGCCAGATCTATACACTTTGCCTTCGCTGTTTGTGTTTATGAGAAAGCAAGTAACAATCAAGAACTTCACCTTTTAGTCCGATCAGGAGTCACGTCTTTCACAATTAACCTTTGCGCTTTCACATATTACAATTCTAGCTAGGAAAACTATATATTTTATTTATATGTTTTTCATATTCCATGAGCTCCCTTAATAAGGTGCCAGTTTGCCAGAGCTGTATATCTTTCTAGACAGAAAATCTTTCTTTTCACCAAGAATATCCCAGTATAGGTTTAAAAAAATAAATAAATAAATCTGACAGTAAAGCTCTGGATTCTAAGTTCGCACAGTGTAGTGCTTCTTAGTGAACAGTGATTTTTTTTTTTAATAAAGATCAAAGTGTGTCACCTGGAGCATTAATCAGGCACCTGGTAATTTAACCATTAATCTCATCTCTGCAGAGGTAGATGGGGTCATACAGTTTCCATTCGGTTTTCTCAATTCCCTACTCCCCCTTCACCCCCTACACACACACACACACACACACACACACACACACACACACACACGCACACACACACACACAATCTCCAATACCCCCAACATCACAATGTATGCCATTCCATTCTTTGGAGTCAGAGAAAACATATGTAATTACCACTGAAGTCAATTTGTTAACAGAGATTATTTGAAACCAAAGAAGTGTCTGGTTTAAGGCAGGCAGACAGTGAGTCAGACTTTAAAAACAGAGTAGGGAAAAAAAAAAAAAAAGTAAAAGCAAGAGGAAGCAATCCTTTACCTTTTTACCCTTGGGATGTTTTACAATTGATGTGCCCCTCGGCCACATACACAGGCTGTTCACATTTGCTCACTTTTCAATCCTTTCGCTCCTCTCTGGCCAAATAAACCAGTATTCCCTCTTGCTCTGCACACGGAATACATATGTGGCCCATTTACCACCCCAGGGTGCAGAATTACCCATGCAACTTCTCACTCGCCCATTCCTCAGGAACACAGGATCTCTTCCTTTCCCTTCCTCACTGTAACTAAAAATGAACATGCGGCTCTGTCAATGACATAATGTTTTCATGAAAGTTCCACTAATTAAAAATCCTCACCATACCAGACCTAAAAAATGAGCACGCTCTTGCCAAGTGTTATTCACCACAGTGAAGCTCTTGTAACTACGTTTTAAAGGAAAGACAGAGGAGGGGGAAATGGTGAGAAGGGACAGAGTCTCCTAGCATATGCATTGAAGTATAACAGTTGTCAGCATCACAGGGACAGATTATTTTTAAAATAGATCTTTCAAGAGAAAAAAAAATAAAAAAAAAAAAAAAAAAAAAAAAAAAAAAAAACATCTTGCAAAGAACTGAGAAGTGATGCCTGTGCTGCTTTGGGTAATAGAAGCTTTTACTGGAATGAAGACCACAATTGTTGGAAATAGATCTGCCTTTTTTTTTTTTTTTTTTTTTGATGATGTTTGTCTTTGATTGTACCTACATCCTCTCCCCCTGTACATGGGAAAGAGATACTTGGTTTTTATTGTGGTGGCATGAAAACACTTCCCGACTACTGCTTTGGCCCATGCTTACAGTGTTATAATAGTTACTTGTTGAGGACATCCATTTAGACTTGCCAACATGCTGCATTAATTTAACACCACATAAAATATGGATTTTATTGCAGCAGAGACAATAAATGCTGCAACTGCTGACTGCATGCATTTAATCCCCCTCTTCTTTAATTGTACCACCCTCATACTTCCGACTCATAGAAAAGGTGAAGATAGGAATTGTACCCATCCTGTTTCTGATGAATGTCAATCGACTGTCTTCATGTAGAGGCTTAGTGACCACTGACAGCTTCAAGGCATCTGTCCTCTGACTGTCATCTCTCTCTAGATACTGAAGGCATAACGGACTATGACCAGGGCTAACTGAGGAGTGAATCCGTTCATATGGAATGCAAAGTAATGTTAGCTGATGTTAAGAGTTCACAGCAAACAGTGTTACCTGCTATGCTGATATTTGAAACAGAGGTAAACAGGAACGAGGATGACTAATTACACCCCGTAAACATTTTCATCAGTTGCTCAGAATGAATGAATTAGAAAACTCCACGATCAAGACCCCCACACTGTTGAACATAATATATTATTTATCCGGCTTCCCATTACCTACATTGAAAGCAGTTGTTCCTGGAAACTCATCAAAAAGAGTTGCATGCTCATTTGTTTATTAAAAGGTAAGGATCTTTTTTAAATAATTGCGCATATAACTTAAAATAATAATAATAAATAATCAAAAAGCAAAATCATATCTAACCCAATATCTCCCTCCAGCAAGGGAAGAAAAAGCAAGACATTAAAGGAGTTAAAAGACAAGAGGTGAATTCCTCCTACCTTGTTTCATCGGCTTCTGGAAAACGGAAGTTGGTTCCAGCCAAATAACCCTGAAGAGACTGTCACCCTGTCCCCTTTTTGTTTGTTTTCTGCTGTTATTTTCTCTCACTGATTCTACTTCAGTCTAACTCAAGCTTTCTCTCAGCGTCACTTTTAACTCTGGACGGCAGGGAACCAAAAGAAAACGGGGAGGGGGGGCGAACTCTCTCTCTCTCTCTCCCTGATTGGCTTTCATTCAGTGGTTCTGATTAAGGAAGGGGGGAAAAAAGGAAAGGGTGGGGGGAAAGCCGTTCCTCACTCGGAGAGAAAGGTTCTGCTGATGGAGCTGCAGCAACTCGCCCTGGGAAGGAAGGTTAGAGACTGGAAGTGCCGGCTCCTGCCAGCACACAGCGATTTGCAAGTGAATGCGAGGGAGGGAGCATCCGAGAGGAGGGCTGCGCATGAAAGGCGTCCCCTCCCCCGCAGGGCAGAAAGACTCTCTGTTTCCAGCCTAAGGTAATCAGCCCGGTCTAATCCGCCTGCGTCCTTAACACAATCCCAGAAACGCGGATTCTGCGATTGCTTCTTGCAATTAAAATTTAAAAAAAAAAAAAAATTACTTCTTGGTTTTTCTCTGGCATGGATATGCCTGCACCATCCTTAGAACAGACAGCCCCAAAACAAGTATTAGCGGAGTGCCAGCCAAATGGCAATCAGACCAGGTATATTACCAACAGGGAATATTTGGTGGGGGGTGTGGTTTTAAACCTTTATTTTGAAGGCAAGTGAACTTTTTGGTTCTCCAAATACCCTTATTCATTCGTTGTTTATTGTCATAAAGAGAACACACCTTACTCCTCATTTGAGAATGTCTCTGAGCAGTTTTCTCTGTTTAATCATACAAGCTATGCTCTCAGTGTGTGTCATTAATAATTTACATATGTAATTAGTATCATTAAAATATTTAGATTTGGGAGTTGACACAATCATTTATTTTTACTTTTAAACTTTTTCTTATCAATATATTCATGTCCAAAACAGCATACAGTCTGATATCAATGCATCTGGATGATTCCACCTGCTCCTCAGTTAATTGCCCATCTCCCTATTCTTCTATCTCTACATTAAATTTTCATCAACCAGAAGCTAACCAAAGATGTCAGTATAGCTCCACACAATAGTTAACACCTTTACATTTTTCTGGTTACATGTAGATTCCTTCTGAAAAAAAAAAAATGCTACCTATAAATGAAACATATATGTAAATTAGGAAAATATAAAATAGAACGATTAAGAAGACCATTTCAGGCAACTGTGACTAAAAGGAAAAATAAGATTACTCAGCTGTTAAATACCTTTGCAGTTACTAAGCTAAGGAGTGGCAACAGTAAGTCTATAGAACTCATAGCCCTTTTCCCAGGCTACTGCTGTGTTAAGATGCCAGGAGAAGCCAAGAACCCACACCCATGGAGGACACATCTGATAACTTATCAACCAGGAGACCCTTTACACACTCAAACAAACAAACAAACAAACAAACAAAACCCAAACAAACAAAAAAGGAAGGCACTGATGGAGATAGGCCAGAGACACTTATATTTCAAGAAAGATTTATTATGCTCACGAGTTGTTCTATCACTTTAGCTCACAATAAAAAAGAGAAATCATTTTCACTTATTACATGGTATCTACAGCAGGAAAGAACTAATTTTCCTTAAATATTACCGTTGTGGATTCTAAGATGGGGACACATGTACTGACCATGACAAAACGAAGCAAATTAGATTCTGATAGAAATAGCTACAGTCTTTGTCCACAGTGTTTTACAAAGTCCCTTGTCTTCATCACCAATTAAAAATAAGTGTTACATATTTCCCAGGGGTGGCTGTATTTATGTCACTCGCGTCTTTGTTTATGGAATATTATCATATAACATTACAATTGATCTATAAAATTGGCTTTTAAGAGAAATTTGAAAGTCACATATTCTACTGTTGAATTATACAGTGTAGAATAGATTACATGGCTGGTGTCTATTCATGCAAAATGAAAAATTATTCTTACTGATCATGTGTGTTGTATTTTATTTATTTTTCTTTAATATGAAAGTCAATATCTATATATTGTAAAGAACACTTAGACCACTTTTTGAATGGCTCTAATTAAGAACATAGTCAAAGGTTTGGATCTAAAGTGAAATCTCATTTGGTTAATTATAATACATGCTGCAAATGACATATGACCAAGAGAGGTTCCTAACAGAACCTTCATCCTCTCTTACATGAAGTTTTGAACTGATAAGATGGCTTTGCCTCTTGTAAGTATCAGAAACTTTCATTCCATCCTGTCAACATATTTAAGGAGCTGAACTCACTTATATGATAGATGATTCCACATTTACTTTCTGAAAGAGGAATCAAATGCAGAGAAAAGGTGCAGGGTACTTAGAATATAAGACCCAGGTATTAATATCATTTGTAAAATATTATTGACTGAAAAGAGATACTGAGTGACAGTTGTCCCCATGTCATGGGAAGGCATGAAGAGATAGTAATTACTCAGAAGAAATCAACAACCACAATATTTAACCACTGAAGTCATTGATATTGTTATATATTAATACTATGATTGACATATAAATTTCTCTTTTATATGATTGACTGTTCTAAATTTCTAAAACAGTGTAGTAACAGACTTGAATTAGACACAAGAGGTAGAGTACTTGTTACATTCTGTGTCACATGATAGTATATTTTATATCATGTGGTTTTTCAGAACAAAATTTCTATTATATTTAGAATGTCCTCCTAATGATACTCTGCTTAATGGCATGATATAATACTTAGGTAATGTAACTGTATTAATGAGTTATTAAGTTTAAGTAAGAGATGGGCCAGGAAGGGAGAGATGGAGAGAAGAGAGGGAGGCAGAATAGATACAAGAACTGATCACATTCTATTAATACCCTCCACTAAAATTATTCTCCCCTTTATTCTTTATATCTAAAATCATAATCAAAACTGTTGAGCATCCTAGCAATCAAAATTAGAGAAGAATATATCTACTGTCTAAGAAATAAAGCCTTTAGTGATTTGTTTTATTAAACAATAATATTTTCCAGTTCTTTATTTTATGCTGCAAATAACGTAATGTGAAATTTTGAAAGATGCTCTATTTGAGATTTCCTAATGTGAACTGGAAAGGGAAGAGTCTCAGATCTATGAAGCAAATCAATGGGAAATACAGAGGTGCAGTCAGCTCTCTCAGAAAGTGATGAATGAGTAAGTGACACCTGAACAGGTTTATCTGTGTTAGAATTCATGTGTACTGAGAGCCAATTGAACTTCATGGAAATTTAACATGTATATTTACAAATACATGTTTAAAATAAAATGCAAGTCACATAGAACATAGCTTATTACACTTATAAAACACTAAAGACATCAAAAGCATCCTCATCCATTGTATAATAATCATGGATAATTATATTTTAATAATAAATTATAGTAATAATAATGTGTGAAGGCTGACAACTTGTGACAAATTTGAAAGAGCCATTAAGTGAAAACCAATTAAATAAAGGAAACTTCCAATCCAAATGTTTAAGGAGTTCCCAAGTTGTTGTAAATAGCAATCCTTATTCTTTAAGGTACACTGACCTAACTCTGAACAAATAAATAAATAATAATTAACAACATCAAAGCTTCTTCTCCAGTCAGTTTCCGTTTCTTTGACTGTTTTGAGAGATAATGCCAATTTCTACATCCAGTTTCTCTCTGTGGTTATGTGGTATGTGGTTATGAGTGCCCACACGACTCCATTCTCCAGAAGTATTTTGGCACCAAAGATAATTTGTCTGAAACTTTTATTTTCCAATTCCTTTCTAGTTGTCCTTTCTGGATAGTAGAGTTTGGGAAAAGTTAAACTTGTACTTTCATTATAGGTAACATTCAGAGCAGAAATCGAGAAGATTCTTTTGCAGGTTTTCTTATGGCCAGTTTGTCTTCAAATAGATACTTATGCAAATGAGGAGCAAGACATATGTAAGACATTTGCATTGCTCTAAGACACTCAGTAGAAGAAGCATAATTTTATATTCTTAATTTTATATTTATATTGTAGTCCTGAGCCAATAATACTAGCCTTTGGGCCCCAACTGGCAAGCTAGAGCTGAATGCGCTCTTCTTGGTGCTCTTCTCTCTCTTCTCATGGTGTAAACCTTCTCCAGTTCAAAATGAATTTACGGCATTAAGGAAGTTACAAGAACAGTGTCTGAAATGTATCAATCCATGAACTGGTCCTGATACCTTTCACCTTTATCCACAGGTCTCTATTGCTTAGTTCCAAGAAACTAGAAGCATGGAGATGAAGCATGAAGGTGAGCAGAAAAATAAAATGTTAAGAAGTCGGTGTTGTCAATCCTAAACACATTTACACAGAAGCAACACTAAATGAACTCAGCAAGTTGGTCCTGGAGGGACAAGAAATAAGTGGGAGGGGTTAAGGTGGCAGGGTAATGATGCAAACAGCACTAAAATTAAATTTCTAAAGTAATAAATTAAATTAAAAGGTGCAATGATTTGGTAGAAAATGGGACATTTAATTAAAAACACGAGATGATGAACTTATTTTCCTCATGCACCTCTATGAAGGCGAGATGGTAAACTGCCATGCCATGGGTACCCTCCTTGGTCTCTTAGCTATTGAAGAGCAGACCTGAATTACAAACACAGCTTGATATATCTGTTACTGTTTTTGGAAGGTGAGAAATGTTGGTGGCATATAAAAAGGTTTACAAGTGAGTTGGATATTATCCTCATAGAAAAAATGTGGGAATAATTTTCATGTTGTTTGAAAATTGAGGTCTCACTCACACAAACTGTTTTGTCTTTACCTGTCTAAGGTGAGTGGTCCATCTAGAATTGGAAAATAGTAATTTTCTGTTTTCTAGTTGTGATGAAGTCTTGTCTGAGGAAATAAGTGAAAGAAAAGAAATTGGATACAAATTAGAGGAAAATAATATTTTAAATCTAATTTGTCTCCTTTTACTTTACAGAACATAATTTTTTTTTGTATTTTATCTACTATAATTTTAATGTGGAGGCCTCTTGAAAGCATCAATTTACTAAATACTCTTATTCTGGGAAACTTTTGTAAGAATTCTTAGAAGCTCTTTAAGAAAAGACATTATTTTCAAATAAATTAGCTATTTAATATAAACCATCAGATAAACCACAGCTTTTGTTTTTATTTATTCTCCCCTAAAATGCCATTTCTTTCATCTTCCCCCTTTTCTAACCTTGCTGTTTATCAAGAATTCCAATTATAAGATAGTCTGCCCTAAGTTGAAGCTGTCAAATTAACTTGGCAGCTCACAAATTTTTTGAAGACATAAGACTTTCAAGTCATAGACACAGAGCATAGAATTCAAAGATACAATAACATTTATGTCAGCTTTCTTTGTTCTCCCACATCCTGGGAGGATAATATCAGAAGTTAATTAAACAATTATTACATATACTTGAAATTTGTCCCTTAGACTATAACTTAGGAAATCTACTATTTTATAAAATTTTTCTGTATGAAAAACTGCCAACATTTTGGTTCAGATGGAAATTTTGGTTCAGATGGAAATATATTATAATCTTGTTATCTACTCTAATGAAAATAATATCAAGACTAATCTTACACAAATGTCTTTAACCAGTTCTCAAGAGAAGGTTGAATTTAGTATAGAAATATGAGATATAACCAGAATATTATTTCTCAAGATTATTAGTGAGACATTAAATAGTATGTTAAATAAATTTCAAATTTAACAATTGACTTCTTTGATGATTCATATCATCTAGCTTGGTCCTCCACAAGTAAAAAAAAAATTTTTTTAAGAAATAAACTGTGAGGTTTTGTTATTCAGTGGAAACTGACCTCAGTCCAAAGCTTTGTCTTTTATAAAACACAATCTATCTGCCTCATCCTTGTTACTAAATATTTCTCCCTCTGCCTTGATGACTAAAGCCTGAATACAGTGTGTGTAGACCATAGAAATTGTATATTGGCTTCTTTCACTTGCCAAGTGTTGACTATCACAAGGGTCAAACATAACAAAATATATCACTCTATGTGACTAATTTCTATCACCATAATACATTCTACCATACTTTTGTTTCTTCAATATACAATTTCCTTGATTTAAATGGCTAGATAATATTCTTTTGTTCATCTTATTTATCTTTTCATCCATTGATGAAAACCTAAACTGCTATTAGATCTTGGCTGCCAGGAAATATGCTGCAATGAGTAAGAAATTGCACATCTCTCTCTACCACATTGATTTCAACATTTTAGTGGCCATACCCAGTCATAGGATTGATAGATTATATAATAATTATAGTTTTAGGTTTTAAGGAATATCTTTAGTATTTTCTAATATGACTACACACATCATATATGATTTCATTTGTATGTAGAACTGAAGTAGTCAAATTCAGGAAAAAAGATAAAAGGATAACAGCGTAAACTAGCTTGAGTGACAGGGGCAGTGGATGGACAGAGAAAAAGATGTTACTAATCAAAAACTACATGTCCAATAGAAGAAACAGTTTTGACTATCTACAGCATGAAACAGACCACAGTTCATAGTGATATATTGTATAGTATATAGTTCCATCATAAAAGGGAATAATAAGTATTTCAGCAATTTTACACCTAGACCAAAGTACAGCATATACTGTGTAAATGTTTTTTTTTTTTAAAGATTATGCATGAATTTGGTGAAAGGCATTGTTTTCTCAGTGTACTTTTATGCAATATAAATTTTCCCATGAAACTCTGAACAAATACATATGAGTCCATTAGAAAATACAGGACGGACTAAAGTACAGATAATACTAAAGCTCAAGTTGGCGACCCAATGTATTTTATTGGAGTCATTTGATGAAGTATAGAGATGGGTTACTAACAGAAGTAGAGATGATTCAAATACAAATGCATCACCAAAGCCCACTCTAGCACTAGTGACAGCTCATCAAAACTAGAAACCTGGGACTCGTTGTATAGCCTGCAGGCAGCTCATTAGGTCACAAGTGTCCCTTCTAGGTCACTCAGTTGGTCTGAGTCTCTCCCGTGCGCATAAGCTAGTCTGTTTCTTCAAGATACTTCAGGTGGTCTCTGCCTATTCCCGGTGCCCAGATTTGTCTGAGAGGCTTTTTGGCAGCTTGGCTTTATTGAGAATAATTCTCAGCCGTTTTCTACTGTTTATTTACTATTGGGAAGAGAGGAGCTTAGTGAATCTGTTCATTTTCATGAACTTCCTGAAGCTATTTTCAATCATTCACTTCCCGGCTTCATCAACTCCCCTGTAATATTCACTTCCCCTTACAACAGCCTATTGTTTCCACCTCCTCTAAACATCTAGTGTTAATGAGTTTCTCTCCAAAATGGAAGATTTCAATCCTGTAGGTAATGGCTATGCAACAGTATTACAGTCACACTAACTACTGGAGTAAGACCTGACTGGAGAAACCGCAGGTGTCATATGGCAGCAGGAGGCTAAAGGTGAAAATATTTGACAAAGCCATGTTTCCCGAATGTTGAGTTCACTCATCATATTATTATACATGGTGTAAGTAACAAAACCATCACAGTACAATTGTGACTTTATTTCTTTAATTGTTTTGATTTCTCAGGTACAAGCCAAATTGGTTCATTGCTTTCCATCATTCATGTCAGCACAATATAATCAATCACCATAAGGTATTATTTCATAGTTGGTTCTCTTCAATTATTACCATAGAAATGATGTGAAGGAGGTGATACAGAACATTTTCTAAGAAGCCTGTTCTCTAACCTCTCAGTTGTCATCTCTACCAGCAGCAGCTTTACTTTCAGCAGAAATTAATTTGTTGTAGTCAGGGTTCTCTAGAGCAATGTTTCTAAACCTGTGCATTGTGACTCCCACAGGAGTCGCATATCAGATATATGCATTACAATTCATAGCAGTAACAAAATCACTGTTATAAAGTAGCAACAAAATAATTTTATGGTTCAGGGTCACCACGACAAAAGGAACTGTATTAAACTGTCACAGCATCAGAAAGTTTTAGAACCATTGCTCTGGAGAAACAGAATCTATAGAATAAGCATGTGTGTGTCATGGGATTTGTTAGAATATTTACATACAATGGGATGGAAGCCCAATAGTAGCTGTCTACACAGCGGAAAAGCTGAGTAACCAATAATGGTCCAGTCATTGAAGCAGTATACCTTAATAACCTCAATCTATGAAGGCATTGATTTTTGTTCTACACTGGAAAAGCAAGGAAGCTAGGTTGCAATTTCAAGGGAAAATGGCAACCTCAACAAGTGGCAGAATTGATGCACTCACCAACAAGAAGTAAATGCTGTTAGGCAAAAATCACACTGCTTTTCACACAGTGTAGCGAGTTGGTTTGCTGCTGCTATGTATTTAAATGCTAAATACTGTAAGCCAAGACCTGGTTGCTCTAAAAGAAGAAGAACCTCACATATATCAGAGACCATGAGAGGAGAGAGGAAGAAGGAAGAGGTCGCCATAGGGGTAGGTAGATACTGAGCACACAGCCATGAAGGCCTGTCTATTGAATTAGGAGCAGCCCACGTGATATCTTGGGATTATTTAGGGAAGTAGTCAAAATAGCATAGAAGATTAATATCTGCCCAGCTCTAGTGTTTTAAGGCTTATTATAAATATGTTCTGTATCTTTTATTTGGGAACTGTATGTTCTAAATGAGGTAAGAAACCTCCAAATGATATTTATTATAACAGCTCAGATTACTTATATATGGACTGCTTTCAGAAGGTTCTATCCACTCTGGAGAGAATCTTCTTCATTGATTTGAATCTGGAAATCCTCTCCCTCACCAGTCAAGACACATATCTTACTTTGTCCCAGATCCAATTAACAACAAAGATTAGCCATTGTGACTACCAAAGCTCTCTCCTTGTCTTTGTTGAATATCTAATATCCTTAAAGTGCATATTGAGAACTCAGTTATTCCAAACAATGGGCACTCCATTCTCAGGAAAACACTGAAGAGATCTGGACATTTTACTTCTAACCAAGTTTAAAGTATAGAAAATAACTCTCCATATGTATTTCAGGAGCTAAGAACGTTAGGTTTCACTGCCAATTTTACATGAAAATGACCAGGACTTTTTTTCAAGCCAACTGATTCAGAAATCATGGGAGGGTTGCTTTTTTTTTTTTTTTTTTTTTGCATATTAAAATGGTTCTGAGAGCTTACATTTGAAAGGCATACCCACCCACCCACAAAAAACAAAAAATGGCTTTAATGCAATCTAGATTAGAAAAAAAAAAAACTGAATTAAGGCTCAGGGTTTATAAACAAGAGATGTGTTTATGCATCACTTATTATTTTAACACCTATGCATAATATTCAGAATCATTTCAAAACACCATGCTATTTATAAGATTGTGGGGGAGAGCTGTAATCACAGCACTGGCTAAATAAGGGTTTAACCGTCTAATGAGAGAGACAGAAATTAAGACAAATGATACCCAAAAGTAAATGGAGGGGAAGAGAGGAAGGAATTTTGCCAAGTGTGTGATGAATGTAGGAGTTTCGCTTGGGGTTTCAAAGTCTAGTATTACGAGTCAGATGGATGTCAGCTTTGCTCTGTGCTTCAGCATCAAAGCATGAGCAGCAAAGGCTCAGTGAAGAAAGCACAGCCGATACCTTCTGTCCTTACAGAAAGTCTTCAGCCTTACAATGGCCTTCCAGAGTTTCTAAGAGAGCTGACCTAGGGGTGGTACTATTAACCCCTTTCCCATAGACTTCATTGACTAGGGAAGTTTGCTATGCATACAAATGCCCTTCCTCTGGTGCCTTTTGGGATAATACTTTTCTTGTCTAAATGGTGCTGTGTGACCTAATGGCAGAGAACGGGAAGCAATGAAACCTATGAGAGAAAACAGGAAGTGTGGAAGGATTTCTATAAAAATCAGATTGAGAAACAAATAAACAACAACAACAACGAAAGCTGACAAACCGCCAAACAAACAAACAAACAAACAAACAGAAAACATGGTCTCTCTTTTTGCTGAGTCACCCATCTGGCTGAATGTGTGCCTTCCAGGCAGATTCACAGGATGAACTCTTGGTTTCATGGACTGCTGTCATGTTTGAAATTTCATCCCGCTCCAGCTTCCGAAGCAGGAACTTTACATTTTCCTTTTGTTTTGCAATGAAGATTTTGTAACCTATCGCTTTATTGACTGCTGGGCAGTGCAGTTGCCCTAAGAAGGTACCCATGGATTGAAAGGGTCCCTTCACAGGTGAATGTTTGAAGAGTAATCAATGTTGACATTTAACAGACAAACACATTGATAAACCTGTTAGTCATCAGTAAACAAAGACAATAAAGTGGACTTGACTCCTCTTATGTGGAAGCCAGGCCTCAGCATCAATTCTTAGTGTCACTATGCTGAACAAAGCCAAGGTGAAATTTTTTGATAAAATTTCATTTTTCAGTATATCGGCTTTTCGTTCTTTATATGCTGACCATTTCAATGAGACAACAATATTGCTTAGGACTGGGTAGAACAGTGATAATCAATAGATTACCTAATTCTCAATTTCACACAACTTAGACCCTAGTGCAGTAAAGCATGCTCACTTATGCAAATTATTATCATATAACCCATTGGAACTTGGTTCTACTGCAACTTTTAAAGGCTCTAGATCTAATGTGAACAAAGATGAAGGGAATCAATACGAAGGAGGGAAGGTGTTTCCTGGATGAAATGGGATATGGAGAAATACCATAACCAAGTTGAAATGACATTTGCTCCAGGAATGTATAAAATTACAAATTTGTTTGCTGCCTGGCAATACCAACTTACTTACCTCCTCAGACATAATTGGCTAAGATGCTACAACACAGGAATCATCATAAGCACTGTAATCAGAAAGCCAGCTTATCAGACATACTTGAAATACTAAGAATCTCTTATTCAGATTGTATGACATTGGAGTAAACTCAGACTTCACTATTACAACAAGCTAAATCTTCACCTTTACTCTCCTTACAAAAGCATATTGTGGATGCCAGATTTTTTAAGTTCAGCACAAGAAAAATAGATAGGTAAATACATAGATAGATAGATAGATAGATAGATAGATAGATAGATAGATAGATGATTGATTGATATACAGATAGATACAAAGATAGATATATAGACACATAGATAGATAGATAGATAGATAGATAAATAGATAGATAGATGACAGATGAATAGATTGGTAGATGATAGATAATAAACAGATACATAGATAAATAGATACATAGATGAAGAGATAAACAACCACTTAAACATTCATTACTTCTTTGGTATCAGACCTTATGTTTGAGAGCCATAGAAATAAGTGCATTGAATAAATCCACTTACATAGTAAATTATGTCAATATTTGTTTCATATTAATATAGAGATTTATTTTTAATGCTTATATTAAAAATGTGACACACTCAACAATCCCTTCAATGGAAAAAAATTAAAACAATACAAGCCCAACATACAATTAACACCATATATAAGTACTCTCCAAGTTAGAAGAGCCCTATTTTTAGATACAAATTTGTATTTTATAGTTTATTTTCAGTGAACTGATGCAATAACTATTCACTATATTCAAGCTCTCAAGCTAAATATAGATGCTTAATAGTCAACATTTTTCATCCTGTGACTTAATTAAAGCAAATGGATTACAAGACCCTGAAATAAAGAAATGCACAATCAAATGCAAAATGTACATGATTTGTGGAAATCATTATCAGTTTAATTACTGCCTAGTTAAAAATATTAAATTAAAATAAAAAGCGAAACTAATCCAACTGAAAGAAGTGATCATTTATGAAAACATTATTTTATAGATACCCTCCCATAGTGGGATTGTTTTCAGTCTGCTTATTCATCACTGTCTATTTGCAATTGGTTGTTATTCTCATAAAGCAAAGTTTTCATCCTCCAAAATAAAAAAAAAAAAAAATATGACCAGGCTGAAGAACCAAATCAGAAGTAGGAGCTCTTGCTGATTTTACGAAGGACACAATTTGGCTTTGAAATATCTCTGAGATGACTTTTAGCCACCTGTCACTCAAGCTCCAGGGGATTCAATACTCTCTTCTGGCTTCTGTGTGTACCTGCATTTATTTTATGTGCATGTGTCTGCACAAAGACACACATGCATACACATACATACCTTGTTTACTAATTTTTAAATAAACAACTATCATATGCCTAGAGTTTATAAAAAGTTAGATTATTTCTTTTAACAGAATGAGGAGGGACAAACAGAATACCAAATAGAATAAATTAAGATCTCTCTCCGGGTATTGTGGCATGGGCCTTTAATCTCAGCACTTGAAAGCAGAGCAAGCAGATCATTAAGAGTTCAAGTCTAGCCTGATCTACAGAGTTCCAGGACAGCCAAGGCTGGTACAAAGAGAAACTCTGTCTCTACCGTCCCCTTCTTTCAACACACACACACACACACACACACACACACACACACACACACACACACATCTCTCCTAGTCTTTCATCTATAATGACACAATGTTAACATTGAAGTTAGGTGTATACATGTGATATTCAGGTAATTGTATACTCTAAAGTCTATACAAACCATACTATTCTAACTTCTCTTAGCAATTTGCATGCTAAGAGAAAGGGCTATTTTTTTCCCTTATTCCTATATCCTTCCTAAGTGTCTACTATTACTATCTACTAGCCATTTCGGAGGAGTTTGTGCTCACGTTTATTAGTTCACTTAAATGTTTTCATTATTAGTTCTTTATATCTTTTACTTCGATTTGTAGGATAGGGTGAAGGAAGAGATAACTTAAATTTTGGAGGTAGAATGGGGAACCTTGAGGGTCTTAAAGCCCACCCCTACAATGACACACTTCCTCTACCAAGGCCACACCTACTCCAACAAGGCCACATCCCTAATATGGCCACTCACTGGACCAAGCATAGTCAAACCACCACACCTTCGAACAAACTTGCCTTGCTTGAGTTTCTGTGCTGACTTCCATTGATGATAAACTGTAATGTGAAAGGAAAAGCCAAATAAATTTTCTCATCCCCAAGTTACTTTTATATGTTTCATCATAGCAATAAAAACCTTAGTTAATACACTCGCTATAGGAATTTCCAGTTTCATGTAGTTTATCATGAATAGCAAGTTGTAAACTTTTAAGTGGCTGGAATTTATATCTTGTTTTCTTTATTTATTCATCAGTTAATGAACAGCTATTTTCACTTGTGTCTATTGCAAAGAATGTTGAAATAAGATAGGAGCTTAAATATCTCAATGACATAATGGGTTTATGTCCTTTGCCATGAATTTGAAATAATATTTTTGGATTAAACAGAAAGTCTACTTTTAAAATTTTCTGAGAAATCACTTATGCTATTTTAATTACTACCATACTAATTACTTCAGAGTTTCAGAATTCTCTGTATATTATGGACATTAAATCCTTTAGTGAGAAAGTATTTTTTTTTCTTTTATAGGAACAACTTTCACATTCTAAATGTTCTGTTTGTTACATAGTCTTAACTTCACATTTTCACAATTTTATTATTGATTTGTACATTTGTTTTTCCAAAACATCCTTACTCATTCTAATATCCTGAGCTGTTTCACCCACATTTACTTCTAACAGTTTCATAGCTTCAGGTTTCATGTTGCACTTTTCATTCCTATTGAGTTTTAAATTTTGATTTAACTTTTTTTTTATATGCACCTATGCCTGTATGAGTTTATGTGTACCACTTGCATTTAGGTTCCTGGGAAGGACAGAAAGTGCTGGATGCTATGGAACTTGAGTAAGAGAAAAATAAGAGATATCCGATGCGGTTGCTGACAACCAAATCTTTCTCATCTGCAAGAACATTAAAAACTCTTGACTACTTTGTCAATTCTCCAATATCTTCTTACATCAGTTTTTCTCATGCTGTGGTCCTTTAAAATAGTTCCTTATATTGTGGTGATCCCTGGCCACAAAATTGTATCACTGATATTCCATAACTGAATTTTTGCTACTGGTATAAATCCTAATGTAAACCTCTATGTTTCAATAGCCTTAGGTGATCCCTGTGAAAGGTTCCTTTGATGCTCAAAGGAATTGCAACTCACAAGGTGAGCCCAACTACCTCAGAATCTGGCCATCTTCTCATGTAGAAACTCAATGATCACCATGCTAATCTTCCTTCTAACTTTCATTCTTTCCTTCCTTTCTTCATTTCTTTAGCTGAAGTTTTTATTGACCTATATTAAAGTTCATCGATTCTACTTCTAGATTTGACTGCTATATGGATCATTATATCACAACAATTCCTCATTATGCTTTTTATAATTTCTACATTCCAATATTTATTATGCCCTCGTGCCAATCTTTCTATTGATGTCAGATATCTCTTCCACTATACATTATATTGTATATAATAAACTTATATTATAAACTTTCACAAATTAATTATTGTAACATGAAATTTTGTAGCTTCTTCACTGTCAGTCTAATAGTTAAATTTCAGAGAAACTTTTTATCCTGGGATACATCTCTTCACTCTTTAAATATGTCACTCACATCGCAACTCAGTATTAGTATGCCACATCCTTATCCTGAAATTCACTATGTTGTCATCCACAGAAATACTCCTTCTTTGAAAGGGTTAATTGATTTAATTAGGCTCATATTTTATTCTTTCCTTTAATTACCTTAGGTTCAAATGAGCAGTATAATGATAAGTATTATCCAGAAACACAGGAGTTGACTCATGGTTGTGGATACATACATTCTAAATTTTATTATAGGATCTAGCACCAGGGAATTTATAGTTGGAGACACATTCCCAATCCAAAAACCTAGAAAATGATGATCTTATGGTCTGTAAGTCATAATACAGTCTGGTGGGAATTTGTCCTTTGCCTGGAGAGTATTTTGATTTTTAATTGACTAGAATAACCTTACATTGATTATGGAGGGTAATCTGTTTATTTTAAGTTAAATAATTTAAATTTCAACATTATCACAAAACATTGTCCTACTTAAAACATAAGATTAACCACACCTATGAACTTTAATTCGATAGACTAGGTATCATACATTTAATGTCATACAATCCTGTGATCCATCAAATATGGAAATCAGAACAGATAAACGTATTGAACATTATTATTATTAATAATTTTTACATCTTGACCTATCACCATCACCTCCCTCTTCTGAACCTCTCCTTTCACTTCTCTTCTATTTGTTTTCAGAGAAGGGCAGGCCTTCCATGAATATCTACCAGCCATGGTATATCAGAATGTCGTAATCTAGTCACCTACTCCCCTGTTAAGGCTGGATGAGACAACCCAGTAGGAGGAAATGGTCCCTCAAACAGGCAATAGAGTCAGAGTGAGTCCTTTCTCCCAAGAAGTCTAAGCTACACAACTGCAATATATGTGTACACTGCTTAGGTTAGTCCCAGGCAGGCACTTTATTTGGAGGGTCAGTCTGTGTGAGCTCCTATGAACCCAGGTTAGTTAATTCAATGGGGTTTCTTGTGGTATTCTGGACCCTTCTTAAGGATCGGGACAGCAACCTAGTCACAAAACCTTCAACCAAAAATTTCTCCTGCCTACAAGATGTGCTAGAGTAAAGGTGATGAAGATATTATTGGAGTGACCAACCAGTGACTGGTCCAGCTTGAGACCCACTTTATATTTCTAACTACCACACATTTTGGAGTTGTTCAATGCTTACTCTCATACAAACTTCATCTCGACTTCCATTTTTATTATCTGTATTTTCTCGTGACTTGACTGATTTTCTGATATTTTAATCTAATTGATTTTCATAGTATATTGGATAGTATAATAAATGTGTTGAAGAAACTCTGAACTCATACTTTAAACAGAAACATAGTAACTTATGTTCTAATATGAAACTGAATTGATAGATGTTATTTTAAATACATTGAAATATGTTTATCTTGTTTTAGATAGCTGTTTTCTTTTTCTTTTTTTTTCAATGTAGCCATAATTCTGGTGTGGAGCTATTCAGGGTTTTAATGATTATTTGAAATATTTATGAAGACCTTCTCTTGTTAAGAGGCTATGATTCCATATTCTTTTTTTCTACAGTACAGCTTCTTTCGAATACCTTTGGTTAATTTCTAGTAAGATTCTTTATGTCTCTTTTTACTACTGCATCTCAGAGTGAATTAAAAAATGATTTTCATGCAGGTTATAAAGTTGTCCTCTATGGGTGACTTCATTTTTCTTAGGACTTACATCTTCAATTGCTAGTCTCTCTGATAGTTTAGGACTCTATTTTATTTAATGCTAAATTATTAAAACAGTGTCTTTCTTCTTGATTTCTCGCCAACTTCTGGCTCAGCTTCTGGAGATTTCAATCAGATTAAAACATTACATGAATGAATTTCACCTAATGTGTTCCTTGCCTCCCCTAAGGTTATATTCATTCAAATTTATAGTTAATGTTCTTTTCCTTCAACTGCTGTCCTTACAATGGTTTTTAATGTCTTGTTTCAAATATGTAAGTTTAATTGATTTTTTTACATCCTTGAGGTCATATTTTATACAGAGGTCATAATTTCTTTTTAAAAGATCTTTTTGTGATACTTCTGACAATGAACTATGGTGCTATCATCAAAACAAAATTTTCTATTAACATTATATTGATCAATCTAATCAATACTTAAGTACCATAATCAATAAGAATAATTATAATTTTTGTCCTTAAATTTCACACTGAACTTTGAAAATTATTTATTCAATATTCCATATATTACGCATGTAGGGATATATATATATATATATATATATATATATATATATCCACATTTATTTTAAATATATGGAATGTTTAACAACTCCATGTTAAGTTGTTGAGGTTTGAACCTGAAATATCGTCCTTGTTTTGTATGTTTGGTCTCCAGCACTTTTTGAAGAATGTAGAAGTGGATTACTGGTGGAGGGGTTTTGAAAGTAATACCCACTCCTGATTCTTGCTGTAGCTTCTGTTTCCTAGAGTGGCTTTTATCATGTGATTCCCTTATTGTGACCCTTGCCTCTGATTTGTCTCCTTAAACATAAGCTCTAAGTCAGATAAACCATTCTTCCTTTCTACTGATCATTCATTCATAGAAATAAAAAATATTAAAGGAAATTCTTACCAGGGAAGTAATTTTCTTGCTGTGTTGTTCTTAGGCCCTTGTAAAGTGTTTGTTGGGAAAATTTGGAAGTTTGGTTAGATAGGATAGAGACGCCCTAAAATGCCAGAAGTTTCTTTGGTAAATTTGTTAGGAGTTTAGATTATATGAAAGTTAATAGAAATGTAGATTTTTTAAAAAAAGACTGTTTGCATGAAATTTTGACCCTGAACAATAACTCTGTTACAAGAATTTAAGACCATTCTGCTAAATTCTTGCAAAGAATACATCTAGATGTTGCCTAACACTTTAACAACTGAATCCCAAATGTATGGAATGATTCATTGGTAAAGGAAATATCACATTTATTGAATAGAAGAAACATCCAAACAGCATAGCAATCAGGCTATAGCATGGTTATTACTTATTAATTTTAGTGTGATTTACAATTGAAAGTTGCAATAAAATGGGCTTAAGTGAGTGTAAGCAATGCTTGACTTACTTACTAGGGTTGGATTTACTGAGAGTTGGACATACTGGGAGGGCTACAGTGAATGTTTTGGGAATAAAGTCTCAGTTTCAAGATGTGTTCTGAGATTGTTGAGATCCCAGGAGTATGGGGCATTTATTGAGGAAGGACAGGCAACAAGATCAGACAGCCCAAGAAATAGGCAATCAAGGTGGAAATGACCATATCTTTTTTATTTTATTTTAATTTTTTATTGGATATTTTACTTATTTACATTTCATATGTCATCCTCTTTCTCCATTTCCCTTCCCTAGAACCCCCCATCTCATCGCCCCTCCTCCTTTTTGCTTTTATAACATTTTAATTACATTCATGTATTAAGGTCAGTTCTAGGTTAAGGGTCTAGCAATACAATAAAAATGACCATATCTTGAGAACATATCTGCCTATTGTAGTTCATATTACCATATGAACTAGTACTTCTCAGATGTCAAACTCAGGGCCACATATTTGAATGCCTACTTTAACAGATTTTATCTTGCTTCTGTCTTTTTTCTTGTTAGTTTTCTGTTTCTCCATTTTGAGACAAAAATGTCTACTCTGTGACATTGTGTATTGACATTTATTTAGATTTTACCCAATTGGGATATGTTTCATCCAACTTTCATTTGAGACTTTAGAAATTTTAGCTGTGTGATAACCTGAGATTGTTGAGGTCAGAATGAATACATTAGCATGTGAGATGGTCACAAGCTTGTGGAAACTTAGGGGAGGATTTGTTGCTTTAAGATAGTATCTTTAGCAAATGCATTGAATCCTGTTTCAGTAACATATAGCACCATTTTGGAAGCTATGGACACTTCAGGCTGTGGGGCCTGATTGAAAGAAGTTGTTAACTAGAAGGAAGGGGACCTTTGAAAGTTATAACTATGTCAAATTTCTGCTACAATGCATGCTTCCAAGTCTGCACATTAAGAAGTGTCTTTTGCATGCTCCTGTCTCAATGGATAGAGATGTAGAAATTCGATATTTGTTCATGATCGACTGTGTCCCTTGGAAACCATAAGCCAAAGTAAATCTTTCTTGAAGTGTTTCTGTCAACATTTTGTTTCAGCAACAAGAAAGTTAATTAATTTAGAAGGCCTTATATGTCTCTCAATTTCCACCATTCAAAATTGCAGAAATAATGTCTCCTAAACTATCCTCATTATTTTAAAGATCTATTTTAATTTACATCTTCAAACTAGCAAGTTCTTTAATGACCATTAACACTCAGTGATATTTAAAACATGATTTAACACTAGTCTTATTACTGAATATATTTCCTCACTCTTTTGACTCATGTACATTACTCATGCCACTTCATTGTGAACACACATTTTAAAAAAAATCACAAAAGTTCTCAGATTTCACAGTAGAAGTGAAAAATCTTAAAGTTTATACTCAAAAGCAGAATGTTTTTAATGTTTGTTACTCTTGCATTGAGAATTTCCTCTATTTTTTCTTTTCAGTTTACCCTTTCTGTGCATACATTTGAATAGACTTTTGATAAGTTGTAATTTGCTCGTTTAATGTTATATTTTGTCTAGAATCATACCATCACTTTGGAAATTAACTAGGTTGTTAACAGTTAGTACCTGAGAGGTCAGCTTGTTCTCTTGCCTTTTCTTGGGTGTTATGGATATGGACAACTACTTTTAGTCTGAATGCTTCTATATCATGCAATATTTTCAACAACAAAATGATAATACTTTTGTATATTAAATCTAACTAATATATTTTGATATTGATAATGATAGTTACATTGAATATTTCAGTAGAAGCTACAGACCCAGATAGTATACACTGTTGTAGCTGAAAAAATTCCATTGTGGAATGAATAAAGATGTGAGAAATAAATTCTAAAGTTTTCAGTTTGATTAGAAAGAATGCCCAGGTTTATATGTTTTGTACTTTGCCTCTACAATTTTGATAAAAATAAATGTATTTCTTAATAATATGAAAAGTTAAATGAAACTAACAAAAACACGTCCTATGACAAAAATAAATACTGGAATTTTCATTCTTCCCCAAATTATTAGATAACCTTTTAAACTATAAAAGTGTGTACATCAGTAATGAGATATTTATTGTAGAGAATAAGTAGTGTATTTACTTATTGTAGAGAATAAGTAGTGACTCATTTAGTCTTGCATACTAAATGAGTCAGGACACCACAAGTATTATCCCTTGACACTGACTTTTCAGCACTTGTAAATGTATGAAATACTTTTATAAACAATATACTACACTCATCCTGTGTTATAGATGAGTTGGGAATTCTTTTTAACTTCCTCCTATCTATCTACAATATCTGTATTTTACTGAAGCTCTTGTTCCATAACAACCTTTTCCAATCATTATTAGCCAAACACAAATCAGGTAAAATATGTATGCCTTTCCTGCGTGATAGTAAAAAGAATGGAAAATACTTTCATGGCATGTTTGTGATTATTATGATGAAGTAATGAATAGACATTTCTTTAAACTTGCACATCCTTACTTCTAAAATTTTTAATCACACATAAAGATTTTAAAAATTTGGAATATAAGGAAACAAAAAACTTCAGAGAGATACATTGGGTTTTGATGATACTTTTAATTGCTGAAAAATATATAGTAGACAACTGATAGAGTTAAGGTAAGTTTTAATGTAAACATGTTAAATATAGCAACCTTACTTCTGACTTTTTAGTTATAAGGACTACAAAGGACATCATTTTTTTTTTTTGAGACAGGATTGCTCTGTGTCCCTGGCTATCTTGGAATTCACTCCAATCTGTAGACCAGTTCTACCTGCCTCTGTCTCCCAAGTGCTATGATCAAAGGAAGCAGCACCACCATAGGGCAGACAAAGTACAATTTGTTAATCATTATAAAGAGACTATTTTTCATATCTATTTACAGCTTCTTCTTATTTTTCTTGTAATTTCACATCCCAGTGTTTTCCAAAGGGTGATGATAACAAAGAGGACATGGCGGTAGTTGAATATCTTAGGCGATATTTGCTGACACGTTGACTGGATCTGTAACCAACTAAGAGATCACTTCTTGGGAATATTTGTGAGATTTTCTTTTTTTTTTTTTTTTCCTTTTTTTTTTTTTATTAGATCTTTCATTTACACTTCAGATACCATCCCGTTTCCCCATTCCCCCCCCCTTAGAAAACCCCTATCCCATGCCCCCTTTTCCTTTTTGCATTTATACATTTTTTTAAGAAATGTTAATCATAGGCTTTATAAGTTTGGTATTGTTCAATCAGAGGTGTAACCCACTACCCAACCTAGATATATCAACTATCTTTGACGTGGAGATACATGAACATCTGCTTCCCTGTCTCCCCCCTCTATCTCTCTTTCATCACCTAGCTTCTCCTCTCCTTCTTCTTCTCCTCTTCTTACTCCTTTTCTTCCTCTCAATACTCCTCCCACCTTAGCTCCTCCTACACATCACCCTTCCTGTTAAAAGGAAACTTTTCTCTCAAAATACAATTAGAGCATAGTTATGTCTATTTGTACCAGTGAGGTACAAGATAGTCCTAATACCCAGTCCATCCTTTTGTTGACTAACCAGCACCTCTGTCATCTATCCTAACTAAAACACTTAGTTCTGAGCCTGGCTTTTTCCATGGCTTTAGGATGAATGTCAGCTGATGACCATACACTCAGATCTTTTCTCTCAAAGTAAATAGCTATAAGTTTTCAACCCCATCAGAAATCCAGAATGACTGAGTTGACTATAATTGTGGGAAGCACAAAGCATAGCTTCTAAAACTTAGCCAATTTATAGAGACCTCTGAACACCTGGACACTCGCTCTACTTCAAAACGTTGGAGCATCTGTTCTTCTGCCTTCTGGCCCAGGATCATCTGACAGACCTTAGTGCTGCAGAATTATTAAGGGATGATTACTCTGTCTAGGCAGATATAATCAGTCGACTATTCTGCAAGTGTGTCCTTTTCTGGACAGTAATTTGTCTGTAGAAGGAAAGTGGCAATTCTTGCCTAGTGGCTGTCTCACCACAACTGGAGTAACTCCAAGGATGCTCAATTTCTTCTTAGAGTTTAACATAGGAGGCTGTCCGGAGCAGACAGGTCTCTAATGAAAATGAACATTAATACTGAAATGTTTGTCATGTCAATTCTAAGGATTTCTGATGTTTTGAAAACCAGCTATCCATGTAAGGTAATCTGGACTGTTGCCTGTTAACTCCACTCAGCTATTTCTAAATAAAACATAGAGAACACCCTTATAATAAACTCCAAGTAATGAATTTGCTATAGTCCCTTAACTCACAGGCTGACCATCTCAAATCAGCTAAAAAAGTTAAAGAAGGACTGGGTCTAAGCTTTGTATTCCTAAGTGTGTTATACTGGTACAATGCCTATGAGTGTAACAATATTCATCTCACTCTTATATCACTAAGAAGCTCATGCCAATGAAAACCTTAAAATTTGTAAACAAAGTAAATTGGTGCCATTTAAGAATTTATATCTTCATCTTGATATTAATTATACAGATTTCTACTAATAGGTTATGGCTATGCAATAAACCCTAGCTAATCCTCTCTATTCCGACAAAACCACTACTTTTCCCTAGGGAGACAGCCCAACATTTACCACCTTAGTCCCCATGCCCAGGGAATAGGGGGGCTGACTCATCATTAGCTTCTTCAAGCTGATTATGGGCGTTGAGATATTAGAAGAGGAGTGGGGGGGAGAGCAAGTTGACAATCCTCTGATGCTGTGTCTTCGCTGCCTCCAGATGGAATTCACGGACCTCAGAGGTTTGAGCAGGTCTGCCCAGCTTGCTTGTTGAGTAGATACACCAAGGCTGATCATTCTGCAATATACAATTCTCAAAACAAATTTTAGTATCAAGATAGTTTTTTTTAAAGAGGGCTGACATTTTATTAAGAATGTTGGTTCTAACCGCTTTTCTATTTTTCCCCTCTTTTATTGGATATAATATTTACATTTCAAATTTTATCCCCTTACCATATTTCCCCCACCACCCAGGAACCCCTTATCCCATCCTCCCTCCTCCTGCCTCTATGAAGGTGTTTACCCACCTACCCCCAGCCTCCCTCCCCACCCTCAGATTCCCCCCCCCCTCAGTGCTCAGCCTTCAGGGTACCAATGATCTTGTCTCCCACCTATGCCCAACAGGGCCATCCTCCCCTACATATAGAGCTGGAGTCATGTGTCTCTCCCTATGTGCTCCTGGGCTGGTGGTTTAGAGCCTGGGGAGCTCTGGCTGGTTGGTATTCTTGCTCTCCTCACAGGGCCACCAGCCCTTATGGTTCACGGTTCCTTCAATTTACTCTCTAACTCCTCCATTGGGAACTTTGATCAGATTAATGGATAGCTGTGGGTATCTGTCTCTGGGTATGTCCGACTCTGAGAGACCTCTAAGGAGACAGCCTTATCAGGCTGCTGTCAGCTTTCCCATCCTGACATCCCTATCAGCGTCTGTTTTTGGTGACTGCCTATGGAATGAATACCTAGGCACAATGGTCTCCCTACAACCCCCCCTTCAGATTCTGACCCACACTTTGTCTCCATATTTGCTCCCTTGGTTATTTAGTTACTCCTTCTAAGAAAGACCTAGGCATCCTCACTTGTTCTTTCTTCTTCATGAGCTTCGTGTCGTCTGGTAGTTGAATCTTTGTTGTTTCAAACTTTTGGGCTAATCTCCGCTTATCAGTGAGTAAATACCATGTGTGTTCTTTTGTGATTGGGTTACCTCACTCAGGATGATATTTTCTAGATCCATCCATTTACCTAAGAATTTCTCGAATTCATTATTTTTAATAGCTGAGTAATATTCCATTGTGTAAATGTACCACATTTTTTGTATCCATTCCTCTGTTGAAGGGCATCTGGGTTCTTTCCAGCTTCTGGCTATTATAAATAGGGCTGCTATGAACATAGTGGAGCATATGTCTTTGTTATTTGTTGAGGCATTTTCTGGGTATATACCCAGAAGTGGTATAGCTGGGTCCTCAGGTAGTGCTATGTCCAATTTTCTGAGGAACCGCCAGACTGACTTCCAAAGTGGTTGTACCAGCTTGCAACCCCACCAACAATGCAGGAGTGTTCCTCTTTCTTCAGATCCTCACCAGCATCTACTATCACCTGAGTTTTTGATCTTAGCCATTCTGACTGGTGTGAGGTGGTATCTCAGTGTTGTTTTGATTTGCATTTCCCTGATGACTAAGGATGTTGAGCATTTCTTAAGGTGCTTCTCGGCCATTCGAGTTTCCTCAGTTGAGAATTCTTTGTTTAGCTCTGTACCCCATTTTTTAATGGGGTTATTTTGTTGTTTGGCGTCTAATTTCTTGAGTTCTTTGTAAATATTAGATATTAGCCCCCTATCAGATGTAGGATTGGTAATGATCTTTTCCCAATCTGTTGGTTGCCGTTTTGTCTTGTTGACAGTGTCCTTTGCCTTACAGAAGCTTTGCAATTTGATGAGGTCCCATTTGTCGATTCTTGATCTTAGAGCATAAGCCATTGGTGTTCTGTTCAGGAACTTTTCCCCTGTGCCTAGGTATTCGAGGGTCTTCCCCAACTTCTCTTCTAATATTTTCAGTGTACCTGGCTTTATGTGAAGGTCCTTTATCCACTTGGAGTTGAGCTTTGTGCAAGGAGATAAGAATGGATTAATTTGCATTCTTCTACATGTTGACCTCCAGTTGAGCCAGCACCACTTGTTGAAAATGCTGTCCTTTTTCCACTGGATGAATTTAGCTCCCTTGTCAAATATCAAGTGACCATAGGTATGCGGGTTCATTTCTGGGTCTTCAATTCTGTTCCATTGATTGTCCTTTCTGTCTCTGTACCAATACCAAGCAGTTTTTATCACTACTGCTCTGTAGTACAGTTTGAGGTCCGGAATGGTGATTCCCCCAGAGATTCTTTTATTGTTGAGAATAGTTCTCGCTATCCTAGGTTTTTTGTTATTCCAAATGAATTTGTAAATTGCTCTTTCTATCTCTATGAAGAATTGATTTGGAATTTTGATGGGTATTGCATTGAATCTGTAGATTGCTTTTGGCAGGATAGCCATTTTTACTAAATTAATCTTGCCAATCCAGGAGCATGGGAGATCTTTCCATCTTCTGAGATGTTCTTCAATTTCTTTCTTGAGAGACTTGAAGTTCTTGTCATACAGATCTTTCACTTGCTTTGTTAGATTCACTCCAAGATAATTTATTTTATTCGTGGCTATTGTGAAGGGTGTCATTTCCTTGATTTCTTTCTCTGCCTGTTTATCCTTTGAGTAGAGGAAGGCTACTGATTTGTTTGAGTTGATTTTATATCCAGCCACATTGCTAAAGTTGTTTATCAGGTTTAGGAGTTCTCTGGTGGAAGTTTTAGGTTCACTTAAGTATACTATCATGTCATCTGCAAATAGTGAAATTTTGACTTCTTCCTTTCCTATCTGTATCCCTTTGACTTCCTTTTGTTGTCTAATTACTCTAGCTAAGACTTCCAGTACTATATTGAATAGGTAAGGTGAGAGTGGGCAGCCTTGCCTAGTCCCTGATCTTAGTGGGATTGCTTCAAGTTTCTCTCCATTTAGTTTGATGTTGGCTACTGGCTTGCTGTATATTGCTTTTACTATGTTTAGATATGGGCCTTGTATTCCTGATCTTTCCAAGACTTTTAACATAAAGGGATTTTGAATTTTGTCAAATGCTTTCTCAGCATCTAGTGATATGACCATGTGGTTTTTCTCTCTGAGTTTATTTATGTAGTGGATTACATTGATGGATTTCCGAATATTGAACCATCCCTGCATTCCTGGGATAAAGCCTACTTGATCTTGATGGATAATTGTTTTGATGTGTTGTTGGATTCGGTTTGCGAGAATTTTATTGAGTATTTTTGCATCAATATTCATAAGAGAGATTGGTCTGTAGTTCTCTTTCTTTGTTGGGTCTTTCTGTGGTTTAGGTATGAGTGTAATGGTAGCTTCATAGAATGAATTGGGTAGTGTTCCTTCTGTTTCTATTCGATGGAATAACTTGAAGAGGATTGGTATTAGGTCTTCCTTGAAGGTCTGAAAGAATTCTGCACTGAAACCATCTGGCCCCGGACATTTTTTGGTGGGAAGATTTTTAATGACTATGTCTATTTCTTTAGGCGTTATGGGACTGTTTAGGTGGTTTATCTGCTCCTCGTTTAACTTTGGTACCTGGTATCTATCTAGAAAATTGTCCATTTCCTCCAGATTTTCCAATTTTGTTGAGTATAGGCCTTTGTAGTAGGATCTGATAATTTTTTTAATTTCCTCTGTTTCTGTTGTTATGTCTCCCTTTTCAGTTCTGATTTTATTAATTTGAATGCTATCTCTGCGCCCTTTGGTTAGTCTGGCTAAGGGTTTGTCTATCTTGTTGATTTTCTCAAAGAACCAGCTCCTGGTTTTGTTGATATTTTGTATAGTTCTTTTTGTTTCGACTTGGTTGATTTCAGCCCTGAGTTTGATTATTTCCTGCCGTCTACTCCTCTTGGGTATACTAGCTTCTTTTTGTTCTAATGCTTTCAGGTTTGCTGTCAAGTTGTTGATGTATGCTCTTTCCACTTTCTTTTTGTGAGCACTTAGAGCTATGATTTTTCCTCTTAGTACTGCTTTCAATGAGTCCCACATGTTTTGATATGATGTGTCCTCATTTTCATTTAAATCTAAAAAGTCTTTAATTTCTTTCTTAATTTCTTCCTTGACCAAGTTATCATTGAGTAGAGCATTGTTCAGTTGCCAAGTGTATGTCGGTTTTCTGATGTTTTTGTCCATGTCAAAGACAAGTCTTAATCCATGGTGGTCTGATAAGGTGCTGGGGATTATTTCAATCTTTTTGTATCTGTTGAGGCCTGTTTTGTGACCAATTATATGGTCTATTTTCGAGAAGGTACCATGAGGTGCTGAGAAGAAGGTGTATTCTTTTGTTTTAGGATGAAATGTTCTATAGATGTCAGTTAAGTCCAATTGGTTCATAACTTCTGTTAGCTTCATTGTGTCTCGATTTAGTTTCTGTTTCCATGATCTGTCCATAGCTGAGAGTGGGGTGTTAAAATCTCCCACTATTATTATGTAGGGTGCAATGTATGCTTTAAGTTTTAGTAAAGTATCTTTTATGTATGTGGGTGCCCTTACATTTGGGGCATAGATGTTGAGAATTGCAAGTTCCTCTTGGTACATTTTTCCTTTCATGAATATGAAGTGTCCTTCTTTATCTTTTTTGATTACTTCTGGTTGAAAACTGATTTTATTTGATATTAGAATCGCTACTCCAGCTTGTTTCTTGGGACCATTTGCTTGGTAGATTGTTTTCCAACCTTTTACTCTGAGGTAGTGTCTGTCCTTTCCACAGAGGTGCGTTTCCTGAATGCAGCAAAATGTTGGGTCCTGTTTATGTATCCAGTCTGATAGTCTATGTCTTTTTACTGGAGAATTGAGTCCATTGATATTAAGAGATATTAAGGAAAAATGAGTGTTGTTTCCTGTTATTTTTGTTATTGGCAGTGGAGATATGTTTGTGTAGCTACCTTCTTTTACGGTTTTTGGAGGATTACTTTCCTGCTTTTTCCAGGTTGTAGTTTCCCTCCTTGTGATGGAGTTTTCCACCAATTATCCTTTGAAGTGCTGGGTTTGTGTTGAGATACTGTGTAAATTTGGATTTGTCATGGAATATTTTGGTTTCTCCATCAACAATGATTGACAGTTTTGCTGGGTATAGTAGTCTGGGCTGACATTTATGTTCTTTTAGGGTCTGTATGATATCAGTCCAGGATCTTCTGGCTTTTATGGTCTCTGGTGAGAAGTCTGGTGTAATTCTTATAGGTCTGCCTTTATATGTTACTTTGCCTTTTTCCCTTACTGCTTTTAGTATTCTTTCTTTGTTTTGTACATTTGATGTTTTGACTATTATGTGACGGGTAGTATTTCTTTTCTGGTCTAAACTATTTGGAGTTCTGTAGGCTTCTTGTATATTTATGGACATCTCTTTCTTTAGGTTAGGGAAGTTTTCCTCTATAATTTTGTTGAGAATATTTACTGGTCCTTTAAGTTGGGAGTCTTCCCCCTCATCTATTCCTATTATCCTTAGGTTTGGCCTTCTCATTGTGTCTTGGATTTCTTGCATATTTTGGGTTAGTAGCTTTTTGTATTTTGCATTTTCTTTGACAGTTGTGTCAATGTTTTCCATGGTATCTTCTGCACATGAGATTCTCTCTTCCATCTCTTGTATTCTGTTGGTAATACTTGTATCTATGACTCCTGATCGTTTTTTTAAGTTTTCTATCTCCAGGGTGTTCTCCCTTTGTGATTTCTTTATTGTTTCTACTTCCGTTTTTAGATCCTGCATGGTTTTGTTTAATTCCTTCTCCCGTTTGGTTGCATTTTCTTGTAATTCCTTAAGGGATTTTTGTGTTTCCTCTCTAAGGGTTTCTATCTGTTCTTTGAGAGTGTTATTTATGTCTTTCTTAAAGTCCTCTATCATCATCATGAGAAGTGATTTTAATTCTGAATCCTGCTTTTCTGGTGTGATGGGGTGTTCAGGGCTTGCTATCATGGGGGAACTGGGTTCTGATGATGCCATGTAACTTTGGTTTCTGTTGCTTACGTTCTTGCGCCTGCCTTTTGCCATCTGGTTAATTCTAGTGCTACCTGTACTTCTGTCTCTGATTGAAGCCTGTCTTTCCAGTTGTCTCTCTTTTGTTTGGTCTTCTAGGAGTCCAGATGTCTTTGTGATTTTTTTCCAGCTGCCCTGATTACAGTGGTATCTCTAGGATGCCTCAGGATATGATGCCTCCAAGGTAGCAGTCCAGCTAGATGTCTGCTGTTCTGGGTGTAGTGTCTCCTCTTGTATATCTCAGGGTATGTTGTCTGACACTCTGAGTTCAGTTGTTCCTCTGTGGCTCTGGGTTGAGCGGACCTTCCAGTATGTCTCAGGTGGAATCCGGGGTCCACACAACTGCAGACCTGGTAGAGGTCTGGTCTGGGACTCAGACCCTGCAGGCCTCAGACCGGAGGGGGGGCGAGCAGCAGAAGGAGCGTGCTAGCGCTGACTATGGGTTCTATGGATCCCCCAGAATGTGTCTGGGGGACTCCTGGGTGCACTCACCCACAGGCCTCAGACTGCAGGAGGGGCGAGCGGCGGAAGGGGCGTGCTAGTGCTGGCTATGGGCTCTATGGATCCCCCAGAATGTGTCTGGGGGACTCCTTGGTGCACTCACCCACAGGCCTCAGACTGCAGGAGGGGCGAGCGGCGGAAGGGGCGTGCTAGCGCTGGCTATGGGTTCTATGGATCCCCCAGAATGTGTCTGGGGGGCTCCTGGGCCATTTGTGACATTTTCTTGCTCATATTATTCAATTTATGAAGGTTCACTATAAACATAGGTGGTAATTTCCAGTGGCATCACATAGAAATTAGATTTCTGGGGAAATGTTGTGGTTTTCTTCCTTCCTTCCTTCCTTCCTTCCTTTCTTTTTTCTTTTTTTCCTTCCTTATTTTTTAACCTTTCGGTCTTGTTTTTGAAATCTTGATGTCAATTTTGCCTGTTTCTTCCACCACTGATGCTGTTGCCTCTGCTACTAGATTCCTCTGCTGATACTAGACCCTACGTTTTTGATGCTTACAATGTGGACTGAAGGAGTCTCTTTTGGAAATCTTCTAGATCTTGGGTCAAAATTTTATTGGAAGAAAATTATTTAAAAATTGTTATTAACATTAAACCATCATAATAATAAAACTTTTACTGTGATAACAATATTAAGTAGGCTTAGATATGGTTTTGCTAAAGGAACATAATACTGATTAAAATTTTCATGTTATCCTCTTTAATTCCTAACTTGGGTTGTATTTTTGAAACATAAACATACTCAAAACAAATAAACAAAAACTAGCCTTTAGCTTGAACTAATAATAACATAGGCTTTCATTATTGCTGCTATCTTCATTCAGTATCACGCATTAGACATTTCAAGTGATAAGATTGGATGGAGAGAGAGAGAGAGAGAGAGAGAGAGAGAGAGAGAGAGAGAGAGAGAGAATGTTTTATGCATGTTTTCTTGGCAAGAAACAAAATCAAAGGGATGGAAATGAAATTCCCCCTGTAATTTCCAAGTAAAGGCCACTGGCCTCTTTAAGTATTCGTTTACTTTGGTTGTTCTTGTGTGTATATTGGTTTTTGTAAAACTATAAAGATTAAGCTAAAAACTCTATAAATTCTTGACTTCTTTATGGACTCATTATTCTGAGCTCTATCATTCTTTTGATATGCGAGGGAAAAATATTCTTTGGGGAATTGAAACATATACTTGAACTAAAATAATAATATTTTAGTACCATATTTAAAGGAAAATTATCATGAGAAAAGCATCTTTCTATAATACACTGACCTATGTACCTTAACCTCTGTTCAGTAAGTAACAGCCTCGAGAGCCACACTAATTTTGTATTACACATGGGAACTGGCTTCTAGTTATCAAGGTCACAGTAAATCAAAACAAAATAGCTGGGGGTCACTGGTTCATTTTCTCTGGTACCCAATATTCTATCCATCATACATGGCTTGACTTTTAAACTCAGAAAGTGGTTTTTAACAGTTAAACATTTGTTTCTATATAATATATTTTGCATATGAATATGAAAATAGTTCATCAGTAAAAACAATCAAAGCACCTATTCTACAATATTAATAAGTATCACCTCATGGGTTTCCCTCAAAAAAATATTATCTGCACACAGGTTTCCTAAAAATTTAATCCTCCACTTACAGTATATACTCCCAGATTGGAAGTACCTTAGACTCAGTAAAAACAATATTAAGTACACTACATTTTGACAGCATGGACATGAATAAATGGATAGCTAATAATCCAGGCTTTTGTAAAGTCCTAACTGCTGAAGATTAGTATTTTTCTTTGAGAATTTGATGCTGCAAACAATGTATTTTAATAAAATGATAAGTGTCATTTTCTTCCTCCCAATTTCTCCTCTGTCCTTGCCGTCACTTTTCTGCCAGCAAAATTTATGTGCTCTGTTCATAGGCCCTCAAAAACCACTTATTTCTCCCTCTCTCTATATGAATATAAGACCATCTACCTCTCAGATTAATGTTACTTATATAAAACAGTCTCTTCCTCCCTCCGCAGAAATCAGTTGCATATAGCCCCTTCACTAAGAATGGAACTTTGTGAACATTTCCTCCATCTGTGCTGGTATTTCAGCTGGCCTCTTTTTGTGCAGGTCTTGTCCATATCATCAAAGCATCTGACTGTGCATTCTTATGTGCAATGACCCTGGTAAGCACTGTTTTGCTGCAATCTTCCTTTCATTCTGGTTCTGTCTGTCACTCTATCTTCTTCTTTCCAATATGTCTGAGCCTTTAGAAGATGGCTTGTGAGAAAATGTTCACTTAGACTTGAACATTCTACAGTCCTTTATTTTATGAGTGTTGATTAGTTGTTTATCTCCCTATTAGGTGATACTTGTAGTAAAAACAGTCTTCTCTAGTTAGGGTTCAGAAATTCACTCAACAATGTGTATAAAGACAGAAACGTGGTAAAATTATTTTTATGTTGAATAAGGATTAACTTTTGATTTTCCAGCCTAAGGCAGGGAACACCCAGACAATGATTTTTGAGATGTTTTAATCACAAGTTTCCAAACAGAGATGGGTAATAATTTAATCAACAATGAATGTGTACCAAAATTTTGTACATGTAAGTACAAAATAAAGCTAGGGGAAAAATAATCACACAGTAATTAGTGAAAAATGTTGAATGTCACAGTTAGGTCCTTCTCAAATACTTGCCAAATACTTCAGGAGAATGTTATTGAGTTATAGTAAACAAATATCAGATATAAAATCTCAACTTTAACTCCAATGACTGTAATAAATATATGGAACTTATTAATATCAGTAATCTGAGATAATGAGATGATTTTTCTAATTAAATTATAATATTAACTGAATATTTGCTAAACAAAATTGAATTTTTTTAACTTAAACATTTTTAAATGTCACATGTTATTAAGGAAAGAAAATTCCCTGATGTAAAATTAGGATTTTTATACAAATAGGGTTTTGGTGTCTCATACAATATATATATATATATATATATATATATATATATATATATATATATATATATATATATGAAATTTTTTTTTTTTTTTGGTTTTTTCGAGACAGGGTTTCTCTGTGTAGCCCTGGCTGTCCTGGAACTCACTCTGTAGACCAGGCTGGCCTCGAACTCAGAAATCCACCTGCCTCTGCCTCCCAAGTGCTGGGATTAAAGGCGTGCACCACCACCGCCCGCCAGAACTAGATTTATATAAGACAGTGCTTTTTCTAAAAATCAGACGAAGAAAATTATCTCTATATCAGTAAAATTTATATTAGTTCCATTAATTAGTAGCATAATAATTTCATTCATAAATAAAATTCGAATTTTGTAGGAAAATGTGCTTTTTATTATGAAGCACAGTGAGGTATATTTTTGGTATAAATGATATCTTAGAAATTTTATAAACATATAATGTTATATGAATAATTTAGCAATTAGGCTATAGCTCAGCTGGTATTTACTGCTAGTGATGTGGTACTCAGTAGACCAGGTTTTCAGTATTTGTGGTGATTATCACACATGTTTTAAAAGAATTCACGTAGACATCACTTGAAAGAAGCAAAGGGCAATAGTACAACAGTGAGTCTTGTAGGAATACCAGCTTGTTCATCTAAAGCCCACATGTCCTTAAGAAATCTCTCATTTCATGGAAACACTTCAGATATTTGAAAACAAACTGTAGAATGTGTATAATTTCTTATTACTTGAAATCGAAATTATGCTGTCAGATTATTTAATTGATATTTATACATCTGTTAGAATATTAATGTCTTTAATAAAAATGAGATGTATGCATTTATCTTAAATAAAAATAATTGCTTTATATATAATTTAAAAATTAATATATAGTTATTTCTTATGTTTATAGATGGAGTTATTATTCAGATTTGCATTTAAGTAGATTGTAATTCCCTTAAACATTTTAATTAAATTTAGACTACCTCTGTTTTTGTCCTAATTAACTTTTTAATTTAATATTAAGCATGTAAATTTAGGCCTTCTCAATATTATTGAAGTGTTTGAATAATATACATTGCTGACATTCTTCCAAATTAATGAAAACAACAGTAATTATAGTCAGAATTGCTCAGTCCCATATATGTAACCTAAGAAATAACTGACATTGCTGAGTAAATCAAAGAACAGAAAAATTCTCATCCTTTTGCGTAGGCCTTCAAATATCATTCTTATTTAGATTTAAAAATTAAGTTTAGCTTGGAAAACATTGACCAGAAATTGCTCAAGGGAACAAAGTCTTTGAAAGCTGGTGAGGAAGATAATTATACAGAAAACTCTGAGGATATGAACTTGTGGGCAAGAAACACAGCAGTGATGATCCAAGCATGAACATTCATGTCACCTTTTCTAAGTAGCCTTCTGAAATCTCTGAGTTAATGCAAATAATAGTAGTGAGAGGTAATGTTGACATCAATGTAAAGAAAGTTCTATCTATCGTGCTTCAAATTTCCTACAACACTTCTTACCTTCTGAGTGAATGTTGCATTACACAATAAAATAGGGGACTTCACCTTAGAGAAATCTTTATGAAGCTAAGCTCAAATTTGGATTCTCCAGTTCTTTCCTGTGTTTTCTGTCTGGCTGTTAGTTTGTCATCTGTAACTGTGGGTTGTCTGTTTGTGGTGTTTGATTTCTGTCTTTCTCTGTTGCTTGTCTCTAACAAATGTCTGCTCTATATTTATTGAACAGCATAGAAAGATAGTATGAGAAAAGAATGAGGACTTCTTCCCCTTGCCCCGCTTCAGAAAGCTTTAGCAGAATTTTACAAGAGAAGAAGTTGCTTTATTGAACCCTCTTAATCCAGAATAGAACTCAGAACTAAAAAAAAAAATGTTAACAACCTGTTGCTCCCAATGTTTAGGGGGTATTTGTTTGTTTAAAATTGATTTAACACGCCTACTGTTATAGCAGATAATTTTTACAATATAACACATGCATATAAACACACTTTACAGAGAAACTTAACAGAAATTAAATAAACTTGAAAACAATAAAATACAAATAATGAAGCTGAAAGATGTATTAGACATAACTAAAGACAAAATAGAATGCATGGATAATTGAATAAATCAAAAGTAAACGGAAATCTAGCAGTACAAAAATGAGCCATGTAAGTATACTCAAGTTGAAACCAGAATGGTCTGAAATGAAGAAGGCTAATGGAAAATTTCTGACATTACTAAACTAATGGATAGTCAAGGCTGGGCATTCTAAAAGGCTGTGAGAATTCTAAAGTGGCAGGGGTTTTCTTTAAAGAATAATGGAGGGCTGGTTAGATGCCTCAGCTGTTAAGAGCAATGACTGTTCTGGAGGTCATGAGTTCAGATCCCAGCAACCACATGGTGGCTCAGAACCATATGTAATGAAATGTGATGCCTTAATATGGGTGTCTGAAGACAGGTATGGTGTAGTTACATATAAGAAATTAATTAATTAATTAAAAAAACTTCGAGCCAGAGTGAGTAGGGGACAGAGTAAGCAGTGGGGAGAAGGGAAGGGGGAAAAATAAATGTAAAAAAAGAAAAAGAAAAAGAATAATAAAAAGCCCAGAATACACCTAAGAAAATGTGTAGATATACATCCACAGAACTAGTAAGGCTATTGGTCAGATTTCATGAAGAAAATCTATTCCAGACCAGACTCTAATCACATTGTCAAAGGTAAAAGATTAAGAGAAAACTCTTAAGGCAGAGAGAAAAAAACTCCTTAGAAGCTGGTGTCACATCCTATTTTGAACAGACTTCAACAGCATCCTTTTAGGCCTGATTAGTTACTTTTCTTGTTACTGGAACCAAATACTTGGGAAGAAGCAACTTAAAAGTGGGATGGCTTATGTTGGTTCACAATTTGAAAGGTTTATCATGGTTACACTGTTATGGTAGAAAAGAACATGGGTCAGAAAATACCCCCAGTAGTCGGTATTCAGAGTAGTCAGGAAGCAAAGGTGAGTTATACAACCTCAATGTCCACACTAAAGACCTACTTCTCCCAGTCAGATCACCTCAAGATAGTCAACAATCTTCAAAAACACCATCATCAGTTGGGGCACCATGCAATGAAAAGAAAATTTAAGAATCTACTCTTGAATAATCGATGCATTAAGAGAGAAATCAGGAAGAATACATTAAAAATTAAGACAATGTGAGTCAGTCACAACCCATAAAACTTAAGATAAAGAGAAAAGGTATGTCTAAGATGATAGCAGCCTATACCTTTTGTTATAAAGTAGAAAGACATCAAAAAGACAATCCATTGTTATATTTCAAGGAGCTGGAAAACAGATAAACACCAAACCTAAATTGGGATAAAAAAGAAACACTAGGGGCTGGAGTAATGGCTGAGTAGTTTAAAGTATTGCTTGCTCTTCAGGAAGACCTGCTTTTAGTCCTAGCACCTACATGATGCTTACAACTGTCTGTAGCTCAAATCTGATACTCTGTTGTGACCTCTGCAGTCACAGCCTACATCTACTGCACAAATATACACAAAGGCAAAATACCCATACAAATAAAGGAAAAAATAAATAAGCCTTGAGTTAAAGGAAAGATTAAAGATCATTGTGTTGATTCAAGCAGTGAACGCTGAAAATCTCTTTTATAAGTAAAATGTTGTTTCTTCAAAGGACAAACTAGTAAGCCTCAGACTAAGAAAAATAGAACAATTCAAACCAGATTAAAGCTGAAAACAGAAAACTGCATCTGACAGCTGAGAAATACAAAAGGATCATTTGAGATTATTATCAACAACTATCTGCCAATAAATTTGATAACCTAGAAAAATAGGGGAAAAAAAAAGCCCAACCACATACATCTAGTTCAGTTTGAACATGAAGAAATAGAAAACACAAATGGATTATTAACAAGTGGTAAGACTGAATCAATTATTAAAAGCCTCATTTCAGGCAAAGAGTCCAAGACCACATGGCTTCATTGATGACTTTACAGAAGAGCTAACACAAAGTTTTATCTCAAGATAATTGAGAAAATAATTCTTTGAAAATATTGTATGTCTAGTCGTACCTCAATACCAAAAACAAGACAAAAACACAGTAAAAACTAAAACTCCACAAAATATGAAGAAACTGAATCCAGCTTTATATTAAAATGATTTTTACCGTTATTAAGAGATCACATGTGTCTCAAGGATGCAAGCATATTCCACACACAAATCAGTAAGCATGATGAACAATATTATCTGAATGGGCACAAACCATGTGATCATGCAGGTAGATGCAGACAAGCTTTTCAAAAATGCTCATGTATTTCAGACTAATATTCAGAACCAATTACAAACATTTCAATGAATATCCACATGATAGTGGACATAAATAATGAATTAATAATTGGTATAAAATCAAATGCAGAAATACTGAAATCATTTTCTTCATCAGTAGATCACGTTGACAGCATATACTTTCTCCATTTTCATTGAATAAAGTACTGAGGGTTGTAGCAAAGATACTTGGGCAAAATCAGGAAATATGTACCAACCCCACTTGGAAAGAGGACATGATCTTACACATAGGAAGTTCAGAATGAAGTAGTAGCGCAATAAAGTGCATCAGCTAATTTATAGTATATAAAATCAACTCTATGAACCAGAATCTTTAGTAACAATCAGGTATGTAATTCTATGAAATAAAAATTAAGAAAGTCACCATACTTGTAATTACTATACAAAAGAGGTAAAGTACATAGGACTACTTTTCAACAAGTATTTTACTGATTTCTTTTTTAAATTAATCATTTTATTTATTTACATTTCAAATGTTATCTCCTTTCCTGATCTCCCTGCCACAAACCCCAATCCCTTCTTACTCCCCTTTGCCTCTAATAGAGTGCTCTCCCACCCACTCACCCACCCACCCATCTACTCCTGCCTTACCCCTCTAGCATCCCCCTTCTCTGGGGCATCAAGCCTCCACAGGACCAAAGACCACCCCTCCAATTGATGACACATGTGGCAGGCCTTTGCTCCATATGTCGCAGGAGCCATGGACCAGCCCATGTATACTCTTTGGTTGTTGGTTTCTGAAACAAACAAAAAATAATAATAAACACATGATGAAGAAATTTAAGAAAAGATACAAAAAACTAAAATCACATGTGATGTTTATGGCTTGAAAAAAATCAATATTATAAAATATCTATCCTTCTATAAAAAACCTAATGATTCAAGGTAAACAGTTCTCTATTAGAATACCTGGTATTTTCACAAAACTAGAAAAGGTACTTTTACAATTTTAGTGGAATCATAATCATCCCTAGTAACGAAACCATTTGTAATATGTTACAAAGTTGTAATAGTTTAAATGGCACTATATTTAAATGAAAACACAGACTAACACATCAAACTTTTTAGAACATTTTATGTCTACAGAAAAACAACTTCCTACAAAAGTGAAGGAATAACCTTCTAAAATGTTTGAGACAATCATGGCCAGAAACTTTACAAAATGAAGAGAACAATGTATAAACTTAGGAATGATCGATAAAAAGCAAGTGAAATAAACATCACTCTGCATATATCTGTCATATTCACACCTATGCAGTGAGGAAACAAAAACAATTTCAGAAGTATCTCAGGGGACAAAGAAAAACAACAGACTTAGATTTTCTCAGATAAACAAAAGGTATAGTAGTTAACAGGAAACTGACTTACTGCCCAGGATAGATTTTAAAATTTTATTAAGAGAAAGATAAAATAAATTTAAAAAAATCAGATTTTTATATAGAAATGAAAATCATCAAAGAAAGGTAACAGGCATAAAAACCTATTTTATTTGTTGAGAGTTAAATTACAATATAAGTATTTAAACATAACAAAATAAAATTAGTGATCACTGCAGGTATGTAACTGAAATGACTGACAGCCATGTGAATAGGCATAAGAAGAAGAACTCAGGAACATAATAATCTTATTATTATATTCTTATATATTAGAATTATTAGCTTAGGATTTTAATAAGATTCCTCATTTTGAGAATAATGATTTTCTTGGGACTCTTTTCCTCTTCTTGGGTTTGCCTCTCCAACTTTGATGTGATAGTTTCTGCTTTGTTTTATTATATTTTATCTTGTAATGTTATGGTTGTTATCTTTTTTACTCTTTCTAAGGAGAGACAGAATGGAAGCAGATCTGGGCAAATGAAGGTGTGGAGGAACTTGGAGAACTGGAGGGACGGAAAACTATAATCAGGACATATTGTATGAGAAAATAAATTATTTTCAATAAGAGAAAAGGGTTTAAAGACAAATAAACAACTATGCACATTGGTCTTGGTGCTTTTGATGAAGTGACTGTGTGAATATGGAATAAAGCTAAAACGTACCCTCTTAAAGTGTGTCTATATCTGAAAAGCAAGAAACTTCTGATAATTTTGACATTTTAATATAAAAAGAATTCCAGATTTCATAATAAGCTTAAGTGCTCCAGAATATTTAAAACCGATATGAAATTTCCAGGTGAAAAACACTAATTATTTAAGTAATTATTTATTAGCTTCATGTAAAGTATCTCCAACTGCTTTGGGTGGTAGGATCTTAAAGACAGGCTTCATACCTTGTGTCAGTATTTCAAATCATTGGTTAAACCAAAACGCCATTTAAGGAAAGACTTTCATAAATATGAAAGGTTACATTGGAAATACACATTGAACTTTAAGAAAAGACTTTAAGAGGAGATATTTTGTGACTTATGAATTTATTTTGAGGGTATTAATGTTATCTCATGCTTGTCTTAAAAAAAAAAAAAAAACACAGCAGGTTGTATCCAGAAGTATTTGTAAATGATTGTATGATTTGTCTCAAATTTCTCCTCAAAAACTATGTTGAGCTCAAGTAGTCATTGTAATAGCATTGAGAGGTTTGAATTTTAAAAGTTGATTAGACAATGAGGGATAAATAGTGATTATGTGTTTTACATTGTTTTCATGGAATGAGTTAGTATTTTCCAGTGTAGACTCTTAGTAAAGATGGGTCTGCCTGTCTATTTCTGTGTCTTTTGTGTACCGTCTTACACATCCACCAATTTATGAAGTATCTGCTACTACAGGGCAAATCAACTTTTAATGACATAAATTTTTCAAATCATCAGTATTGTTGTGACAGAAGAAAATGGATTATGATCTGTATCCACATATGTCAATTTTGCCAGGGAAGATGGCTGAGAAATGACAACACTCTGCTGGCATGCATAACACCAAAATTTCATTTACTAACCTTTTCCAATGAAATAAAATGAGGCTTCCTGGAAAATGCCAAATTTGTAGACTGAGATAGGAACTAAATGAGTTCAAAGCATAAGCATAATGTGGAAGAGAATGAGGAAATATGTCTTTATATTATATGCATATTCATTGATATGTATGGAAGTGATTATGCATATTAGAAAATGCATACATAGAGTGAAAATTATACATACTTATACATACATATATATATATGTGTACACACACACAGACACACAGACACACACACACAGACACACACACACACACACACACATATATATATATATATAATTACTCACTATCCCAATGTCACAACCTTGACAATTAAAGCATGTGTTAATACTACACAAATAAGTTAGGATGGATAAAATCCAAACCATAAGGTAACAAGCTAAGAAAAATGCAAAAAAAAAACCCATCAATTTTCACTCAGTGCTATTTGGAATGGAAAAAAAAAAAACAAATTAAGTCCTATAGAAAATAATTTATAGTTGTTTACAGAGTTAACATACAATATTTTTCTTGATATTTACTCATATAATTCAAAAATTTATGTCAACACAGTGGCTTATAAAATTATATATATGACAATCATAGGATTTGATTCTCAGAACCTACACGGCAACTCATAGTTGTTTGTAACTCCTGTTCTCAAAGGGTCTCATTCCTTCTTCTGGTCACTGGAGGCACTTCATACACATAATACACTGACATACATGAAGGCAAAACAGTCAAACACATAAATAAAGATAAATACATTTTTAACAACAACATAAAAGATAATGCAACCGAATAATATTCATAGAATGTTTCAGTTCAGATAAAAATAAGTATGTGTGTAAACTCAGTGATTTAACTAGTATTTTGAGACTTTTGGTTTCTAAAATGTAGGAATCTGGGTATTTGGGGAAAACAAAATAAAACCAAACTCTCAATTCAAAAAAGAAAAAAATCTTAAGTGGAAATCACAATTAGCAAAAAGTTAGAGACACAAAAGTGCTTTTCAATAGATTTATGAATAATCAAAGTGGGTACATCAATAAACTTGCACGTTATTGCTTTATGCTTTCAAGTCTTGAGAAGACATAGAAGATATATTAGTCACTTCTCTTGTTGCTATGACAAAATGCCCAACAGGAAGCAAGCACGGATTTATTTTGACTCACACTTTGAGGATGAAGGTTACAATTGTAGGGAGGACACAGAAAGAGGAGTGTGAAGCTGTTGTTGAATCCCCAGCTGGGAAGCAGGAGAAGAATGCTCCTTACTTGCTTTCTCCTTACTCAGTCTAGTAAGGACTTGCTTTCTCCTTACTCACTCTAGACCACAAGGCCATGGGTTGCAGCAACATATATTTAGATTGGGTTTCTTTCTCTCCCATTAATTTATTTATTCACTTTACAGATTGCAGCCCCTACCCACCTTCCAGTACCTCAGCATATACCCTCTTCCAACCCTCCTTTCCTCCTATGAGAATGGGAAACTCCACCCCTCTGGTTCTCTCTCTCTCTCTCTCTCTCTCTCTCTCTCTCTCTCTCTCTCTCTCTCACACACACACACACACACACAGACACACACACACACACCACCCCACTTGGCACATCAAATCACTGCAAGACTAGTCATTTTCTTTTTCACTGAGTCCAGAAAGGTGGACCAGTTAGGGAAACAGTCAGACAAGAGAGTTAGGGACAGCCCCTTCTCTAGTTGTTGGAGAACCCACATGAAGACTTAACTAGCTGCACTTCTAGTTCTTATGTGCATGTGGCCTACATATAGCTCATGTATTTGCATTGGCTGGTGATCCAGTCTCTAGGAGCGCCTAAGGTTCCAAATTAGTTGACTCTGTTGGTCTTCTTATTAAGTTCTTATCCCCTTTGGGTCCCTTAATCCTTCCCCCAACTATTCCATAAGACTCCCCAAGTTCTGTCTAATGTTTGACTATGAGTTTCTGCATCTGTTTTAGTCATCTGCTAGGTGAAGCCTTTCAGAGGACAGTTACATTAGGCTTGTGTCTGTCAGCATAACTGAGTATCATTAATAGTGTCAGGTATTGGTTCTTTCCCATAGAACAGGTCTCAAGTTGGGCCAGTCACTAGTTGTAGAGTGGGTTTCTCAACTCATTTACTCAATCTAGAAATTCCTTCACAAATGCCCAAGGCTTTGTGTCTGGGGTGATTCCAGATCCTGTCACACTGATATTTATATCACAGAGTATATGTAACACCATCTGACTAAATGTTAGGAAAAGTTTAAATAGGTAGAACGTCATTTTCTAAATATATGACACCCTGGGAAAGAGAAAACTATAAAGACAGGAAGTGAATATGAACGGTGGTTTCCAAACATTCATGATCGAGCTAGAGACATACAGATGGAAAAAAGGAAGTGTTTAGAACAGTGAATATACTCAGAATAATAGTGGTATAGTAGCTACATGATGTATTTCTCAAAAGCCACATGACTAAATAATACAAATAAATCCTAATGCTAGTTACTGGCTCAGATAATAAGAATGCATTCATTTTGGCCTCATCAAATGTAACAAATAGGCAACATTATTGCAAAATGTCAATCATAAGGCAGACTATATAAGTAACTGAGAAAGATGGAAGTTTTCTATTTTCTGAACTACTTTTTGAAAGCTTAAAACTTCTCCAAAATAGGGCCAATTCTTAAATAAATGCATCACATACACATATGTTTTCAGAACACATGGTACCATCTTCAAGAGTTCTCAACGGCTAGAGTAAAATCCCAAGTAAGTAAGTGGAATATTATCATGTTATAATCTAAAGTGTGCCATGTAAGTCCATGAGACCACAATAGTATCAAGGAGACTATTGAGACAATAAATAACGAGGAAGGAATAGAGTACTTTCCCTGTAAAATTTCTTATGTATACACATTATGGTGTGATTAATTTCTTAAATATAGGTTTGACGTAGAGAATCTTTTCCAAATAGTAAACACAAAAGTGTGTGTAAACTGATCAGGGATGGTGAGTGTGACTGATTTGAAGTGGAAGAAGTAAATAGATTGTCCTCACCTCCGTCTTAAAGGACAGTTTCAACAATAATAAGCCAAGCCTACAGTGGGCACTCCTTGATGTAATATACAGAATGCATTATCTCAACAGAATTCATTAACAATGCACATATGTTGAATTTAATCATGAGATAATATTAAAGAGAATCCATTAGGGGACCAATCTGCACAATCCTCATGAATACCGCTCAAAATCAGGCAGAGACACAATCATCAGGTAAAATCCGTCACAACCAAGAGAGTCTTAAGATCTAACTATTAAAGGCAATATGGAACCCCAAATGGAAACTTGGGGGTAAAAAGGGGTGTTAGATGGGTCCTAAGGAATCTTAAACAAGGAGTTCAAAATAATAATACCTTGTCTAGTTAACATTAACAAGTGATTGATAATAATGTAATACACTAATAATATAAAAGATAGTTTATGGAAGTTTATATACCATCTTTCAAACATTCTAGGAATAAAATAAAATATGTAATATAAAAACAGTCCTTTAAAAAGTATATACTGTTTCTAAATTCACTGCATTATTTCATATGCAAAGCTAATTTATGCACCAAATATTTGTATTGTGGATGTGTAAAGAATTTTACCTAAACTAATAATAATAAAAACAATGAAGATGGTTAAGGAAATAAGCCTGTCTGCATAAATGAGATGAAAAAACAGTCAGCAATTGAATGTGTGATCGAATTAATTGGATTTCAGATAAATGAAGTTCCATCACACCCAATAACAGGACAACATTAAAGCTTCAGGAAGCACAAAAGTTTAGGATCATTTGAACCCTTGAATCTCAAATATGTTGGTAAAGCAAATGCGAAGTTCCAAAACAGCTTTTAAAAAAATGTTAAAATAGTTTGCAAAGCTAGATGTAAGTCTGCCTTCGCCTATGTAAGCATTTATTGGTGAAACGTAACAGTTTATTTTATTAGACATCATAAATGTGCGTAAGGCATTTCATTCATATTGAACCCCAATCCCCTCTCTTGCCTCTCTCTTTCACTTTACATATTCTTCCTCTTCCCACCTTACTCCTCTCCACTTCTATGCAATAATTTGTTTATTTATTTGCCTTGCTGATCTAATGAGTTTGATTAGAGTTCACTACATACATATAGGTGAGGCACCATTTACAGCCACATTGTAATCTCACTTCCACACCTTTTAAGAAAGCAAGGACATACCAAGAGAAGTAAAATAAAAATGTGTGTTCTCTGTAATAGCAATTTTTATTAAAAATATACATGAGACTGGAGCAACAACCCAGTATGAAGGTAAATATTAGTCTTGGGTAGTACTTGGTGTTCAATCTTCACAACCAACTTTACCTGCAGCTTCAAGAGATGCAAAAACCTTATTCTGGGTTTTCTGGGTATACACACAGGCATCCCACACAGCCACACGTGTACATCAGTACATTTAAACTATGAAATCAATACACAAACAATGAGAACCTGAAACTCAACCAACACAGAAATGAGTGAACAAACATAAGTACCACCCATTGACTAATATTTCACGGTTGAAAGGGGCAGAATGTCAGGATGTGGTGGTGGAATCCAGAATCAAAGAAACAGCTCAGTGTCAGGGTTCTACTTATATGAAATTCAGGATCAAACAAAATTAATTTCATAGAAATAGTAATATTCACTTTAAAAGAGGATGAAGATACAGATGAAGTACATGTTGGTAAATTTCTTCAAGTGTAGCTATTTATTGCCTTTTATAAGAGTTTTACTATAAGCACATGCATTTATTTGCAGTAGGTAAAATTCACTTTTATATAATTAATTGCCACTTTGATGAATGACACATCTATATTGTACTTTTAAATGTTAATGTTCAATATTGTAAAATTTATTTCTTATGTTCTTTGTTTTTTTCAACTACTGTGATAATAAATACCCCTTACCCTTTTATTTTTTTGAAGTCTTTCAATCTTCATTTTGACTTATTTTTATAAGGTGTGCTTCACAGGATGGGATTTAAGATGCTTAGGTCTGCAACAAAATTGTGGATTTGCTTTATTTTCTCCTTAGAAATTAATTATATAATTTTTTCTCTTAAAATAATCCTGCAGTTTATAGTAAGGAGCTGAAAGCACAAGGATTAAATGGCATGATGTTCTGTTTTCCATTCAGGAGAATTCTGGGTGTTGTGAGCCAGGGAAAGACGTCAAAATGTATACAGTGAGGAAGAAAAAAGCTTACGGATGAACTGCAAAACCGAGGGCAGCAAAGGGGCAGCAGGTCTAGAATGACAGCTACGATTTGTAGTCTGCAGCACAATTTCAACTTTCACAAGAGCTTACCTGGGTGATACTGTTATGCCCCTCAGGCAAGGAGCTCCTTATGCAGGGCAGATGGCAAGCTATTTCCCGGGTGTCAGAATCTACGAATGTCTGTTTTACTCAGTTTATTTTAAATAAAATTTCTTCTTCTATTGAAATATTACACCATGCACTGCAGAAACCAGAAGGGCTGATGTTGCAGCATACAGATTTGAAACTGTAATAAGAAGCCAGGGCAGCAGGTGCAGTTGGCTAAAAAATGGAAAAGGCACAGTGTGGCACAGACAGCAGGAGATTAGGAGAAATGTACAGACATTTTATAGAGAGGAAAAAAAAGTTAGTACCAAACAGATTTGAGAAGGAAACACAATAACATGATTCCAGAGTCAGCACTGAGAATAGAAATGCTTAAGTTAGGTCCTTAGAAACTACAGTAAAGCATAAGGCAGATGATGTAGAGTGGCCATCTTATGCTTTATAACCACAGAAATATCACTGCAGAGGTCAGCAACTGTGGCTCACAAGATAAACAGAGCTTGTAATTTAAACAACCATCCAAAGGCCATCAGACAGGCAAATACACAGGAAAAAAAAAAAAGAAAACACAGCAAGCCAACCAGCCTAATAAAAACCGAAACACAAAGAATATATGACAAAACTGTGCATTGATTCATGATTTAAAATATTCACAGTCTGACTCTTACCTGAAAATTTTGTCTTCCTGCTTTGTGAGTTGATTATTACTTATTTAACTAACCCATTAATCCTGCATGAATTCTTTGTGAATATAATCATTTTTGGTGCCTAGCTTGAACAAGATGCAGTGTGTTACAACCTAGGATCACACTAAAAATTACAGTCTAGAAGTCTGTCTTGTTAGGTGACGTGAGTAGAAGTCACACATAGGTGACTTGTCAAACATAGGTGATTTTTTTAAATGACAAGTTTGTAAAAGAAACATATATTTTCCAGCAACGAACAATGGATTTTTCATGACCTTGAAACATTTCCGGCTACCAGATAAATGTAAAGTAGCCCAGAAGAATAGAGAAGAAAGAAAACTAGTCTAGAAATAGGGAATAACATGGACACATGCTTTCAGAAATGAACGTTTTCTGACTAACGAGCAGGGAGAGAGTAAATCTCTGCTGAACATAGAGAACAGGGGACTTGAGAGATAAGACATACATTGTGACAGGTGGGCTTCCTGCAGGCTATAAATGTTGGACAATATTTGCTGTCTACGTAGATCATGAGTAAGGCTAACCTCAGTTCTGCTAACTTAGGAAGGCTTGTATTAGGAATATACACTTAAATTCGCCTGAGGTGATACCTTAAAACATTGACTGAAGTGATCTATCAGGGTACATACTTTCCTTCCCCCTGGAAATTCTAGCAGTAATGGCATATGCATTTGGAGATGCTATTGGGCACCATGAGTTTCTGTGCAGATGTCTTCCTGAAAATAATGTCAGCAGGAAAATGCAGAAGCGAGAAAGAAAAAAAAAAAAAAAAAAAAAAAAAAAAAAAAAAAAACGAAAATAAAACTTGGCTCCCATCCCAGGGGAAACAAGTGGAAAGCATATTCAGCCATGGCTGAACACTTATCATTATATCATATCAATATATCTTTAAATCGGTGTTTTCTATGCAAGCTCTTCCACACTAAGATATATTCCTCAACCCTTGTCAACTTTTCTAAATCAAACCTTTATTTGCTTACCAAATATTTGAGTTGGATATTTTTTCAATTATAATTCAAGGGATTTTCAGTTCTTCTAGACCTTAAAGCTTAGCAAATGTGATGTGTTTTATATTGTGTTTCCTCTAGCATTCTTGCAAATTTCCCAAATTTCAGGTACACACAGAAGAACTGAAAGCATGTGGAAGTCAGGGGGAAATTTGTATTTATTCAAATACTACACTTTATCTCATGAATCAATGAAATAAAGCAACATCTTTAGGTATTCCAGCTCAGCCAGTATATGGGCTACCCATTATATTTATTATATTGTTCTAGGGGCTAAAATGTATAACAGCAAACAAATATGACTTCTCCCCTTAAGAAACTATAAATGTTTCAACTGAAATCGACTTGATAGAAGTATCTTAATTTAAATTACAAAATAAATCAGGAAAATATAATATGATTCTTCAAGCAATGAAAAGAAAAAATGTGATTGCTAGCTTCACCTACATCATTCAGTTCCGGAATCTGACTTCCTCTTACAAGACAATCATGAATCCATCATGGGTGCTCTGGCTTCAACATTACCAGCATTTTAAAATATAAGCACTGAGGGACTTGCTCTGCTCTATTTCAGGAGCTTGAATGGTCTCGTTTGCAAGATAGCCTCATAGGTAAATAGGTTCTTTTATTTCTGTTTGGATCAAAGTAAGTGGGGATGAGAAGATCTAGTAGAAGAATTTACTACTACAGACTCCCTTTGCCAAAGGTACTACTGCTCTTGTTGGGTGATGTAGAAGTATTGTTGGTGCCATTTCTGTCCTTACAGATAGACTTTTTTCACAACTAATGACCAGTGAGCATCCATCAGTGAGCTGAATCTGAACACTTGAATTCTGAATGTCTTGTTTAAAAACTACAGATTAGAGAATTATTTAGAAGTTTGACTTAGCTAGTGCTTGTGAATCATATATGAAAAAGAAGGGAGAGAATGCCCCTTTGAATTTTTGAGCCATATTGTAATGTAGATCTACAAGTAAAACTCTAAACATGTTCAAAAGGAATCTTTAGCAATAAGCAAAATGTACGGATATTAACTTTTAAGAATTTGTATTATGATGGAAACATCAAATAGTATACTAGGGAGTTTGTAGTATAGTGGATTTGGATTTCTCTTGTGTGGTTTTGATTTTATTCTCTAAATATCCTTTTTATTCCCAGGAGACTGCAAGATTCAGAATGCATGTAGCTTGAGGGTTTTCACTGAATTATGTGTTTATCAGAAGATCTTAAGTTAATAATGCATTTAATCCAGAAATAAATATGCAATGGCCCTATCACTTGGGATATTACTAGATTGCCCATGGAGCTTGAATGTATCCAAGTAGAGCAATAACAATAACAATAGTCTCAATGGAGACTTGTCCCGGATCTTCCTCTGCGGATGCTGTAAATGATCCACAGCACCAATGAGCACATGCATTCGGGGGATGACTGTCCTGGAATCCATCCATCCTGTCACAGATGTATTGAGTCATGCTCACAAAGGGCTGGTCACTCATTTGGAGCTACTTCTAGTGGCTTAGTGAACTTTCTATTTATTTCACATGAGCAAATATAAGGCTTCTTATGGAAGATGAACCATAAAAGCAAGTATGGATACCAGGAGAAGATTGCGAGAAGTTGAAGCATGTATGTCCACCAACTTGAAATAAGTGTTTTGTAACAAATAATTAGAATCTGAATTCCACAAAAACTAGGCATATGAGACAATGCATAAAGTATTTTCAACTCTTGATACAGATACTAATATGCCACATTTAACACCAAGGATGAAAGATTTTCAGTCTGTTTTTTCGGTCATTTAGCTGGTGTCTACCCCCTTATTTCCTGCCTTTTCTCATTTTAGAGTTCAATTGCATTACAGGAAAGAATAAGCCTTTTCACTTGAAAAAGGCTGTGTGTGTGTGTGTGTGTGTGTGTGTGTGTGTGTTTGTACAAAATTATTATGCAAATAGCTAACTACATAAAGACTATCTCTCTATGACAGATTAAGTTAATAGCATTCAGTTTACATAAAATGTGACCCCTATGCATTGCAAATAATGCAACATCAAGGAAAAGAGCAGTTTTTGCATTCTGTTTCACTGCTAGTGAGGACAGACCAATTAAAAGAAGCCACTGGTAAACATGCTGGCTTGAAAATCCACGGAGAAGATAGCCTGTGTAAAGATTCTTTGTTGTATTAGCTTGACTGAACTTTATGCTTCCCCCTGACACCCTGGAGGTTGCCAGCATATGTGTGTGTAATTATGAGTGTGTGACCTTCTACTGTTTGCCACTTAAATAGCTTTTCCCTTGCCTTTTGCCAGCTGTACTAAGTGATGTTCCCAGGTATATTTTTGGTTCTGTCAGCAGTTTAAGTATAAGAACATAACTGTGTGTTTTTAAAAATCCCTCTCTTTTCTGTTGAATTTCTTATCCTGTGCTTGACAATAATTCACCACAAATCTAGTATATCATCTTACTAATACTTATACTTTAACAATTTTTTTCCAATTTAATTTAGTTTCCAGATATGTATATATCCATGCAAAGAAAGAAAGATAAGGAATATATTAAATGTATGAGACCAACTCAGTGAAATAAATACTTCATAATTTACTTATTCCTTAGTCTCCCCTGTTCAGTAATCTGTCTGGCTATAATGTGTGGAGAAGGCCAACAATCACAGATTATTTTATACTACTGAGCATGACAAAAGGTAGAATCAGAACCTCTTAAAGCCTCAGTGCTATCTTCTACAAAGTTAACTTCCATTGGAACTTGTAGAAAAATGTTCCGGCTTTACCTGCTGTTTATTCTCGTTTGGTTACTTATATGTATAGAAATGAGTTCATTCCTCTAAACAGTGGTTCAAACATTGAAATTATGTGTTGCAGATGTTAATGAATTTAGAAAGAATATCTTAGACATGTGAAATGTGTGACTTGCAAAATCACAGTGAGCATTGCTTTTCCTTTCTATTACCCTTTGTCCCGCTTTCCTTTTTTTCCTTCCTTCCTTCCTTCCTTCCTTCCTTCCTTCCTTCCTTCCTTCCTTCCTTCCTTCCTTTCTTCCTTCCTTCCTTCCTTTCCTTCCTTTTTTCTTTCTTTCTTTCTTTCTTTCTTTCTTTCTTTCTTTCTTTCTTTCTTTCTTTTTTTCTTTCTTTCTTTTTGCTATCAATGGTAACTTTTTTTTTATTTCCCTGAAGAAGGTTATTTGAAGTGGCACCATCAGTGATAGTCTTGGCTTTGATATCTAGTAATTGCAATATTCATATGCACTGGTCTTGACAATATTCTAATATGTAATGTATTCAGAATCTCCTTGTTCTGAATCTGGAGAGATGGGAAATACTGTGCTGGAAGCAGGTAGTAGAGGAAGCTGCAGGGTAGTCTGTGTGTACTTTTAGAATTTCTCCTGATCAACGACCTACCTCTGAATTATTGAGGATTTAATACTTGCACACATCTAATTTACTCTGGAATTACAACAATAATTTTTGATCTTTTCCCCCAATGACTCAGTCTAGTAGTCATGGGACATGAGTAAAATAGAGTGAATGAAGTGTTGTATCCTTAGTTCAAGGAATAATAATTTTGGAATCTCATGTTTGTTGTCATTTGTGTTGTAATATCAGCTTTCTTTTTTTCAGACTCATAATTAATATTTTATCTTAAGTGCCATAATTTTTCTTGGTTGCATTTATTCATTCAGTTTAAAGAATCACTTTTCTGTTTTAGATTTTATTTTTTCTTTTAACATAATGAAACATAATAAAGCAAAATAACACTGAAGTTGGACAAAAGGAAGTCAACAAAAGCAAAACTTCCATAAAAGAAGGCATTAGAATCAGACAGCCACTTGTTTCTATACTTGGAGTCCAATTAAAAGAATTACCAGCAACCTGAAAGGTAATAATACATATGTAGAAGACCTGCTGCTTGTTGCTTCGGTCTTTGTGAGTTCATAGTAGCTTTGCTCAGTTGTTCTGCTGATATTCTCCAGTCTGCCTGATGCATACACACTTTCCACCTCCTCTCTACTTCTGCAAGGTTATTTGGGATCTGAGAGGAGGGATTGATGACGATATCCCATTTAGAGGAATGTGTTCTCTCTCTCTCTCTCTCTCTCTCTCTCTCTCTCTCTCTCTCTCTCTCTCTCTTCCCTTATCCCTCTCCCTCTCTCATGTTTGGCTTTATTTCTCTGTGATCCCATCTGCTGCAGAGGGAAGCTTCCCTGAGGATGGAGAAATAAAGCACTGAATTATGAGTATAGCAGAATATCATTAGGGGTTCTTGTCATACAGATCTTTCACTTGCTTAGTTAGAGTCATACCAAGATATTTGATATTATTTGTGGCTATGGTAAATTGTGTTGTTTCCCTGGTTTCTTTCTTGGTCAATTTATTATTTGTATAAAGGAAGGCTACAAATTTATTTGAGTTAATTTTATATCAGGCAACTATGCTGAAGGTGTTTACCAGCTGTACGAGTTCTCTGGTAGAATTTTTGGGGTAATATGTATACTATCATGTTTGCAAATAGTGATTCTTTGACTCTTTCCTTTCCAATTTCTATGGCTTAGAACTTCTTTAGTTGTCATATTGTTTTGGCTAGAAATTCAAGTAATATATTGAATAAATAGGGAGAGAGTGGGAAGTCTTGTCCCTGATTTTAGTAGAATTGCTTTGAGTTTCTCTCTGTCTAATTTGATGCTATTTGCTTATTGTATATTGTTTTGAATATATATATATATATATATATATATATCCTGTATACTTCAATTCTCTAATACTTTTAACATGAAGGTCTGTTGGATTTTGTCAAAGGCTTTTTCAGCATTTAATGAGATGATCATGTGATTTTTCTCTTTCAGTTTGTTTATATGTTGGATTAGGCTGGTGGATTTTCATAAACTGCACCATCCCTGAATTCCTGTGAAGAAATAAGTCCAAGTGGATCAAAGACTTCAACATAAAGGTAGATACACTAAATCTTAGAGAAGAGCGAGTGGGGAATAGCCTTGAAGTCATTGATGCGGGAGACAATTTTGTGAAAAGAACACCAATGGCTCAAGCTCTAAGATCAATACTTACTCAATTATTGTCATAGCAGCTTTATTTGTAAAAGCCAGAAACTGGAAACCTGTAGATATCCCTCAACGAAAGAATTTATATAGAAAAGTGATAAATCTACACAATGGTATGAACACTGAATAGCTTGCTTTTTTTTTTACATAACTCAGAACAACCTGCATAGGGGCAGCACCATCCACAGTGGGCTGTGTTTTCCTACATCTGTTAGTAGTAATCAAGAATATGCCCTATGGACTTGCCTTGCAGGTTTTCTTCAACAACGGTAGCATAGAGGGCTGTGCTGCTAAAAGGAATAGATGGGAATTTTGAAGAATTTCTCTACTGTGTTGTTTCCCCCCACCCCTGGGTATCTATTTTGTGTTTGTCTATGGTTTTGTTCATTTGAAAGAGGATGCTATTCTGTGGCCTAGCCTGGGCTAGAACTTACTATGTAGCCTAGGCTGCCCATGTTCTTGCAGCAATACCCCTGCCTGCTAGGGTCATAAATGTGAACTACCACACCTGGTTTGTTTTCATTTTTGCTTCTATTTTTGTTTGTACACATTGTACTTCAGGTAGAATTTTTTAATATGTATTTTTAATACATATAAATCCATTCATTTATATCTCAAATAAGATCCACCTTACTTCTCCCCTCCATCAACCATCCAACCAATGATATCCCACTTCCCTCTTATCCCTCTGCCACCCCCTAATCCCAAATCTGCCCTCCCCCTCCCATTTGCCTGTTTGAGAGTGCTACCCAACCCACCACACTCTCCAGCTCCATCGTTCTAGCATCCCCCTACTCTGGGGCATCAAACCTCCCTGGAATCAATGGCCTCCCTTCTTGTTGCTGTTGGGCAAGGCCATCCTCTGCTACATATGTATCTGGAGCCAAAGATCCTTTTAGGTACACTCCTTGGTTGGTGTTCTAGTCTCTGGGAGGACTGAGTGGTCAGTCCAGCCTACGTTGTTCTTCCAGTGGGGTTGCAATCCCGCTCTGCTCCTCCAGTTCTTCTGTCAACTTTCACACTAGGTTCCCTGAGTTCAGCCTGATGATAAGCTCCAAGCATCTACCTCTGCTATGGTTTGTTGCTGGCTGGACCTCCCCAGGAACTGCCCTACTTGGTTTCTGTCCACAAGCACTTCTTGAGCACGGCAACAGTGTTAGGTTTGGTGTCTTCAGACTCAGGTGGAGCTGTTCCCCAGTTGGTCCTTCCTTCAGTCTCTGTCCCAATTTTTTGTCCCTGTTCTTCCTTTGGACAGGAACATTTCTGGGTTAAAAAAAAAAACTTTGAGATTGGTGGGTGACTCTGTCTCTGGACCAGGGGGCATGCCTATCTATTAGAGGTGGTCTATCTCTCCGTTTTCTGCGCATTACAGCTAAAGTCAATCCCATCAGTTCCTGGGAGCCTCACATTTCGCCAATGTCTGGGACCAACCAATGGCAATACCAGGTTCCTCATCCCCCTTGCTACCTAATTTTATTTCATTTTCTGACCCTCTGTACTTCTCTCAAGTCTCCTCCAGATTCTGATACTGCCACCCTTATTTCATCCTCCTCCTTTCTCCCTCCCTTGTCCCCCTCTCATTCCATCTTCCACAATCTTCATGTTTCCCCCCTCAATGCAGGACTGAAGCATCCACTCCCTGATCTCTCTTTCTTCTATGCTCCATATGGTCTGTAGGTTGTATAGTATTCATTGCGAGCTTTTTGGTTAGTATTCACTTATTGGTGAGTTCGTACCATGTGAGCTCTTTTGTGTTTGGACTACCTCACTCAGGATGATATTTTCTAATTCCATCCATTTGCCTGCTGTATATTCTCCTTTAATCCATTCACCTGTACATTTTATTTTTTAACAGCTCAATAACATTTCACTGTGTAAATGCACCACATTTTCTTTATCCATTCTTCTGTTGAGACTCATCTATGTTGTTTCCAGTTTCTGACTATTATGGGTAAAACAGAAATTACCATGGTTGAGTCATTTTAGTAGGATAAAATGTCCTTTGGATATACGCTCAAGTATGAAATGGCTGAATATTGAGGTAGATTAATTCTGAGCTTACTGAGGAACCACCATATTTATTTCCATATTACCTTTATAAGTCTGCACCTCTACTAGCAATGTAGGAGTGTTTCCCTTATACCACACCTTCACCAGCATGAGCTGTTGCTTGCGTTATTTATCTTAGCCATTCTGACAGATATAAGATGGAATCTCAAAGCACTTTTGATTTGTATGTCCTAGGTGACTAAGAATGTTGAACATTTCTTTCAGCATTTTAAAGATATTTCAGTTTCATCTATAGGGATTACTTTGTATAGACCTGTACCCAGTTTTTTGATTGGGTTATTTTGGTTTGTGCTATATAATTTCTTGAGGTCTCATATATTTTGGATGTTACTCACCTATCAGTTGTGAAGTTGATAAAAATCTTTTCTCTTTCTTTAGGCTGCTACTTTGTTTAAAAGATAATTTACAGATAAGTTTACCTTATGAGTGTAGATATAAAACTATTGAATAAAAGCTTTGCAAACTGAATCTAAGAGTAAATAAATGATCATTCACAATGATCAAGTAGGCAATGGTGGATCAATTCCAGTGATGCAAGGATGGTTCAGTACAAGAAACTCAAGAAAGGTAATGTACCACATAAAACAAACTAAAACATATACATGCACACATGATCTCATTAGATGCAAAAGGGCCTTTGACAAATTCCAACACCTCTTTTTCATAAATACTCTAGAGAGATTATGGATACAAAGGACAGACATACACATATTATAGGCATTTTAGAGTAAATCCTTTGGCAAAATCCATTTAAATTGGAGAGAAATTTAAGACAATTCTACTAAAATCAGCAACAAGATATTATTGTACATTTATTTATTTATTTATTTATTTATTTATTTATTTATGTTTTGGCTCATGGTTTTTGAAGTTTTATTCTATAATCAGTTGATTCAATATTGTGTGTCTGTGATGAAACAGTAGATCATAAAAGGATTGTATGTTGGAACTGTATCACAAGTCAAGAAGCAAACAGAAACACCAGGGTCATAGCCTTTTTTGACAGCATACAACAATGACCTGAAGAAGCCCCAATTGGTCCCACATTTTGTATTTTACTCCTTTTTTATTGGATATTTTATTTATTTGCATTTCAGAGGTCATCCCCTTTCCCCATTTTCCCTCCGTAGAACCCCCCTATTCTATCCCCCTCCTCTTTTTTGCTTTTATACCATTTTAATTACATGCAAGTATTAAGGTCAGTTCTAGGTTGAGGAGCTAGCAATATAATAGATGCAAATAGTCAGGGAACAAGCAAGACAATAAACAAAAATAGTCAAAGAGCAAGTAAGGCAATAAACAAAGTTCCCTGAACACTCCCGTGATTACTGTTTCTAAGGGCTTATCAGGATAACCAAAATATCTGAGCCTACTTCCCTGTCATAGCCCAAAGTCATTTTCATGTCTGAAGCCTACTTCCTTGTTCATATACATTCAATATAGCACTTGAAGTATTAGCTAGAACAATAATACAACTAAAGGAGATCAAGGAGTTACACCTCCACTGTTCTCAGCATATTTTGAATAACCTAGACACCTGGGCAGAGAGCAGAGAGCAGAGAGCAGAGAGCAGAGAGCAGAGAGCAGAGAGCAGAGAGCAGAGAGCAGAGAGCAGAGAGCAGAGAGCAGAGAGCAGAGAGCAGAGAGCAGAGAGCAGAGAGCAGAGAGCAGAGAGCAGAGAGCAGGTATTCCATTTTCTTCTCAGTAAGTGGTGCTCAGCCAGGAAGTGATTGCAGTCATCCTTTGATTTATATGGAAATATTTACTTATATTAAACATGGAAACTTTCTTCAGATCTCATTTGTCAACTGGTGTCAAGAAAACTTGAAACCTCTTCTTTATTCTGTAATGTGTGAGAATTTTCCTATAGTAAAATTCAGTGACCTTTGTTTTACATCTCCAGAAATTGATTGATACACGTATGAGTGTGTGTGTGTTTGCATGTGTGGATGCATGTGTGTTTGTTTATGCATGTGCATGTGCATGCATGTGTGAACGTGTACATGCTTAGATACTGCAGTCAAATACGTAGTCTTAAACATCATTTCGGTTGACATTCTTGTGGATTATCCTTATCCAGTGAGTGTCTAGTGAAATTCAAACTCTGCCATAGTAAATATGAACAAATTGATTTTAAAAATCTGTAAGTATTAAGCTTTATAACAGGATCAACATTGGATTCTGTGATATTTTACAGAAAACTTTGTTCACCTATGCTATGCAATTCATAGGTTTGTTCTTCAAAGACTAAGTTTAGATATTTGATGAGATATTAGAATGTTTCTTCACATTAAGTCTTAAAGTGATTGGTCAGTCTGCACATAGTGAATTGATTACTGTGTCTAAAAAATCCAGATTTTTAATTAAAAGGGGAAAATGAAAATTATGGTATATGTTTAACTTAAAGGACACATATAAGTAATTCAAATTTTTAGTAATAATTGTTTAAATGAAGTAAATTTTTACAGACTGACTTATATAAAATTAATTCTAGTTAGGTTATGAAAGATTAAAAGTTAAAATTTTAGTATATAATAGAAAGATATAGGTATAAATTTATGAGCAAATAATATATATTTAACTTGATTTTAATTGATTTTTCAGTTGTGAATGATAACAAAAATTAACAAAATTGTCAGCACAGCAGTATAACGTATAATCACATAAAGAGATATTGTCATTGACCATTCAACCTATAGACACATACATTTCTAAATTTATATGGGTAAAACTTGAAATGACCTTTATTTTGACAGCCAAGTAGTTTATCAAAAGAAAGTAACTCAAAAGAATGATCCTGTCTTATAAAATTAGAATCCACAGAATCATGACAATGCTATGTGTCATTATTGAAAAGAGTTGTTAGGACCTACTGTGGTTTGAATATGTCTTTCCAAACTGGCACACAGAAAATGTAGTTCTCTATACAACTACATGGAGATTTGGTGCTTTGGGGACATGTTTTGGTCATGAAGTCTCTTCCCTCTTTTGAACACTGATATTCTTATATGACAAATTTTATGGGACTGATTTCTTGCTTTTTTTAAAAATCCTACCATGTGAGAAATCACATTCAAGAAACACCAAACCTGTCCTCTTACTAAGCTTCTGCTTTCTCTGTTTATACAACAGTGAGTAATGAATGTCTGCTCTGTCCAAAATTACAGTCTGCGCTACTAATTCATCAATAGAAATCAATAATACAGAGTAGATAGGTTAACAAAGTTCAGAAACATCACAATCAAGGGGGTGGCAACTACTACAATTTACAGTTATTTCTTGTTGTACTGACTGATTATTGTGTATGTTTTACATTAATGTATATCCAGTTTTAAAAGCAGCTCGGGCCAGCCATGAAATCTGTGCACTGGAGGTTTGGAGCAGTATTTCTTAGAGCTTTAGAGGCTGTGTAGTCCACAGTTTATATTTTGCTTTCTTCAGTTCTAAGTATTATTCTTGGAATTAAATTATGCTCTTTCTGTGCTCTTTCTTTTTTTTAATTTTAAAAATTAAACTTTGCCACAAGCATGAAGATGGGGAAAAGAGACTTGATAGAAGCTAGTATGATTTCAGGTGTTTGACGATCTCAGACACATTCTGGCAGAAAGGGGAAAACTGCTTTCCACATATATTTTACAAAATACAAAACCTGGTAGATTGAGTTATTTCATCACCAGTAAACTCAATTAAAGAAAAAAGATGAAAAATATATAGCATTTTATACTCATAAATGTGCTGGACAATTGTGATCATAAAAGCATAGAAACCTTGCTTGGCATTGTGGGGCACATCTTTAATCTCAGCACTTAGGAGTCAGAAACAAACTCATCTTTGTGAATCTGAAACCAAAGTGATCTACATAGCCTGGTCCCAGCCAATGATAGCTGTATAGTGAGAGACTCCCTGAAAGAATTAGAAACAACCCAAACACTAAAGATATAGAAAATAAAATCTATATACTGCAATTATTTTAACTATAAAAAAATCAGACTTTTAAAGAATGCTTAATGGTTGGTTATTTTTTAAGCATCTCTATGTATATGTGAATGAAAATTTAAACAGTGGTTAATATTGTAATACATAGTTATATAGAACTTTATGTGATAACCAAATGTCTACTTTTTAATTTCTCCACTTTCTAAAGCTGACTTTACCTATGTCATCTATGTGTGCAGCCTAGCAAAGAAGGAGCTTTAGAAACATAACAGCAATGTTACAGAAGAAAAGTTAAATAATAAATAAAAAACTCCAGAAAAAAACCAAAAGGTTTTTTTTTCTTGTCATATAATGGGTATCTCAAGGTAATTGGGTATTCCACTGAGTGTTGAAATTAGAACACATTTGGAGGCTTCTGACAGTGTTCAGATTTTGTTTTCATCCTTTGAGATACTGTGATTCACTGGGGAAACCTAGCATTCCAAATGTGTTAGGAAATACATAATGTGTCAACACATTGTGACATGGGAGTGATGCTCAGAAAAGCTGTTTGGGGCTATTAATAACCCCAAACCATCTCATTCTAATAGTAGAGAAAATAGGAGGATATTCTCAGATTTGCTTTCTTGTTTCCTTCTTTCCCACCCTACTCTTCTGTGTCTTACCTATTCTGCCACCCTTTCTTTTCTTTTCTTTTCTTTTCTTTTCTTTTCTTTTCTTTTCTTTTCTTTTCTTTCCTTTGCTGTCTTCTTAGTTTGCTTCTGTTATGCTATTTCAATAGTGAGTGATATAATGACTTATACTTGGGATGCTATGTGTCAAACGTTTTTCTTCCAGGTAGTTATTTTCACAATAGTCATCTTCTTTTTGAAGACTGTATCCTTGTTTCTTTCACAGTGCTACTTTAATCATTCTTAAGGTTGGTTGTTTTTTATAGTATAAATGAAAGGATGTTCTACAAATGTCACCAACATGCAACACATTGGTTCTACAAATCTTTAAACAAATTTAGGTTTCTAAATCTGTTTGATAAAGCTTGTCTATTGAACAAATAGACAAGCTGTTTTAGCAACAAGCATCATGGGCTCTAGAGGAGACTCTACTATATTATTCTATTAAAGGAATATAGCAAAAACTTTACTCCTAATGATACATATTGTTTTACCCACACATAATGGGTCACTCAACTTTTATCAAAGACAGTTATGGCAATAGATGGTTATTAACAAAAAAACAGTCAAACAGACAATGTGCAAGAAGTCACTCTGCCCTAAATGGGATGTCTTTATCAATTATCCCTCCTCAAGGTCCAAGTATCCATGCCGAAGAGGAGACATAAAGGATACAGAAACCGGAAGTAGTGGATAACTCAAAGGAAACTGCAGCTTTCACAGCAGAGGTGATATGCATATGAACTCACAGAGATTGTGAGCAGACAGACAAAACAGGCATTTGCCATGCCATGCCTAGCCATGAAATGTTCAAGGCAGCCAGAAAGACAGTACTGAGAAGGAGAAATGGACACAAAGCCTCATCCATAACCAAAAAAAAAAAAAATGTTTGACACTGATACCCGATAATAATGAGAAAAATCAATTTTCTAAAGTGGAGTGTCACTGGGTATATTAACCACACTAGAAGACAGCCTCTATGACCAGGAGTAGCAGGTAAACACAAGGCAGAAGACATGTTTTTATTTGTTTTGTTCTTTTCTTTAAATTTTATATGCTTTGTTTATTGATTCGTGTTTGTTTGGATTTTTGTTTTCCATTCTTTTAGACACACAGACATGCATGCACACACATGCACACACACACATGCATACACACGTGGGTGGGGAGAGAGAGAGATATGGAATGAAGTTGCTGAAGTTGTGTGGGTAGGAAAATCAGAGCTGGAAAGAGTTTGGGGAGAGAAAATGTAATAAAAGTAAATGAAAAAGTCAAATTAAAAAAAGAGATAGAGAAAGAAAAGAGATAAGTGGATCTGACCTTGTCACCATACTTGCAAAGTTGGGCAATGTCTGTCTGTATCAGTAGGCATCTTCTTTCACTCATAGGTAACATCATTAAGCAGCCTATTATAACATCACTGGTATTAACTAGGCAGTCAAATTGTGTTTAACATTTATTAGCTTCATTACATTAGTTGTTGTTAGTCACGTGATTCCTAAAGTCTTAAGCACCATGAGTAAGGTGCACATAGATATGTTTAGAACCATTAAGAATATCATGCACTCGCTGCCCCTTAATGGATACAATACAAATCATAAACTTGGTACAGACACCAAATTATGTCTGTTTTATCAATGAGCATTGTACAGGAGTGAAACCTACCCGGTTGTACACTTATTACAGCAGTCTCTACAGAAGTATACATGAATAAAAGTATACATGAGTAACGTGATATTTGACAAGGTGACTCACTGAGAGTGGTGTCACAAATCACAAGCAGATGAAACCTCAGAGCACCATTGTCACTTTAATTTTGTGAGGTAACAGAAAGTTCTATGGGATTTTGTCCTCCTCGAGCAGCTTCCTTTTCATTTAGTTTTCTCTTTCATTATTATTATAAATTAAAATTAATTTATTTCTTCAATCACATCTTGAATATGCTAACATATGTCAATGTGTCCAATTTCATTGAACTATTTGCATTTGTTCTATTTTAATCTTATTGACTATATTGATCTCATTCTACTTCTCAAACAACACAGCCAAAAATATGCTAACCATTTCAGAAACTGAAACCTCTGGGTGAAGGTTAATTACAAGGTTTCTCAACAAAACAACTGAAAAGAGACAATGATCAATTGAAAATAGTCCTGACGTGGTGTATGCATTTTCCTTCACACCATAAGGGTGGAATTACAAGCCACAGATGCCAGTTCTCAGTCACCCATGCCAGCTGGGGGTGCATTTACTCCCACTGTTTGGAGCAACTTGGATTTGAAGCTTTGCTTAACTATCCTTGTATTCTGAAGGCTCTACTTGCAGCAAGGATCTGAGATCCAAATGCTTCCTCAGCTATGAAGATGAGCTTAGCTAATTATTATATTGACGCATGTAATATATACTTACCTTTCATATCGTAAGAAAAAGAAATTTTTGTCATCATTTGAGCTAGGAACGTGACAGTTTCCCTCCCCCACTTCTCTGGCACTTTTCAGGGGCAGTCTAGCTATTTGCTATTCTACAGTTGCTTCAGGAGTCTGCCATGGCAGCTGGTCGCTCTTCTCTGATGGCCCGGCTTCCAGGAAACAGCAGAGCTAAGGCTTAACCTAAAACAATAAACTCAATCCTATTAACACATTGCTGCCCCTTCCCACTTTCCCCTATTCCTTTCCAGAGAGCATCTGTGATTCTGGCCTTCATTTTACATGCACAGAATCACTTCTAAAGTTCACAGCTTCCTGCTTATTTTACTATTCTCTATTTTAAAACGTGTTTTTCACACAGTCATCTGGCAATCTCTCAGATAGAGGTATTGTCTACCATTTAGCTTTTAGCTTTACTCATCCTTCATCATTTGTGGAGGATGTGATTTCAAGACCTTCAGTTGGAAGCTTAGAACTATAAATAGTGCTGAGGCCTGTGTGTGCTATTTTTATTTTTCTACATATGCAAACTTATGATAAAAATTATTCAGCACAATTCAAGCAGAGCAAAAATTATTAATAATTTCAATGATAAAAAAAATTGTAAGCACATACTCTAACAAAAGCTTTGTAAGTGCAGTTTCTCTTCTCTCTCACTTTCTTTCTCTCTCATAATATTTTACGTTACTCTTCATTTATCTTATTCTGATGATTGGTAATTAAATGCCTGACAGACGAGATGAAGGCCCTGCTGTGTACATGCCACCACGAACATGTCCAATCTCATCTCTTCATGGATGCTAACCTGAATCAGACATGGTCTATACTTGCATGAGCAATGAAGGCAAGTAGGTGACATTGTTATTGTTCAGGAACAGTTGCTTTTTTTAAGCACTGTCAGGCTGGGAGAGCCAATCAAGAGGACCTCATGGAAACTAATCCTCTCAGGCATGATTCGTATGTCAAATAAGACAAATGGGAAAATGTGTCCTATCATTATGCTTCGAAATGCAGCACGTAGTCTAAAACAATACTCTCTGGGATTTCCAATTCTTAATTCTCAGATCATGGTTGACCATGGTTAATTGAAATCACAGTAAGAAAATCAATGCTTAATTTGTTCTGTCTGTTGAGAGTGTGTAGCTTGCATCTTGGGCAGGTAACAACATGCATGAGTAAATGTAGAAAAATTAGAAAAACTTGGAATAATGCAAGAGCCTCAAGATCACACAACTTTAGTAGCTTCTTCACCTGCTAGATAGTGCTTATATGCCAAGTCCTTGGGTTATGATGGGAGAATTTATGCTTTTCCTAGAATATAATTAATTTTTCTGAATGCTTGTTCTATTTAATGAATCTTGCCTTCCACTTATATTGCATACTTATCCATTACTAGTAACAAGTGTTTCAAGATGCTTGGAGCACCATTGTTTTCTTCACAACTTTATTTACTCAAATGCATATATATTAAGTTTTAAAATTTGCTATTAAAATACACACACACACACACACACACACACACACATATATATATCAAGAAATTGTTAAGGCATATTTTTTCCTTTCTCTGTGTGCTAGGCTTTGAATATGCTACGTGAGTTCTGTGCCACTGAGCCATATTCTCATATCCTTCCATATTATTAATTCTAATGTTCTAATTAAAATATTATTACAATATTACTTTCCCTCCTTTTCTTCCCTCCAGCCCATCTATGTCCCCCTTCTCCCTCTCAAATTTATAGGTCCTTTTTGTTCTTGTTTATCATTACATGCACACACATACACACATGTGTATTATATTATATATTACAACTATTTTAGAATTGATTTCTTCTACCAAGTTGTATAATACGTTTTACAATATGAGAAGATTCTTTAGTGTTGTTTGTATGTATATGATTTTAAGGCTAACCATTTGGTATTAGATAACTTATTAACAAACTTATTCTTGGGAGTGGATAATTCTTTTTCTCTCAATCGTCAGTCATTTTACAGTGATCAGTAATAAGCCTATAGCTCCTTATCTAAGGGTGGAGCCCAATGAGATTTTGTTCATTTATATTGGAGTATCACCTGTTGCTTTCAATTCAGGTTTTGTTTAAGCAGCCCTATTGTTGATACTTCAAGAGTATAACTTCCCTATCACATATTGAAAAGAAACAATCATGAAGCAGACTTCTTGGTTTCATGGACCTTATATTCTATCTGGGTGCTCTGCCAAGATGTTCCCTTAGTTCTATGTATGGGAGTTTTGTTGTGAATACATGAATTTAGGCTGAGTACTCCATGGGCATTTGTCTGCATTTTGTAAATCAAGCCTCTCTCTTACAGCTAGTGAGTTCATGGATCTTAGAGGAAAACAATTATTACCACTTTTTAATACCAGTACAATTCCAAACTGTACTCTAAATACTTAGTTCCACAAGAGTGGCTATTACTTTTCATCAAAGAAGCTTCTCTAGAGGGCAGAGAGTGATCATGACATTACAGTTTTAACTAAGAAGATTGGATTTTACCAGCAAAGGGGAATGACAGTCAATACTTAAGAAGAAAGGAGGGATATATGTAGGAAGCCGTGGTCAGTGGTTCCATTCCAAGATGGCGCTGGCCTCGTGTCTTCCCACTGGTAAACAATTAACTGCGCAGCTGCAAAGGCAGAAAGCCCGCCAATTGATTATTTGGCCAATCCCGAGGCATAATATTGAGTGATGAGTGAACAGTCAATCAGAAGTGAACATGTCACTCTAGGGTGTATTTAAGCGGTGCCGCTTCCGGCTTTTTCCGTCTTTCCGCTTTACTGTTACAAGAAGTAAATCTTCGTCTGCAGTGATACCCGATTATTGTCTCTCGTGTCCTTATTCGCGGGCGAAAAGGGGCTCAGGAGGCGCACGGAACAGATATACAAAAATAACAATATTATTTGGTAATTCCTCAAATAATCAAATTATTTTATACTTACAAAATCATTTATTATATATATATAAAACTATACACATATAATTATATATTTATGTGTATAAATGTTCACATATATACATCTATGCATATATATATATATATATATATATATATATATATATATATAATAGATTGTTTCATATGTATAAGAGACAACCAACTAAACAAAACTCCCACAAAACTAAAGGTCAAATCTAAAAATTCTAATATCAGGCATGGAGACCTTCTTTCCAGTGTTTGGCAGTATATCTCAGTGATTCCCAAAGCAATCTAGAATATTGACATTGCCTCTGGATTACTTCTAGGTTGATGGTGATCTCTTATTACTGAAAACACTGTACATTTTGGGGAATGGATCAGGATTATTCAAGTCATGTCAAAATCAAAAACTCCCTATTTGTGATCTAGCTTCCACAGTACAAGCACGTGCTATGATAGCTACTAATGGAGGGAAGCAATTAATAGTCCTGTGAGTATGAGCTTCAGTGATCAGCAGATCCATAATACTGCAATACAAAACTCACATGTTGGTGGGAATTCACAGATTTTTAAGTGAGCTTGTCACATTCAACAGAAAGGAAATTATGCCTGGTAATAGAAACTAGATAATTCTTAGGATTTTAGAAGAGAATCTATTACCACCATTTTCATTGATCAGACTTGTTTCATGGCTACATTCCTAACCATATTCTTATACATACAGACAAGCATAGATGTCACTCTTCATCACAGAAGCAAATCTCTCTATAGCAAATGGAAACTCTCTCAGAAAAACTACAACTAGACACAAAGCAGAGACCAGTGAATGGTGGTGAATCCCTTTCCTTGTGGATACATGCACAACACAGCTCCAGCATCTCTGGCTCAGGAAATATTGCAGAAGGAGGAATGAAAAGATTTTAACAATGAGAATAGCAAGAATTCTGCTGTGAGACTTCCTCTTCTAGAAATGGTTGCATAATCAACCTTTGAACAATGGAAACATCAATAGACATGTGAATGGAGAATGGAGAAAATGTCAGTGAGTCACACACCTGGACAAACAGCTAAAGGCAACGAAGGACTGTTGAAGGAGCTAGAAGAATTATTCTTTCCCAGGAATGTGAACCTAGATTGATTATCTAATACAAAAAGCGGTCAGGACAAAATTAATATACACATAAACAACAATGAATGTAGCTGTCTGTATTTATGTATTTGTACATATGTAGGTAACAACAATAGTCAAAGAATAAGAGGCTGTAAATTTTAGAGAAGGAGAACATTGGAAGTACTGCAAGGAATGGACTCTGTAGGGACTGGCAGTAGGAAATTGAAGGGAGAAGTGATATAATTATATTTTAATTTAAAATGTAAAAAATAGAATTTTTAGTTGAAAAATTTCTTCATGTAAGTGCAGAATGATTTGGAAAAATTTGACTTTCTGTAGAAAATATTCTGTCTTCTGTTGGATGTAATTGGTGTTTCGCTTAGAGATGTGGGAGTTGGATGATAGTCCTTGGTTCTCAGCAAATATCGGATATTCTTCTGGTTGCATCTCATCCTATTACTGTAAATAGAAGTCCTGCACTTAATCCTTGTTCATTTTCAATCATTAGTTATTTTTTGGGACAGTGTCAAGTGAGTTTTTAAGTCATAAAACCTATGATTTTACTAACATATTGTGTTTCTTACTGTCTACTCATTCTTCATTGGGAACATAATACAGCCAGGATATAATAGTTAATATATGAACATTTGTTTTGTTGAATGCAGTTCATACTTACCATTTAGATACCTGGCAAATGGGGCAGTTTGTATTTCCTTAACCAGAATTTCATATTCTTGTCATAAAGTGATCAGAAAAACATTTAATTTTTGTAAGGCATATTGATTCAGAACTGCTTAGAAATTTTCTAAGTTCTTTTTGTGGAAGTAAATTAGTGATTCATTTCAATAAATATGTAAAAATCATCTGAGATTTTCAGCAAATTAGATTCCTGTCTTTTTCCATTTCTTGAAAATTTTTAACCACAAAAATGACAGCAGAATGCCCCTGCTTAGTAAAGGAGGCACTCATGGTACTCCTCAATTATTTTGTATCCTGGTTTTCATTATAAATTAATCACATTTGGAGAGATTCTGTTAAATATACAGACAGCAATGTTGGCTTGAAGCAGAGCCAGCAAGCATATTAATGTCTAGGCCAGGCTCACTTTTTGGGTTTCGCTTGGGTCATATTAAAAGTTTAGGAGTTGGGCAGAATTACAGTCTTATGTCTAGGAGAAATACTATGAAAAGTTTGTGTTTGCAAAGAGCTTGAAAGCAAGGTAAGATGTCCTGAAGTAAATCAGGTAAAATAAACAAGTCAAACAGTGACAAAGATGATATTTTTCATGTTTTTGTATGTGAACGAAAGACAAAAGTCATGAAAGTAAACATGAGACATAAGCTAAAGTTGAATGGAGAAGTGGAAAGAAGATCCAGGAAGGAATAGTGGAAGTGATTCTCATTTTCTTTGCCTTTCTGCTAATGCTATCATGAGTTCTGTCACACTCAACAACCACCCATAAAAGTCAGTAAAAATAAATATCATGAATTACTTGTAACTACTGTAATATACAGACCTAAGTAAAATAGGGTGCTACCATATATAAGTTGATTCTTCCCATAAACTAATTAAATAAGTTAGTTGCAAGCCCTCCGGAGACCAGTGATGCCTAGCTATTGTTAGTGACATTACAAGTAGACATAGATGAATGTATTTGTAATTTTCCTTACTCTTTTTCTACTTAAACCAAAACAATAGCAATGGCAGTCAGTGTCTAAAATCAATCTAATAGATTTGTAATTTAAAATGGTGAGACATAATACTACCATTGGATTCAATTTCCCTTTGGTGAGTATAAAACCCTTTAGGCTGTGTTTTGGGTGTTTTTTCCTCTTTTGTAAGAATCCCTTTTGAAAACAGTTGCTAGGTGTGGGTGGTTCACTGAGACTTGCAGGCCAACTGCTATAGCCATCACTGAGAAGACCGCCTTTGATAGAAAATAAATCCTAAGAACTTTGGTCCGACCCAAATGGACAAAAATGCCTGTTAAAATAAGAGCACCTATCTACTGGGGTGGTTTTAGTAAAGTTGTCCAGGAAGAGGAGGATCCATATGCATTTAAACTGATGATAAGAACAACTTAAAAGCCAATATTTTCTATTTTTTTCAGAAATCATCATGTAGTGTTCACTTTAGTGTTTCTCTTCAAATATCCTAAATGCAAATTAATGTTGGGATGTGTTATTTGAGAACATGCAGCTGCCTAACAGAAATATTTTAGGATTTCTTTACTGCTTTGAGAAGATCTCTGTCTCTAGCTATCAAAACACATTATTATGGTGAACAACTTGTGTTTTTAGCTTTCAGAAAAAGACAAGTGTAACTTGCCTGTTGTTCATTAAGTATGACTATTGGTGAAAACATCTTTTGATTGTTGTTAATCAATCAAGACAACCCATCAGTAAGGAAAAGTGATTTCTACTGATTTTTTAACTTCTCCCACTAGTAAACTCTCGAATGTGTTGTTTCCATTACAGTGTTCCCTACCTCCCGGTGCCACGGCCATAAGGAGAACTGATTTTTCTCTCAGCAGTTATTACTAATTGATTTGTGGTGATGGGTCAGAATTCATTCCAATCTTGCTCCTGCATATTTGATTTAACTGGGTTTGACTTGGGAAGGTCTATACATGTTATTACAGCTTCCATGGGTGGGTACATGTGACTGTCATGTAATATCAATTAAAAAAAAATTCCTTCTGAGACAGACACTGGCATCTAACCATTGGAGTGAGAATAGAATCCCCAATAGAGGAGTTAGAGAAAGAAATGAAGGAGCTAAGGAGGTTTGCAATCAAAAAGAAGAACAACAATATCAACCAACCAGATGCCCCAGAGCTGCCAGGGACTAAACCACCAACCAAAGAGTCCACATGGAGGGATCCATGCCTCCAGCCTCATATGTAGCAGAGGATGACCTTGTCGGACATCAGTGGGAGGAGAGGCTCTTGATCTTGTGAAGGCTAGATGCCTTAGTGTAAGGGAATGCCAGGGCAGGGAGGCGGGTCTATGTGGGTGAGGGATCACCCTCATAGAAGCAGGGGTAGAGAGAATAGGATAGGGGGTTTTCAGAGGAGAAACCAGGAAAGGGGATAGATAACATTTGAAATGTAAATAAATAAAATATCCAATTTAACAAAAAGAAAAACAACCGCAATTTCCTTTGTCATTTACAGCATTTACAACTGCTTCCATGTGATCTGACCTTTGGTTTTCAGTTATCCAGCCTTACTCCTTTACACGACTCTATTCTGTCATATTCCTTGTGATGTCTGTCGTATAACTTCTTTCTAATTTCTTGACAGCTATGGATGTTACACATGAAACACACAATTCTAAGGAGTCAAAGCTACCGCCTACAAAATGAAAGAAAACATTTGCCTTTTTCCCTCAAAATAATTGTAGTTCCATTTATGTTTCTGCCAATTTCATAATATCATTTTTCCCCTAACAGTTGAACAATATTCTATTCTGTAAATGTGCCACATTTTCATTATCCATTGATCAGTTGATGGGCAGTATCCATTGATCAGTTGATGGGTATCTGTGTTGTTTGCTTTGTATTGGTTTGTTCTTTGAAAACTCTAAATCCTTTAATTGCTGATTTTTTTATATGTGGTTTGCATATTATTTTTAATATTTCATTCTATATTTATTACTTCATTAGTATATATTTAAATACATTTTGAAGATAATTTTAATAATTGTTAAATATTCAAATAAATTTTATTTAATAAATACTTAGTATTTTATTAATTTATTATGTAACTCATTATAGAGTTTTACTCTTATGTTCTACATTTCAATTTCCTACATAATAGAAATTTAATGTTATTTGACAAATTTCTGCTTATTCCTTTCCAATTTGCTTAACTGAAATATGTCTAAAATTAAGGTACTCTTTTGTATGAAGCAGAGTTCTGTCTAAAGCACCATCAATTGATCTGTCTTTCAGAACTGACCTTATGAAAACAATTTACTGTATGTTGATAATATTGATATGTCCTGTTTTGTTGTAATTTTTAAATTTTTAAGTCATTTTATGAAAGCAAGTTACTGTTTGTAGAAATATTGTTATGTCCTAATATGATTTTGCTACACGTTTTAAAACGTTTAAAAACTTTTCATTGAGTCTTTGTGAATTTCACATCAGCTCCTATCCTACTCAGCTCCCTGTCTCTCTATATCTGCCTTCTGGTTTTCCGAACTCCTCCTTTCCCAAACCCCCCAAAACAAAACAGAAACAAAAAACCCAAACCAAAACAAAAAAAATCGCTCATCATGGTGGTCTGGCTTGAGGCCTCTAGCTTCTGCAGACACCATCAAAACTGGATCTTCACCTGCAGTCTTCTGGGATATCCTGGGGTTGTCCTCTGTGGGGGAGATTTTGTAGCTTTTCATTTTCAGCTTTTCATTTCATTTTAGGCATGCTACCAATTTCTAGATGGGGTAGATGTTGGGGTGGGTCAACTCAGAGCCCTGGAATGGGACGGGGTGGAAGCCGATTTGCTCAGCCCTCCTGTACTTTTGTGGCCATGTCATCAGGACCAGCTCTCTTGCTTTGCCCAGGAGAGGGACAGAAAGAGCTCTCCTGCTCTTCTGCCCTAGGGGCCAGCTGTACCAGGATCAATTGTGAATATGTAACAAGGCTTTTCATTGTTTTTTTTGTTTTTTTGTTTTTTTTTTTTTTTTAAATATTTCTTCTTTTTTTAAACTCCAGAATTTATTCCCCTCCTTGTCCACCCTCTGACTGTTCCACACCCTATACCTCCTCCCTGCCTCTTTGTTTCCCTGAGGATGTCCCTACCCCACCCCCACCCCCCAGATTTCTAAATTCCCTAAAGCTTCCAGTCTTTTGAGAGTTAGGTGCATCTTCTCTGACTAAACCCAGACCCTGCAGTCCTCTGCTGTATATGTGTTGGGGGCCTCATATCAGCCGGTGTATGCTGCCTGGTTGGTGGTCCAGTGTCTGGGAGATCTCTGAGGTCCAGATTAATTGAGACTGCTGGTCCTCATATAGGGTCACCCTCCTCAGCTTCTTCCAGCTTTTCCTAATTCAACCACAGGTATCAGCAGCTTTTGTTCACTGGTTGAGTGCAAATAATCTGCATCTGAGACTCTTTCAGCTGTTTATTGGATATTTCGGAGGGCAGTCATAATAGGTCCCTTTTTGTGAGCACTCCATAGCTTCAGTAATAGTGTCAGACCTTGGGGCCTCCCCTTGAGCTGGATCCCACTTTGGACCTGTCGCTGGACCTTCTTTTCCTCAGGCTTCTCTCCATTTCCATTTCTGCAGTTCTTTCAGACAGGAACAATTATGGGTCAGATTTTTGACTGTGGGATGGCAACCCCATCCTTCACTTGATGCCCTGTCTTTCTGCTGGAGGTGGGCTCTACAAGTTCCCTCTCCCGACAAGGCTTTTACTTTCAGTTGTAAGTTGATTCCTGTCACACTACTTGCCTAAGCATCAGTTGAAAATGTTTATTTTCACTGTAAGGTAACCTTTACATACATCTGCACTAGTTTCTTAAGTGAAATTTTAAGTCCTTATCTCAATTGCACAACTCTATTTATTTTATTTACTAAAATGTTACTTACTGGTGGTGTAAAAAATGAGACATTATACTTTATTTTCACATTTTATGCATTCTATGTTTTCCTGTTATTCTTTACATTTGACCATTTCTTTTAAATATTTCCTAAAGTTTACTTGACTCAGATTTTTCACGATTAAACCGGTATAGTCTTCTGCTTCTACAATTTTTTAATAAGGGAAGGTGAGTGGACACACTTTATATTTTTAAGAATTTGTTCTTTATTTAAGTGTATGAGTACACTGTAGCTGTCCTCAGACACAGGGCATCAGATCCCTGTACAGATGGTTGTGAGCCACCATGTGGTTGCTGGGAATTGAATTCAGGACCCCTGGAAGAGCAGTCAGTGCTCTTAACCTCTGAGCCATCTCTCCAGCCCCCTGCCTCTACATTTTGATATTTAGTTATAAAACCTCAATAATTTTATCCCTGCTGATTCCATTGCTTTAGTATGACTGCCTTTCTCTTCAATCATCAGATAAATAGTTTTTCACAAAATTGAACATATTCTCAATGTTGTTTAAAGCTTTTTTGTTTTTAATTTAAGATTTAAATCATCTCCTGGTCAATTTTTCATATTATCACCAATAATATATTTTCATAATGTTTATGAATATGTGCATGCCTCTACCCAATACCTGTTCTTTGTGTGTGCATGCATATATGTGTGTGTGTGGTGTGTGTGTGTGTGTGTGAGCGTGTGTGTGCATGTGTGTGTGTTCAAGCCCACTTGTGCATCCTCATGCATGTGTGTTTATTTGTTCTTTTTACTCAGGCTGCTGTGTTTATAATGTACATTTTACAGTGTAGCTATATTCCCTATTAATTTTGCCAAACTGCACTAAAAATGCATTCAGTAATTGTCCACTCTATTTAAGACAGCATGATTTGGCAAGGCATACCACTGGAAATTATGGAGAGTGTCCAGTTTCTCACCCATGATTCATTGTTCCTTCATTTTCATCTCCTCATGCTTCATGTTAAAGACACACTTAGGGATTGACAACGAGCCAGAAGTTTATCCTGTCCTTGTACTACATTGTCATTTATTCTTTATTACTTCTTCCAGTTGTATTTGGGGAATTTAAATACTTACTCAAGTTCCTTCCCTTGATGGATTTTAAGGTATATGAGAAAATGTGTTATCAGTAATTATTTGATCATGAATAACATGTATCAAGTGGTTAAATAATCTTTTTTTTTTTTTGGCTGGGTAAACTTTTAAGGTAAATTCAATTAGTAAATGGAAATAATTAAGAGATTTTTAGTTCCATGTAGATACAAGTGCATTAGGTTCTTACAAGAAATTCTCTATAAATTTAATTGCCTGACAAATGCACACAAAATACAAATAATTAAAATAAGTTGTAGTCCTTGTACTTGAGGTTACAGTACAATGGTATGAGATAGTCAATAAAATTGCAACTTCAGTGAAGCAAATTAATAGATCTATCATGATATATTTGTTTTGTAGTGTCAAGGGGAGCTAAAGTCTTATTTAACAAAATCTCTAATACAATACAATTTAACTTCCCTCATCGTGTTTTACATTAAATCTTTTAACTTGCTCACCCGACATGTCTGCTATATTCTAGTCTGTGACCTATATCTGAAATACAGATAATTTGGAGTGTTGATTTACAAGAGCTCTTTTCAGTAGGGATTCAGAGACATTTTGTTCAATTTGAGATCCAGGAAATATAGATTCCGATGAAACCAATAAAGTGACCTTCAATCAACGCTATATTTGTTTTCCTGGCTGATGCTGTCAGAAATATTGTGAGCAATAAAGAAAGAATAATCACACAGGTAGACAAGAAAGAGTGAGATCTTAAAATAAATAACCATATGCTCCAGTTTCCGAGAAAGAAAGTCAACATTTTAGAAAGAATAAGAAAAATCTTTAAGGAAGTAGGGCATGACAGACAGAAGAAAGAGGCAAGATGTGGTACAGAAATGTAAGACCTTAAAACATTTGTTGAAAATAGTGTCAGATTAAATTAAAAGCCATTATTATACGATAACACAAGTTTTCTTTTTACCTTTCATTCAATGGAAACAATAGTGTCATTTTTACTTCATTTCACTGAATTTTAATTACCAAGTAAGGTACATGTTACCTGTCCAAATAGATGAATACAAAGTCTGTTGAATTATTGATTGTTTTACAGATAACTGTATAATTTAAGAATTAATCGTAAGATGGACGCAGTGTTTATTGATCACCTTGTAAATGTCACCAGCAGCAGAGAATATTTCTTGTTTCTTTAATAGAACATTGTTGTTTTTTTCCCATAATATTTAGAGTATGATTTTAAAAGTAGTAATTTATAGAAAACCTAGTATCAGTTGATACTCAAACTAAGTGCATTTCACAGCAGTTCAATTAATGTTCTGGTGATATTAGTTGATAGTCCACTAATCCAAAGATGTTTTATCTCAAATATGATATGTTTACCATGCATGAATATAGGTGACACCTTGTAATTACCAGCAACTGACAATTATCCACAGCTTGAATTCAAGAATCTGAATTTATTACTGTCTTCTACATTGTGTCCTGAAGTATAATGATTTTAGAAGTTATTTGAACCTAAAGAAGGAACAATGCCCATTAGTCTTACTAATTTTGTTTACTATTTTAACTTTTTCTATCTTCAGTTCACTCTACACCACATTTGCTTCATTGATCTATCATTAATATATTTATAAACAGTTTTTATTGCGAGGCAATAATTCCAAATGTGCAATTCTATACCTTTATTATTATTATTATATTTACCATTTTATGTTATACTTCTACCTGTGTAGGTAACTGTATGTATACTAATGCCAAGTGTCATGTTCCCATTAGTTGCAAATCATTCTTTGGCACTTTCTACTCTTCTGTCAAATCTTACATATTCTTGTGTCCCTCTTTTTCACTTGACACTCATTTTCAGTTTTATAAAAATAAGAGAAGAAATCTGAACAGAACTTCAAGTTACTCTCATTACCACATTTACAAAAACTCCTTCATTTTTATTTCTCATCTAAAAATATCTGATCCATTTCCTAGTATTGCCGTGACAGAATCTTGCAATCAATCATGAAGCACTTTTTGTTTTAGTACATCCCTCTATGACCGATGGGTTACTTATTGGCACTAAATCAGAAAAAGAACTTGGAGACTTTCTTCCAATTTCACACCTCTCATGCAAGACCAAACAAAACAATGACAAGGTCATTAGAATGATTGTCATTTTGATTTCCTAACATGTTTTTCTTCACATACTCTGGCTTATCATTCTAGGCTCTATTTTTACCGTAGCTATAACAGTACTTGAAAGCACATGGTTTACAGTGAGCTGATTGGCAGCCCATGGCTGTTCTTCCCATAATCTCCACAACTTTGCAATTTTTTTTTTAAACACAAAGGAACGTTTGGACAAAAGCAATCTACTCTAAAACTCCTTCTGCTGAAAGCTGTGGCAACTGCTTCTCCTATTCTATTTGAAGTACCTTGCATTGCTTTCAGAATATCTACCCCAACCCTTCCTTTCCTGGGTGATCAATAAACTTCTTTCCCTTTTTCATTCACCCTTTATCTGTGGTTTCTCTGCTTGGAAACCCTGAGGCCAGAACATTGTGTTGATTTCTTGTGTTGAAAGCTCAAGGGACTATTGATCATCTGGCATTTTTGCACCAATATCAAGTTCTCCAGTGTCTGAGCACCAGTTTCTGTGGCACTTGAAGGATACATCCCAGGCTCTGTGAAATCATGTGAGCCCCTCTACATATGACAGAATGTTAAAGAGATTAATTCTGAGAAGATTTAATAGGGGTAATCACAGCTTCTGAGAATTAAGTGTACAATGTCCACACATTTACAATGGTTTTATAAAATTCTGTTAGAACTCTAAATTGTTTCAGTTTGTATACTTAGCCAGTCTTTCAAACAAAACCATATAGGCAATAATCTTCTTTCTTATTTTGTCTCCCACTGCTATTCCCTCTAATATCTCCTCATCAGGTACACAAACCCATAACATGGCTTTAAATGAGACCAGCTTCCTTCCTCTGAGGTCTCTTTGCAATTATTCCCAAAGTATTTTTTCAGATATTCTGTACTTAGTATCTAATATTGATGATAGAAAGTTTTTATTGATGCAATGCTTTCCTTAGAAAGAGTATTCCTTGAGGACTACATACATATCCTCTATTTAGGACTCTTTCTTTGTTCAGTTAAAGCTTCAGTTCAGTTGCTCTACTTCATAGCTGACATCATTCAATTCATTGTTCGTTCCCACAGAGCTTGCACATCCCTGGTACTTTAACCTGAAACACTATAAAATTCAGACACTCATGCCTATTAACAAACACTAAATGTACAGATTTACCACGTACAAATTCAAACTTGACAATTGTTTAGAATAAAAGTAGCATCAAACTAATTGCCACAGTGTCCAAGATATATACAGAGACAGTTCCACAGTACGCAGGTAGTTACATCAATATTGGCTATTGATAGAATAATTTGGCAGCATTTGCCTCAAATGTGACATTCGTATTATGCTTTGTTAACGCTATTGCAGAAGAGTAATTTGTTGGTGTAATGCATGTCTAGTGCTATGTTGAGCCAAAGCAGCTCTGATCTCCTGCCTATGTCCCTAATGTGATAAAGCCTATTACCAACCCCTTGTGGATAAAAGGGAGGATTGCAAGGCTCATTAGACCTCTCCTTTCCCTGAGACTCTATGTTGTAAACCACTGACTAGATGGGATTCTTCAAGGATAAGCTGCTGAGTGGCTGTAGCTGGATGTGTAAATCCATTAATCCATTGTCACTATTGGCACATGGTCCTCCAATGTTTTCTTCTTCCATTATGTTTCCCGAATGGAAAGTTTTAGGGCTCCAACTGCCTTTCTGTTGCCAATATTCCACTATTGTGTTTCACCAGGTTATACATTGGCTGAATCCTGTCATTGGTCTGGTGGTGTTATTTCTCTGTGTAGTGAATAGACATGTTCTTTGCAATTTTTTTTTTACCATAAAATATCATGCAGCCACTTTAGTTTGATTGGCTTTAATTTATACCAAGCAAAATCATATACTGACTGTCCAAGGATAAAAACTAACACATAAACTGAAAAACACTCTCTTTCATTAATTTACCATATTCCCAGGAAGAACATAGGTACAATGGATACCAATTAAGGCAAAGATTATCTCTAAATAATCAAAAATTTATACACTAGTTTTATTTAGAAAAGAGAGAGTTAGAGAGAGAGAGAGAGAGAGAGAGAGAGAGAGAGAGAGAGAGAGAGAGAGAGAGACCCAAAGTAACTGAATGTTCAAACAGAGTATGCGTGACCATCTGTCAAGGATTCTCTACAGAATATTTCTTATTTCATAGAAAGATTTCCAACTTCACCTTACCATTCCACCTATGTAATAAGAATATTAAAAACCTGAAATGCATTATCAGATAAAATGTTCTGTTTCCTTTCCCCCCTTTCCTTTTCTCTGTTTGCACCTCTCTCCACCCTTCTATCTCTGACTTCCTTTCATCCTGTGCTAGGCTAGGCACTTCTAGAAATAAGTAGTTATGAATTCATTCAGTGATTTTAGGTGCTATAATACCAGTGTTGAGACAGCATTCAAAAGTTGGACGGATATGCATATTTTCAATGGATGTGGTCACAGGTGCATGACAGCACAGAGAAATACATACAGGCAGCTTCACAAAGGAGGGAATGCTAGAATTGGGTCTACTGAGAGCAGGATTTTATGATTTTTAAAAAGGGGAAGCAGATTTTAGGTACTAGAAAAAGCATTCCCACAGATTTGGAGGACACACAAAAAGCAGACTCTAGGAAAAATGCCACATTAACTTCAGTTGTTGGAGATATTTGTTTTGGAGGAAGAAGTATAGTTTGAAGTAGGGAAGTGGTTTAGAAGGACAGGGAAGGATTAGAGAGTTACATTCTAGAGGGCTCTTATTCATACTTTATTGTCATGGACTTCATGTTTTGTTTATATGCTTAATTGTTGCCGTTTTCTTTCTTAAAATATAAACGTGGCCATACCGTGTCTTTTTTAATAGGTTATTTTATTTATTTACATTTCAAATGTTATCCCCCTTCCAAGTTAAACCCCATATCCCCTCCCTTGTTCCACCTGCTCCTATAAGAGTGCTCCCTCATCCACCCACCCATTCCCACCTTACTGTCCTAGCATTCCCCTATGCTGGGGCATCGAGCCTCCACAGGTCCAAGGGGCTCTGCTCAAATTGATGCCAGATGAGGTAATCTTTTGCTGCATAAGAGGTTGGAGCCATGGGTCCCTCCATGTGTACTCATTGGTTGATGGTTTAGTCCCTAGAAGCTTTGGGGTGTCTGGTTGGTTAATATTGTTGTTCTTCCTATGAGACTGCAAACTCCTTCAGCTCCTTCAGTTCTTCCCCTAACTCCTCCACTAGAGTCCCTGTTGTGCCAGAGCCTGACTAATACAGATACAGATTCATGCAGCCCTACCGTATCTTATAGAATAACATGTAGGTGCTATCAGCATTTACCTTAGAGTTTCTTATAAATCCTTTACCTGCACTTCATCTTTCAAACTGAAGATGTGTTTACTCTCCCTGTACCACTATAATATTTTTCCAATTCTATATTTTCTTCATTCTAACAGCTTTGTTTAAGCTTTAGCTGCTGTTAAGCATAGCTGACTTATCCAGTACTTCATCATGTCTCACAGTCTCTTTCATTCACCTCACTTTCACTTCAGAATATTTAGATAAAGTTTTAATTCACAGTTCATCATAAAATTCCTGGCTAACTCTGACACGTCTTGAGCTGTTTATGAGTTTTTTCCTAGTGTCAAAGATCACTAAACTTAAACTTTAAACCCCTGACTCTTAGGTCCCTGATACTATATATACCATGTCTTCTTCACTCCTGATATTGGAAAGAATGAGTTAATATGTGAGTGGATAAGTCACAGACTAGAAGCATGCATAACATTGTGTTCCATGGGCTCCTTTCTGGGACTTATTTAAATTAAATGGGTCAAATAATAAATCGACTCAGTTTAATATGTGGATTTGAAAATCTTTTATTTTATCCTGGGAAAAATATTGAAAAACACAAATAACAGAAAATTCTCATGATACTTGCAGAATATATTTTAATAGACTAGGAAAGAGGCCATCATGGAAGAATATAAGAGACCATCAATTGTCAGAAACACATTACAAAAATGTTTATGTGCTATGCAATAACTATTTGGATGGATAATATGAAAAATTTTAGGGAATATGCTAGTGTTGGCAGAGTGCATGATCTTGGCTAATTAATAGATGATGATGTTGTCTTTTACTGGAACAAGTATTAAATTCAGAGTACCAGGTCCTGGATCAACGTAACAAGCACAGTTTGAGATGGGAATATGCTAGTCATATAGTAAAACACAGGCTCAATGATAGTTACATCTAAACTATAAATTTAGACACACAATTTTAAATATTGAAAAAGTGAATTAGAATTAATTTTTACATGAAAAAAGAGGGTGATATTTTGTATATGCTTGGTCCAGAGAGTGACACTATTAGAAAATGTGGCCTTTTTGGAGTAGGTGTGTCACTGTGGATGTAGGCTTTAATACTATTGTCCTAGCTTCCTGAAAACCAGTCTTCCAGTAGCAGCCTTCAGATGAAGACATAGAACTCTCAGCTACAGCTGTATCATGCCTGCCTGGACGCTGCCCTTCTCCCACCTTGATGATGATGGACTGAACCTCTGAACCTGTAAGCCATTCCCAATTAAATGTTGTCCTTTATAGGACTTGTCCTGGTCATGGTGTCTGTTCCCAGCCCGAAAACCTTACCTAAGACAGAAGTTGTGACCAGGGACTGGGGTATTGTTGTGATAGGCCTGACCATGCTTTTGTTTGGAGGAATATGGATTTGGGGACTTTGGAAAGCAGTAGAATGATTTAAGTTGGCCTTAATGGGATATCCTAGTAGGAATATGGAAGACTTTGTTGCTGAGGCTGAGAGTGATTTGAATTGTGCAGACCTGGCCCAAGAGGTTTCAGTGGAGAAAAATTTCAGAATGTGGCCTAGAGACTGTTTTTGTGGTATTTTGGTGAAGAATGTGACTGGTTTTTTTTGCCCTTGTCTGAAGAGTCTACCTGAGTCTAAGGTAAAGAGATTTATATTAATTGCACAAAAGAAGTATCAAAAAAGCCCAGTAAAGACTTTTTTTCAGGTTAAGTCTGATGAAGAGCATTTTGAACAAGTGTAGCAAGCATAGAAACTAAAAATATAAAATATATGGTTGAGTATTAAAGGGGCACCAGGAAGTGAAATAGAGTCCAATTCTGTGTTCAAGGATATTCAATTGAATTAAGGGAGTAGTGACCTTGGGGCAAGATTCACCCCTCTAAGTTTAGGTCCAAGTATGGTAGTGCAAGCTTTTAATCCCAGGAGGGAAAGACAAGCAGATCTATGAGTTCAAGGACAGCCTAAAGCAAGTTCTAAGTGATGAAAATTTAAATCCAGGGTTGGTAAACTACACCTTTAATCCCAGTGTTTAGGAGATAGGCATGTAGATCTCTGAGTTCAAAGTCAGTCTATGGAGCAAGTTCCAGGACAGTCAAGCTTAGGAAGTGAAGGAGTTGGAAAACAGAAAGTTGGTGATAATGTTAGAAAAAGGGGACTATAATTCTAGTTGCAGCAAGCAACAGAACTCAGCAGCTTTGGCCATGTGCCTATGGCTTTAGCGTTCAGACTACAAGGGTCTACTGGGACAATTGATGGTGGTTAGCTGGAGCTACGAAATTAGCAATGATTAAGAAGATACCAGCATTACTGAGGTAATGTCTTCTGGAAAGTTGTTTTTCTGAGAGCACACATAAACAGTGTTCTAGAGATAGCAAGGTTGTACCTTCTGGAACTGGACTTGGTAATGGATAAGAATCACCCAGGTGGTACTGGTTTTTCAAGCATGAAGGCACCGTAAAGAACACCTGAGGCTTGCTACTATGATAGGCCATGGAAGGCCATTGTTGAAAGTGCAGCCTCAGTTACAGTTGATGGCCCAGGACTGAAGGGGTCATGCAAAGAAGTTGAGGCTTGGCACCCTGAAGAGAGCCTTTAAAAGGCAATTGGTGAAGTCTAGTTGCAACGAAAGACCCATGAATTGGAGATGCCAGTGCCATGGAATGATCACTGAGAAAAGCAGCCACAGTGGAGTGGATCAACATGAGCTTAGAGTGCTACAGATGGGAGGACTGGAATCACTTCTGGAGTCCTCCTTGAAGGATTCCAGAAGATCATGTGTAGATCCCAGACATTGAAATAAGAAACTGTAACATTGAAGTTGTTTTGCAGATCCCAAGATGGTTGAGATGCCGCAGCAATGGCCTATCTGCTGGGGAAAGCTTCTAATGGGGAGTGGAATCAGCTCAGGAGAAAGAAGTCTGTTGCAGTCAACAAAGATGAAAAAGGAGTTGGAGATTTGAAGACTGCTTTGACACCAGCCATAGAGATGCAGAGTTTGCAGTTTGTCCAGCTGGTTTCCTGTCTTGCTTTGGGGACTACAGTTACACAGATGAATCTCAGAAGAGACCTTGAACTTTAGACTTTTAACATTGTTGAGACGTCTATAGACTATACGGAACCTTTGAAGTTGGAATAAATGTCTTTTTCCAACACACACATGTAGGTGTGTTAAGTTATGGCCCCCATAGACGCATATGTTTGAACAAGCCTGTTGGGGCCAAGTAGTGGAATGTGATGGCTTATGTATGCTTGGTCCAGCGAGTGGCACTATTAGAAGATTTGGCCTTGTTGGTGGTGTGGCCTTGCTGGATAGGTGTGTCACTCTGGGTGTAGGGTTTAGTACCCTAGTTCTAGCTGCCTGAAGCCAGTCTTTCACTAACAGCCTTCAGATGGAGATGTAGACCTCTAAGCTCTGCATGCACTATGCCTGCCTAGATGCTGCCCTGCTCCCACCTTGATGATAATAGACTGACTGAACCTCTGAACCTGTAAGCCACCCCCAATTTAATGTTGTCCTTTACAAGATTTGCCCTGGTCATGGTGTCTGTTCACAGCAGTAAAACCCTAACTAAGACAAAGAGAATATGTTTTCCTCGTGTAAAATGTACTATGAGTAAACTTTGAGATAGTACATTACCTTGGATAGTGTTAACACCATTGCAAAATATATCTATGTGCATATTTATCTAACTGTAATATATCTACTCAACATTATGTATTTAATTTATATACATCTTTATGTATCTTTTTTTTCTGCTTATCAGTCCATCTATCTACCTACATGTCAAAGCAAATGTATAGGACAACCAGAAGAGAATTTTTACATTAAAGTCAGCGTAAAATTGCTAGTGATCACAGATATCAAGTATGGCAGGAGGTCAAATAAAATAGAAACTGGAACAAGTTCATTAAATTTCACCACACACAGGTTATTACTGCCTGTCGTTGGAAAGCATTCAGTCAAGTGGTAGGGTCAGCAAGGAGAGCATAGGAGCTGAGGTGACTGAGAGAGAAAAAAAAAATAAAACAAAAGAGAAGATAGGCAGAGAAATATGGATGTGTCAAGAACAGAAAGAAAAGTTCGGCAAGCATTCAAGCCACTGGCATGGCATTTGCTAAAATGGAATTCAAATGCAGTGATATTTCAGAGCAGGAATACTTGTTTTGCATAATGAAACAATAACCCGTAAATAATTCCATTACCTATAGAAAGCAAAGTGCTCAGTCTAAAAATAGCCATACATATCCTGCCAACATTTGTAGCCTTCAGAGTTTGTTTCAGTGTGAGTGCACCAGCATTTGTACCTTAATATTTAAAACTGAATGTTAAGGTGATAAAATGTTTTAATAAGCACTTAAACGTGTTTTGTGACTTTAAGTGGACATTTAACTCTAAAGCATGTCAATTACTCTTTCGAGAACAAGTGAGTTGGGTGCTGAATAGATATTCACTTCCAAGAGAAATACTTTTCAGGACTGGCATAGCATCAGTCGACAGGATTTCTGCCTCTTGCCTCAATAGATGATTAATCACAGGAAGTCACTTTTGTTAAGACTGCAGTCTAATTTTTAAACACCCCCTTCCTCACCTTCAACTAGTTACAATGTCACTCTAGGTATTAAGTCATAAATATTCCATGTTGGAAATTTGTCAAGAGAAAGAAAAAAGTAATATGCATATGGTTATTCCCTGAAGTGTATTCTATAATAGCTAAAGTATTTTACAATATGGAAACATGGTAGTGTATTATACTGTCTTTGAAATAATGGTGCAAAAAAAAAAAAAACCCTGTGATGTTTAAATATAATGAGTCCATTAAGTAGGGGACTACAGATTTTCTTGGCTGTTAGAATCCATACCATAAAAAATACCTTTGTATTGACAATATTGTAAGACAATATACAAAATTTAAAAAGTGGTGTTTGTGTTTACAAAATTCAGCAGATTATTTTCTTCATTCATCAGTTGATTCTGAAGTCATTTTGGATTCCAATAGGTACAAAATAAGTCATAGGAACTTTTTAAAAATTCTTTTTCAATTATGTTTTTACTAGTTGTATAGTAAAAAATAGAAAATAAAGTTTAAACCTATAACATGTCTAAAAACTTTCATTAGGAATATGTATAAATGTCATTAAGATAACCTTCAAGAGTATTTTCTTAAAGCAGTTCATTCCATGATGTATTAATCAATCTATTCACGTAAAAGACACTTAGAGGCCTTATTCTATAGCATCCCAAGAATAATGGAAGTGTACCAAGGAAATTCAGAGACATTTTGGTTTTCCAGAGGATCTTATTGTAGTCTAGAGTTATACAATTCTCAAATACAGAATTCCAATTTTATATAAAGTTATTAGAGTTGAGTTGCCTTGAAACAGAATTATTTTGTTGTTTTGCTTCTCTGCATTATAGTAACTAATTCTATGTTCACCCCGACACATTTTTATGTTTATTTTTTACTGTTTTATATTGGATATTTTATTTACATTTCAGATGTTATTCCCTTACTCCATACCCCCCACCCAGAAGCCCCGAATTCCATCCCCCCTCCTCCTGCTTCTATGAGGATGTGCCTCCACCTACTCCCCCACTCCCACCTCCTCACCCTCAAATTCCCTCACAATGGGCGTCCGGGCTTCACAGGACCAAGGACCTCTTCTCCCACCTATGCCTGACAAGGCCATCCTCCCCTACATATACAGCTGGAGCCATGGGTCCCTCCCTATGTGTTCCCAGTCTGGTGGTTTGGACCCTGGGAGATCTGGTTGGTTGGTATTGTTGCTCTCCTCATGGAGCCATAAACCCTTTCAGCTCCTTCAGTCTTCTTTCTAACTCCTCCATTGAAAACCCCTTGATCAGTTCAATAGTTAGCTGTGAGCATCTGCCTCTGAGTATATCAGATGCTGGCAGACCTCTAAGGAGACAGCTATATCAGGCTCCTGTCACCATTCACTTCCTGGCATCCACATCAGTGTGTACCTTTGGTGACTGCACATGGGATGAATACCCAGGTGAACAGTCTCCAGACAGTCCTCCTTCAGTTTCTGTCCCACACTTTCTCTCCATATTTGCTCCCACGAGTATCTTGTTACCCCTTCTAAGAAGGACCCAAACACCCACACTTTGGTCTTTCTTCTTCATGAGCTTCATGTGGTCTGTGAGTTGTATCTTGGGTATTTCGAGCTTTTGGGGTAATATCCAATTATCAGTGAGTGAATACCATGTGTGTTCTTTTGTGATTGGGTTACTTCTCTCAGGATGATATCTTCTAGCTCCATCCATTTACCTAAGAATTTCTCAAATTCATTGTTTTTAATAGCCAAGTAATACTCCATTGTGTAAATGTACCACACTTTCTGTATCCATTCCTCTATAGAAGGACATCTGGGTCCTTCCCAGCTTCTGGCTATTATGAATAAGGCTGCTGTGAACATAGTGGAGCATATGTCCTTGTTATTTGTTGGAGCATCTTCTGGGTATATGCCCAGGAGTGGTATAGCTGGGTCTTCAGGTAATGCTATGTCCAATTTTCTGCCAACACTCTTTTAAAGCAAATGAAATAAACCATAACTCCCCCCTTCTTTGATTCAAATAGAACAATATTGGCTTTGTCTAGTTCCTTATTTTTTTAAAAAATGTTCATTTTTGATTGACTAAGGGGATCAGCTCTATGGGTCAATTTGGAAAAATGTAAAAAGTAGTTTTAGGGACCTTTATGAGACAAGTTGTATGTCTCCATGATGATAATATGGCCATCTTGTGTTTGTCTTTTAAACAATGTTTCCCAATGAGGATGATTAGAGTGGCATCTTTTAATAAATCAAAAGATATTTATTAGGTAATTCTTAGGTACATTTTCCCTACCATAAGGATTTGTGGTTATTTTTGAGCTAATTTTTTTGGATGAATGAGTGAGTATTCTTAGACTCATTGCAAAAAAAAATACCCGAAAGAAAAATAAGAACCTGTGAGGCAGAGTTTGGCTGTATTTAAGAGAAGTCCAATGGCTTTGCAACACTTCTCGGCTCATCCACCCTCACTATGCTTTTCAAAGAATAATATTTAATCATTTTGATGACTTCCTTCTAGAAGATAATTGTGTATGAAGTCACAGGCATATTTGGTTTTTATACTTAGATGGTGTCTTTTGCCTCAATTGTTACTTTTTATAAATGAAGAGGTCAGAATGTAGAAACAAAATATTTTCCTCAGGAACGGATAGATACATAAATACGAAACAAGAACTTCTTCCTTTCAGTTTAATTATATTTAAAATTTTCCTCATCCATGTCTCAATTTTAACAAAATTTCTAATGTTTTTCTCCAGTAAGTTGCATTTATGAGGCACACGTATGTTAGGTCTGTAAGAGAGAACTTGCAACTTGGATGTTTGTCCTCTTTTTTTCTTCTGATTAAGTTATTTTCCAAAATATACTTCTTTTTCTGTGATTAGGTTGTGTGGTCATAAAATTTTAAACATATGCAGTGGCCATAAGGCCATTTTCCTTTCAAAACTGTCCTTCACAGGAATATGTGATCATAAAGGCAAAAAATCTCAATTTTTCTAAACCACAGTTCATGTACAAGAGGTCACAGTTAAGGTTTCCTTGGGAGTTCTAATTCTGAATTTCCTGACATTTGTGGCTTTAAACTATAACTTTAATGTCCCATTAATGCAGTAAATTTTTTTACACTGAATTGTTTTATGTCTTATTCTGTACTAATGGATATTGTGTTGATTTCTGCGACTATCACAGATCAGTGTGCTAGTAAAATATTCTTAGTTCAAATTTTATTTATAAATCCTTTTATTTGAGACACACTGAAGCATTTAAAAGCTTTCCTATCAATAGCCATTTTCTAGAATTTTACACTTTTAATTTAATACAAATATATTCTTTCTGAAACTGATTATTTTATAGTTTGTTCACTGTTATAATGTTTAAGATGTGATTTTTATCTCAGTCACACACATATATATTACCAGGTAGGTTTCTGGTTTTGTTTTGTAAATTGCAAGATAATCTTTGGCTTTCTTAATGAAAATAATAATTAAAAATATTTCACATTATCAATTAAAATTATTGGTTGTCATAATACGTTGTTACTGACTTAAAACTCTTTCTCAGCTTTTAATGCTTATGGCTTCTATATTTCTCTATGCTTGCACACATACACACACAGACACAAACAAACAAACATACACATATATGACTTACATGACATTAAGTTGAGAAGTACCAATCCCATTTTGAGGTTAATTTGGTGTATACTTTTTGCATTGATCAATAAATACTCCGATCTAGAGTTTTACAAAAACAAAAGCCAAAACAAACCAAAAAACTAAGTTCTTAATATGAAGACATATTCAAAACCAGCATAAGAAACAGTGTATTAAAATGAACCAAAAGCTGTAGTGAAATGTTCTCCTACAGCTTACATACTGTGTTTCTTATTTTAATGTCATGCTGATATCCCACTATATAAAAAGTAAGTTATTTCTCATACACATTTATTATTTATATTTTTGTTCAATAAAATACACGCTATTTAGATGTATTGTGATATTTTCTTTTCCCCATAAAATGTTAACAAACATCTACTCATATAACACACAGCATCGATAATAGACAAAGAGTTTCATCCAAGTTTAATTTGATAAACTAATGAGTTTGTCTGGCTTACTTACAAGACCACCAGTAAGGATTGATGTACAGAAGGAAAGATGATCCCAACATAGCTGCATCATTGTAAGATCCAAATCTAGGAATGACCACATGGAAAGTGCATCATGAAGTACATGTACCTCCTCAACCCCATAAACTGCAGATGTCCCTCAACTGAAGAATGAACAAAAAATGTTGTACATCTACACAATGGAATACTATTCAGGTATTAAAAACAAAAACATCGTGAATTTTACAGGTAAATAGATAGAACTATCATTTTGAGTAAAGTAACCCAGTTCCAAAAGGACATGCATGATATGTACTCACTTATAACCCATGTATTAGCCATAAATACAGGTACCATGATATGTTCTACAGACCCAAAGAAGCTAAACAAGAAGGCAAACACAAGTGAGGAAGCTTGAATCTCACTTAGAAGTGGAGAATAAAATAGTCATAAAAGGCAGATGGACAGAGGGGACAGATAGGTTGGGGAATGAAGGATCCAGCATCAGGTATGGTGAAGGACAGGAGAGATAGCTTGATGGCCATGACACTGAATGGAAATCTGTAGCTCATAAGAGGCAGTTTTTACTGGGACAGTTTTACAGGGACAGGGTGCAGAGAGAATGAACTAGACACATGTGAAGACAGAATGAACCCCCAAAGTAGAAGGAACCAGAAGATTGGAAAACACTGTCAAAGTTAGTATGAGGACAATCTAAGCAATTCAGTCAGAAGCCAAGAGAAGCCAGGTTGAAACAGTTTGCTTGGAAGATTAGTCTGTATGGAGGCTAGAAGTTTCCTTGCCTAGGCCTCAGGATAATTAGAACAGAGAAAAAATATTCTCCTCAGTCCAAGTCATATATTTGCATGGTTTGGGTACATCTCTCATTTATTTTCTTCATCTGAGGAAATAAAATTGAAATTTTCATACACAATGGACAAAGTTGTAAAGTTAGTAGTTTTAATGTGCAAAATGACATACTATTTCTGTGTTTACATTTAGAACAGTACAATGTGTTGCTAGTAAAATTCATACCCAGAGCAAATTACAGCCTAAAACACATTTTGCATAAAATAAATTAGCTCAGAAATGTACAAAGCCTAAAATTAGCAAAAATATTCATTGATTTATTTAATGAAAAATTCAAAACTAGAATACAATCATAATGTACATAACATATTCAGTATATTGTATATTCTATTATGCACATGTCTAATTTTCTTTTTTTTTTCATTTCTTTCATTGGATGTTTTGTTTATTTACTTTTCAAATATTATCCCCTTTTCTGGTTCCCCCTCCCCTGCTTCTATGAGGGTGTTCCCCCACCTACTGACCCACTTCAAACTTTTCACTCTAGCAATCCCCTACACTGGGGCATCGAGCCTTCACAGGATCAAGGGCTTTCCTCCCATTGATGCCTACCAAGGCCATCTTCTGCTATATATGCAGCTGGAGCCATGGGTCCTTTGATGTGTACTCTTTGGTTATTGGTTTAGTCCCTGGGAGCTCTGGTGGGGAGAGGGGTCTGTTTGGTTGATATGGCTGTTCTTCCTATGGGGTTGTAGACTTCTTCAGCTCCTTCAGTCCTTTCTCTAACTCCTCCATTGGGGACATCATGCTCAGTCCAATGGTTGGCTGTGAGCATCTGAATCTGTATTTGTGAGGCTATGTCAGAGCCTCGCAGAAGATAGCTATATTAGGCTCCTGTCAGCAAGCACTTCCTGAGGTCTGCAATAGTGTCTGGGTTTGGTGACTGTATATGGGATGGATCTCCAGGTGGGGCAGTCTCTAGATGGCCTTTCCTTCAGTCTCCGCTCCATACTTTGTCTCTGTATTTTTTCTTGTATTTGTTACTCCTTCTAAGAAGGACTGAAGCATCCACACTTTGGTCTTCCTTCTTCTTGAGCTTCATGTGGTATGTGACGAGTGAATTGTAGCTTGGGTGTTCTAAGCTTTTGGGTTTATCAGTGAGTGCATACCATATGTGTTCTTTTGTGACGCGGTTACCTTACTCAGAATGATATTTTCTAGTTCCATCCATTTGCCTAAGAAATTTATGAAGTCATTGTTTTTAATAGCTGATTAGTAGTTAGATATGTATTGTCACACAGTAGAGTCTTCAGTAATGGTAATGATTTTACTATAATGACATTAAATATTAAAAGTGGCTTTGACAAAGTCTGCTACAGTAAAGAACCACATTAATATTATATCACATTTCTATTTGTGTATAGTATTTGTATTTTGGGTTTCAAAACCAGAAAAAAACTATTTTGTAGTTTAAAAATTGAAACAATCATTAAGTTACATGATTTCTAAATAAAGATATTTCTCATAAACTCATATATTGGAATATTTGTTCCTCAGGTAGCAGATATGTTTGAGAAGAAGATATGGCCTTGTTAGAGGAGGCTTATCATTCTTGGTAAGCTTTGGATTTCAAACAAGTCAGTCCCTTGTCTTTTTTTTCTCTGCAGTTTACTTCATACCAAGAGTCAAGCATTCAGTAGTGCCTTCTGCCATGTGTTTGTTTTACCATCATGGTTTTTGACACTCTGTGATTGAAAACCCTATTTAAATATTTTCTTTTTTTACTATTTTCAGTGTTGTGTTCTGTTACAGCAATGAAAAAATAGAAAAATAGAAAGAGTTTGTAAGAAAGAACAAGAATAAGGGAGGCTGATGACATTCTGATATTCTTATCCTTAACCTGAGTTATAATTATACAAATGTGATCACTGGTGTTACAACCATACACCACTATTCCCTGCCTGGCTATTTAAAGATGGGTTCTGGTATTAATTTTAGGTTCTGATCTCTGCAACAAAAGCAGTTATCTATCTGTCTCAGATGTGTATTTTTTTTTATTTATTTACTTTTATTTAAAAGGTCAAATATCTAAAAACACAGAGCTAGAAAGTATCTATTTCTGTCCTAAATATCAAAAATTTCCATTATATCTTTTTGTACCCTTATGATTTTCCTCACAGAAGAGTTATATAAAGCAATAATGGGAAATTATTATAGAATGATATATTCAGTATGAAGAGGAAATATCAAACACTGTTAATCACTTTCAACTTGAATCTTCTTTTTAAAACCATATTCTGAAAAAAAAAAACATTTAAAATTTTAATTCATTTGAACTCTCCATAGCCTCAAAACAACTTTTCTTGCCAATGCCAGATGTTCTCAGCAGCAACTGTGATTTACTAGTTGATATTTATTTTATGAAAGACCAGGATCTTTTTAGCAATTTATCTAGAAATGTGAGTGGGGCCAGGGAAATGGCATGAGGAAAAAGAGAAGGAAAGCAGGGGTGAAGGCAGTGAGGGAGGAAGGCAGGAGAGAAAAGAGATAGACAATGATTTACAAAGTCACCTTTGTAAACTTGTCAACCTGTCACTGTGCTCCTGGGTACCACTGATTTCTCGTGCATACAAATGTGTATATTCTTCTGTGTTCTGACAAAGCATAAGATATGATTTTTAGGACAGTATTTCTCATGTCTGAAAATAGCTATAATTTTTGTTTGACTCATGAGGTCTCTTGCAGGTGGATTTCAAGTCATGGTAACTTCCTTCTAAACTCAATTTGTTATAATTGAATTAAATTGAGGTACATGTAAGCTGGGAGACAGAGTCTTCACCTTTTCACTCTAATATAAATGAGAATCCTTTATATAACTAGAATGAATTAAAAACTCATGACTTTTTGGTAGTGTGGAATTATAAAACAAAAGATAAGCCTAAAATATGGATGAAAACCCAATTAGTAACACTCCGAAGTTATCAGGGAATAAGGGCAGATGTGCAAGATCTGAAAATATAGACAATAGCACTTGGAAGATGAAAGTTTCATAGTAAGTGTCTGACATTATTATATTGACAATACAAAGTTGCTCACTATAGAAGAAATTCAGACTTAGTCCTCTAGTCCACGATTCCACTCAATGCAGATTTTATCTTTTTAATTATATTTATTGAGATATATTAATCATCAAAACTTATGGATATGAACCTCTGTTCTATAGTGGGAATAAGAATACACTGTGCTTTCATCTCTCTCTCTCTCTCTCTCTGACACACACACATCTTTTCTCTGACATTCTGTATTTTTTTTTAATTTTTAAAATTTTTTATTTACATTTCAAATGTTATCCCCAAAACCCACTATCCCATCCCCACGCCTTCTTCTGCCTCTCCGCCCTCGAATTCTCTTACAATGGGGCATCTAGCCTTCACAGGACCAAAGGCCTCTCCTCCCATTGATGCCAGACAAGGCCATCCTCTGTTACATATGCGGCTGGAACAATTGGTCCCTGCATGAGTACTCCTTCGTTGGTGGTTTGGTCTCTGGGTGTTCTGGGAGGTCTGGTTGGTTGATTATTTTTCTTCTTCGTTTGGGGTTGCAAACCCCTTCAGCACCTTTACTCTTTTCTCTCACTCCTACAATGAGGACCCCATTGGAAACCCCGTGCTCAGTCAAATGCTTGTCTGTGAGCATCCCCTTGTATTTGGCAGAGCCTCTCAGGAGTCATCCATATCAGGCTCCTGTCAGCATTCACTTCTTGGCATCTACAATAGGGTCTGGCTTTGGTGTTTATATATGATGTGGATCCCCAGGTGGGGCAGTCTTTGTATGGCAGTCTTTTGGGAAACACCCTCATAGATACAGGGGATGGGGGCATGGGATAAGGAGGTTTTTTGGGGGGGACTGGAGAAAAGAATAACATTTGAAATATAAATTAAAAATATACAATAAAGTGATTTTAAAAATGTGGTACAGAGTTAAACAATGAATTCTGAGCTGAGGAATACAGGATGGCCGAGAAACACCTAAAGAAATGTTCAACAATCTTTAGTCATCAGGGAAATGCAAATCAAAACAACCTTGAGATTCCATGTCACACCAGTCATAATGGCTAGGATCTAAAGCTCAGGTGACAGCAGATGCTGGTGAGGATGTGGAGAAAGAGGAATACTCTTCTATTGTTGGTAAGATTGCAAGATGGTGCAACCACTACTGGAAATCAGTCTGGAGGTTCCTCAGAAAATTGGGCACAGTAGTACCTGAGGACCCAGCTATACCACTTCTGGGCATATAAATAAAGGATTCTCCAACATATAACAAGGATACATGTTCCACTATGTTCATAGCAGCCTTACATATAATAGCCAGAAGCTGGAAAGAACCCAGATGTCCTTCAACAGAGGAATTGATAAAGAAAATGTGGCACATTTACACAATGGAGTACTACTCAGCTATTAAAAACAATGACTTCATGAATTTTTAGGCAAATGGATGGAACTAGAAATTATCATCCTGAGTGAGGTAACTCAATCACAAAAGAACACTTATGGTATGCACTCACTGATAAGTGGGTATTAGCTCAAATGCTTGGAATACACAAGATAAAATTCCAAATGTCTCTTTATAATCTTTCTTTTGTTGTTGGTGTTGTTGTTAAAATCACATTATTCATCAGTTTGCATGATTCCCTATAAAGTAGAGAAAGTCAGGTTCCTTTTCTCCTTTCTAACTTATATGTGAGAGACTTGAGATTAAAAAGTTATCACAGGTTAGCAATAGCTAGAGAAGCGATATTAGAAGAATCTTTTCTATCCTTCGCCACATCAGGCATTACATTGAAATAGATCTATACTAAGTACCTTTAAAAATGAGCCTGTATATTAATTTTTTAAATAAGAAAGGCCAACTCATTTGCTAAGAAGTTGAATAATTGAATAACTATTGGGTAGGGGACTTAAGTATGAATGTGATGTCAGCGCATTTGTTGGCTTTTAAATAGGTACCGAGCAAAGAACATGAGACTTTATCTGGCAAAACTCCATCTACAAGGATACTACAGATTTTATTTAAAAAATAGCAAAAAGATTTATGGATCACATGTAGAAGGATGTACAACGTTTAGTTGGTACTATATGTAGTTCACGGCCAATTCTGGATGCTGAAGAACATTCCCCTATCCTGTGTGTGTGCTCATGCATGTGTGTTTTGTAGGATATATACATATTTGTGTGGATGCACATTTGAGTACCAGTAAGATATAAATGCATACAGGTATAAAGGTGAAATATAAAATTTTGAAATTTCTCCATCATTATTTTACTTGGTTGAGATAGTGTCATACTTAACCTGGAGCTCTTCAGTACAGTTAGGCTCTTTAGCCAACAAGCTCTAGATGCCTCTTTATTTTCAGGGCCTCATTGCCAGGTACACTCCACTTTTTTCTCATCTTTATGTCTGATCTTTGTAGGTGAATTGGGGATTTCAACTCAATTCTTCCTGATTGCAAAGCAAGCTATGTCCCTAGGCCATGAAATATTTCATTTGGGAAAAGCTACATATGTGAAGCAATGTACTACTCCATATTTGTAGAATGTTCTACGTAATCTTTATATAAATCATCAGACTGAATAGATGTATTACCTTTGAATTGGGCCCTTTACCTCTTAATTTGCATATTTTCATGTAGAGTTTGCTTTATATATATTTTTTGTCTTCCTGAGTTTCTCAGAGATGTTTTCCATATCTTTACTTTTCATTTGTCATTTGATTTTACACATATATTTTAACCAATATGTCCATATGATCTTTTGTTTTCCTAGGAGGAGAGCTCATTTTTGTGATTGTAGTTAAAAAAGAAAAATAAGCGCATTGAAATATTATTGTCTTAAAAATTGAAGCTGATAATATTTAATGTATGTATATTGTGTTCTAGATGTGGAGAGCAATTTATAATTTAAGTACATTTGTTTATTCAATTACTTATTTTATTCATATGAGTGTGCATTGATGTGGTATAGTTATGAGAAGACAACTTGTGAAAACTATCTCATTCTTTCATTGTATTGTGCTGTTTCATGGTATGTCCCTTTACCCAATGAACAATTTTAGTCACCTGCATATATATTGTTTATTGAATAAAAAATTGTTTCTTTAATGATCACAGTCCCCCATAGCATCCGTTTCCTGTGGATAAACAACTATAGACTCCTTACATAACTGGAAGATCATAATATTTTGTCTTTTTAATTTGTCACTTATTAAATTATGCTCATACTTATTATAGCATAAACTTACTATGTTGCCAAGTTTCTGATAATTAATATTTTATTTAAACATGTAATGCAATACTCTTGTGATTTATCAGTTGATAGATGTAAGAATTGTACATACTTCTTTCCAGTTGTGGACAATTGTTTTCTGAACAAATGTTTATAAATAATTTATTAAAACTTGGCTTTAAATACTTATAAATATATATCAGTAAACAGGTTACTAGATCATATAATTTTAATTTATTGTATAAATTTTACATTGTTTTTATTGCAATATTTTAAAGACTCAATGACTAGGCTCACAAATTTTAATTTCTCTTTATCTTAGCCAATAATTTCAATTAATTAATTATTTGCTTTAGATGGAGCCAGCTTGACAAATAAATTTAATTTTTATGTGAATTTCTGTAATATCTAAAGATGTTAAGCACATGTTCATGTTTGTTAGCTATTTACTTTACTTGTGGGGTGGTGGAAAGTCTAATTCTTTGCCATTTATTATAGTATTTTTTATTTGCTAAATATGTTATTAAGTGTGTGCTGCACAAATGTCCATTCCATTCTGAGTTGAATTTTAACTCTATTAATGGTATGTTTTGGAATAAAAATGTTGAAGTCTGTATCTCATCCCAGTCATTCACTCTTACCTTTCTTTTGATATTATTCCTGACATCTCAGCAAATCTACTTTTAGGAAACTTGTCTTTGCACTCTTTGTGAGTTCTGTAATTTGATACCTTACATTTACATCTTCAATATTCATTATTTGCATATGCTATGTTAGATGAATAAACTCATTATTTTTGCAACTGAGTATCCAGTTATTTCTGTATCATATATTGACCAAATTAATCTCTTTTTATTGAGTGACTTCTGAACCTTGGTAAGAATCATTTGATTTCATTTGCTATATTTACTTCTGAGAAACTTTTTTCTGTTGTATTATTCTATTTCTGTGTTTTTATGACAGCTGAGCAGTTTGATTACTGTGTCTTTATGATATGTTTGTATTCAGGAAGTGTTATTTCTCCAACTTTTGCCTTTTCTAAAGTTGCTTTTGTTGTTTGTCTGGATATTACTTCTGGTATTTTTCTATCATAGTAAAAACACTATTGTTATCGTTCTAAGAATTGTAAAGGTATACTTTTGTATTTATCTTTGTATATTAATCACTTTACAGGTAGTTTCTGTTTAAGGCTATAAACACAGAGAGAAAATACTGGGTGAAATCAAGACTGTAACCTGCCAGGACAAATTCAAAATCCTGTAGCTTCATATTTGATGTCAATGGGTTTAAGTGGTTTCATTTTTCAAGTTTTGCTGTCAGTAATATACTTTGTCTTGGGGATGTCCACTCCTTGTTCACAGCTTTATGTGACTGACAGCTCTTTTCTTTAGGATCTGTAATATTTTAGAATCTCTAGCGTAATACAGGCTTCACTTTCACTGACTCATACAATGTCCTCTTGGGTCTATATTCAAGGACTTTGCTACCAGACCTGGACTTAGAGGATATCCGGGCTCTCCTTAACCACAGGAATGATATTATCATTCCTTAAGCTGGGCAACATTCATGACTCAAATACCACATTAGACTTTCAATGTGGCATGAACCCTACAACCCTTGAGTTGTATAGGTAGAAGACTTGATTTGTTTATTTTCAGGAGCAAAAAATTCTTAACCCTCTGTTTTTCTCACAAGTTTACATCTTAGCTTTGTGGGGTCTTTATACAAACTTAAATCAGCAATCTCTTAATCTTCTTATTTTTTTTTCTGTGCATGCCTTGATACCGACACTAAATTTCCTGGTGTTTTATTTTTTAAAAACTGCATATTTTATATTTTCCCTCCTCCTTCTCCTCTTTTTCATTGTAGACCTGCATAAGAGTGATTACTAATAACCACATGACAGAGTCAATTCTAGGATGTCTTGAAATTTCCCCTATCAAGAAAATTTTCACTATACTTTACAATTTATTCATAGGAAAATTCTTAGAAGAACACAAAGTAGACTAACTCTGCTAAAAATTTTATCTAGTTTAATTGTTAGTATTATTCTGCTATAAAACCACTTAACTGGCATGTGTAGTTTCCAGTGTTTTCAGAACTGCTACATTCCAATTTCTTTCTAAGATTTCTCATTGAGGCTTACTTATAGCATTCAACATATTTCCTAGTCAAAAGTCTCTAAATGTTCCACATTCCTCCAAAAAGAAGCATTGTTGGATCTGTCATATTAATGGGACATGTCTTAATTTTTCTATTGCTGGTATAAAACATCATGTTCAACATAAGTTCCAAAACAAAACTTTTAAATTAATTTACAGTTTCAGAGAGTTAGAATAACAAAGGAAAAACTGAGAGATTACATCTTGATTCTGAAAGATATATAAAACTTATGAAAAATATAGAAAGTTTTTATGACCCTCAGACCTGAGCAAAAGAATGCAGGTTCACTAGTTCCACCAAGAATGCAGAACTAGATATAAGATTTTAGGCCTTCACTGCCCTGGGATATATTCTACATTCCAGGAGGGGTACATTATCCCTGAGTCAGAGGACACTTGCTGGGTTACATTCCTCAGACCTCACGGAAGAGAACCCATTTGTGGGTGGGAAAGGCCCAAAGCAGGAAGACACATTCCTGACCACAAAGAAAGATGCAAGTCATCTAGGTGGTTCCAGAAACTAGCTGTCTTTCTACTCTTTTTATATGTTTCCTTGGTTACTCCCTCATCCCCTCATCATTTGGTTTGTGGTTCTTTCCTATATAAGCCCTCCACTCCCAGCCTATGGGGTTGGCACTCCTCTGCCCCTGCATGGGTCACAAGTCTCGGCCTCAGTTGACTGACCCTGAAATATACCTCTTGCTGTTGTATCAAGAACGGTGTCTTGTGAGTTATTGGGTGGCCGTGAATTCCTGAGGTTTGAGAGAGGACCTCCCTTTGTCGAGGGGTCTTACAATTCACAAAAATGTGACAGAGAAATGACACTGGGAATGCTTATGCCTTTTGAGACCTCAAAGCTTTTACCCCCAGTGACATATATTCACTAAGCTGGTAACATTTCCCAGTATTTCCCATTATAGTTTTACCAATTGGGAAACAAGTATTCAAGTATGAACCTATTGGGGCCATTTTCATTCAAACCAGAGCAGAATATGATATATTTAAGTAAATTGCTTTTAAAATGGTAAATGTATGCTGTTTATAGATTATTATATAATTTCATATCAAATGACTCAATGACTCATGATGAAATTTAATGTGCTCTTCCTTTTAAAAGATGAGTTTTAAGAGCTTCATCTCAGTTTTCATATCTACAAAGAATGATTTAATATTTACATTTTGAAAAATACTGAAATGTATTTTATCAGCATATTCTAGATCTAGATGTAAATTATAATATAAATTTCTTTTTTTTAGGAAAATGTTATAGTTTTTCTTTACAGATGAAAAGAAAACCTTACCAAATTAGTTTTTCAGAAACTGACTTCATTCATTGAGGTATAATTCTTTTTTTTTTTTTAAAGAGTTCCCAAACGTTGCGCTTTCATCCATTCAAGTTATTTGGTTTCATCACTAATCAAATCATCAAGAATCACAACGCTTTGCTCTTCCCATTAAAACAAACCTATAGATCCCAGTGTAGTTCACTGAGCTACATCTTGATGAATAACTTTGGTAACTCTTTCATGACCTTGTAAAGACCTTCTGCACAATCAATCACTTTGCAATGCAAATAAATTCCTAATTTCTCAGTGACAACTAGGCTTTTCAGAAAGTCTGGTCTCATTTTCTATTTCTATATAAAAATAATGTTTTCCCCTAACTTTGAATAAAACATTTATTATCATATTTTTATTGTTATTATCATTGATTTTTAAAGACATTTATGAGATGTAGTCCAAACTTCTTGAATTCTTATTCATCTTCCTGTGTCAGCGTTTCTAGTGACTGGATCATAGACATAAAATTTAATAATAATTTTGAGAGAGAATTTTAGATTGCCTTTTATAAAATTACATACTGGGACATTCTGTAGTATAGGGAATGTCCAGGTTTTCGGCGGTCTCTATAAATTGGCTGTTTTAGAAGCTATATTTTGTGTTTCCCATAATTTCAGTTAACTCAGTCATTCCGGATTTCTGACTAGGTTGAAAACAAATAGTTTCATAGCCAATCCTGGCTATTTACTTTGAGAGAAAAGATCTGAGTGGATTGTTTTCAGCTGACATTCATTCTAAAGCCAAGAAAAAAAGCCAGGTTCAGAACTAAGTGTTTTAGTTAGGAGAGATGACAGAGGTTCTGGTTAGTCAACAAAATGATGGACTGGGTATTAGGATTATCTTGTACCTCACTGGTACAAATAGGCATTTATTATGCTCTAAATATATTTTGAGAACAAAGTTTTATTTTAACAAGAAGGATGATATGTAGGAGGAGCTAAGGTGGGAAGAATACCGAGAGGAAGAGAAGGAACAAGGAGAGGAGAAGAAGAAGCAGAGGGGAAGCTAGGTGATGAGTGAGAGAAAGAGGGGGGGGGGGGACAGGGAGGCAGATGTTCACATGTCTCCACCAGTCAAAGATAGTTGATATATCTAGGTTGGGTATTAGGTTACACTTCTGATTGAGCATTACCAAACTTATAAAGCCTTTGATTAACATTTTTAAAAAGTTGTATAAAAGCAAAAAGGAAAAGGGGGCATGGGATAGGAGTTTTCTAGGGAGTGGAAAGGGGGGAAGGGGATGGCATCTGAAATGTAAATAAAATATCCAATAAAAAAAAAGGAAAAAGAAAGAAAAAAATAAAATTATATACTGCAGGAGCCTGGTATACCTGTTCACTGAGAGGCTCTGCCAGCACCCGAATAATACAGATGCAGATACAACCAACTATTGGACTGAGCCCAGAGATATCATTGGAAGAGTTCTGTGAAAAACTGAAGGAGCTGAAGGGGATTGCAAGCCTATAGGAAGAGCAACAATATCAACTAACTGGAACACCCCCTCCTCCCAGTGCTCTGAGGTACTAAACCACCAACCAAAGAGTATACATGGATAAGTCAATGGCTCCACCTACATATGCAGCAGAGGATGGCCTTATCTGACATCAATGGCAGGATCCCTTGGTCCTGTGGGGGCTTGATTTTCCAGAATAGGGGGATGCTAGAAAGGTGAGGCATGAGTGGATGGGTGGGGGAGCACCCTCTTACAGGCAAAGGGAAGGGGCTTGAGAGGGGGTTTGTGGAGGAAAGGCCAGAAACAGGAACAATATTTGAAATGTAAATAAAATTTTACATTTATTTACAAATCTAAAATAGCCAATTAAAAACTGAAAAGTGAAAAAGAAAAAAAATACTGTAAAGGCATATGTGTGAGACACTCGATACAAGTAATCAAATTTGGAAAAATTCCTTGTGTCCTGCTTCATGGTATATTTTTTAAAACTATGTGTAAATTGTTGAAAATCTACTCAAGTAAGATCTCTATTTTATATTAAATAGTTTTATTTTACTAAAGGAGAGTTTTACTTAAACTATATTTTATTTGTTAACATTATTCACAGTCGTCTGATTTTTTTGTAATTGAAACCCATGAAATATAATACAAATATAAAATGCTGTTTATATTAACAATAGAGCAACCATTTTATATTAATATTTAAAAATAACTCACTATGTTATATATAGATCACCATTAACTTAAAGTGAATTTATCCTTTATAAAGCTCAGAGTTAGACTGTTTACAAAGATTTACTCTTCTTTTATTGTTCATTACAGTTTGAGACTTTTTGGAAGATTTTAGTTCAATATTATAATTTATTATCTGATGGTAAGTAACAGTATGAGAAATACAATAAACTCCTTAGGTTCGTGAACTTAAAATTGATATTAAATTTAACTTTGAAATTTATATTTTAATAGGCATCTCTAGGAGTGTTATATATCTATATGGTTAAAATATTATTTTTTTCAACTTTTCTTCTGCAACACATGGAAAGAAATCTTAAAGCAAAGTATATAAAATATAAATTGTATCCTGATTATCACAAGTAATTTTAAATAAATATTTTATGTGGGAATATTTGTATCACAGCCACAGAATATGTTACCACAAATTTTTCCCTGTTTCTCATCCTTTGTTTTTAGTAACACCTTATATTCTCTGTCCTCTTATTTTTTTCTTCTCTGGCCCTCTAGCTATCTCTCCATTACAGCCGTCAACCTCATTGCCTCTTCCCTAGGCTATTGCATTAAACTTCAATAGACTTTTTGCCTTCTGTTCCAATTCAGATGGTGCAATGGTTCCAGATTAATTTTCTTAAAGCCACCAAAATCATGTTATAATTTACATAGAATCTCCTAAAGAGTCTTCATTACATACCAAATGAAATTACCTTACTTTTTAGATGTGAAGACCAAAATCATGTTTCCCCAAGCTGAGTTTTCTAATTTTGTTTAATCTTATTTCTTGCTACAAAATCTCTCTGTTTTATTTTGCTTCCAACTACAAACCAATTAAACTGAGCAACATACAGTACTTGAGTTTCTCCACTGGTCTTTTTTATGTTTATGGAGTCCCAGGGTCAAAACATTTCCAGATTTACACAGTTATAAGCAGATGTTCTAAAACCAAGTTAACTTTTGCCCTTTCCCTATTAACCTCATATGTAAAATTATGTTAAACAATTATTTACATGCTAGTCTGATATTCCTTTCTGGAGTATGTATTCTAAGCTTACAGTATCTGTTTCAACTACACATATATTCATAACCTATCTAAATCTAGCTATATAAGAGCTATTGACAACAAAAAGTAGATCTGGGTTGGCTGCTTAAGCTTGTTTCTATTGAGAAAGTGTCTCAGTGTGTATCTGTCCTTTTTATATCATTAGATGTGGAGAAATGAAGTCATTGAATTTTATATTTAGAAAAATATACATGTAACTTATTTTACCTGAAACGCTTTAGATCATTAGATATACTACATATATTCCATGGAATTTTTTTCTTTTCATAAATATACTATGTCCCCAGTTGATAAATGTCTTCCAGGGTGTAGTGTTATAGGTAAGTGTAGCCTTGCTGGGAGAAGTTCATCATCACTAGAGGCACTGTATTTTGTTTGTATCAATTCCACTCCTGAAATGATTCTTTCCCCTTTTCCCCTCCTCTCCACCCCTCCCTCTTTCTTCTTTCCTCTCTTCTTTCCTTCCTCTCCTCTTTCCTTCCTTCTTTGTTGTGTTTTCTGTCTTTCTCCCTTCCTTTAGACCTTCTATTCATCCCTTCCTCCCTCCTTTCCCACCTCCATTTCTCCCTCCCTCCCTCTCTCCCTCCCTCCCTCCTTCCCTCCCTTGTTCCCTCTCCCTCCTTCCCTCCCTTGTTCCCCTTCTCTCCTTCCCTCCATTCATCTATCTCTCCCTTCTTTTCTCCCTTCCTTTCTTCCCTTAATTTTCTCTCATGCTGGTCTATTTATTTCTGCAAAAAGAAGATTTGATCTGTCTCAATATAACAAATATAGCAGTACTCCATTCCAACTGCCCCTGTAACAGGTTTTCTTCCCCTCATGTGGCTATCTTCTTGGTTCCACACAAATACCCAACCCATTCAAATATATATTCACTATGTTTGGGTAAATATAGGCTGATTGTCTTTTTTAGTTTGGTTTATTTCTTTTAAAATGAAATGCCCAGTTCCATCTATTTCCTTATATAATTTCATTTTCCTTGAAGGCTGACTAAAACATGTATCTTATTTATTGAATTTTTTTTTTGTCGGTAGACATCTAGAATAGTTTTTTTTTCTTGCTATTGTGTATTTTTTGGAGCAAGAAACATCAAATTGCAACAATCTCTTTAGGCTGTTGCCTCAGTGTCCTTCAGCTGCATATCCAGAACTGGAGACCATTAAAAATTTAGAAAATAAAAAGCAATTTTCATTGCATATTTCGAACCCAAAAACCTAAAAATCAGGCATTTGAAGCTATTACTATGTAAAATTTGAATAGGATATGAGTAGAGTCAAAACATAATGATTGGGAGAATTGGAAAAAGAACCAATAGCAGACATTTCATTATCTACATCTATAAAACCTCAAGTAGAAAATAAAAAGAAAAAAATGTGAATTTTATTAAAATAACTTTTGATCTCTTTATTTTTGTTAAAAGTTCTAAAAATCTTACCATTGAATTGGAATTTGTTTCAGTTTTAAATCAATGACTATGCAGTTATGTCTAGATTTGAGAGCAAAAACTTAACCATTTATACTTATTTGTATTTTAAATTAAATTAAGCTAATTAAAATAAATAGTAATTTGATTTTAGTGTGTTTTACTGTGTATCATAAGCTGGACTCTAACTCCTTCTTTTCTTTTCTTAGAGTCACAAGTGTGCTGCCAAAAACATACACACCCATATTTGAATTTAGTTGAGAGTTTTTATGGCAGTGTTCGATAGGTAGTGATAGCACACAAAGACATAGTGGTACGATCCATTTGCAGATGAAGAGCAGAAGTGCAGAAGAGGACTCATTTTTGAAAACTCTTTGCAGTGTAGAGCAAAGCAGCAAAGCACGTGAACCACGATCACTTCACTTCCCTCAGGCAGACTTCTCTTAGTTCTCTAATCAAATCATTAACTAAGCCCTTTTATGAAAAATTACTTTTATTTTATTTAAGACTACAAAAAGTTCAAGAACATAAGCATAGAAGTGAAGATACCATCAAGTATCTTCTTGATGGTATCAAGAGTCTGAGGACTAGACAGACTACTCCCTACCTCACTGTGCACTTCCGGCACTTTAGACTTCAACTTCACAGCTGCCTGAAGTAATAACAAACTACATACAAGTTAAGTCCACTGTTTTAAATTTATTCATGTTAATATACTTTGGTCTTCTAAAAAAGCCTCAAGGTTAGAACTATTATTCTTATAACACATACAGGAAAATTGCAGTTTAGAGAGATTGAGCCATTATTGATACCCTAAAGCTATCTAAGAGGTAGTAGGGAGAGAAGTGTAAAGAACCAGAGAAACCAAATCAGAAAGTGCAGAACCAATCTTACATTGTATGTACGGCATCCCTGACATTTTCTCTCATTTTGTGTCACCTAAAAAAGTATGTGGAGCTTTCTGTCTTTGTATCTCAACTATATTTGAAAACAAGATAATTACAGGCATGATTAATGACGTTTGAGAAGAGGTCATACTAATGTAGAGTGTGCTGTTCATCTATGCCTTTATCTGAATAAGAAAGAAAGACGAGGGAAAGTGTAATGAGAATAAATGAGGCACACAGTATGAATGTGGTTTCTGGAAAACAGTCAATACAAACGCGTGAGTCATGCATCCCCTATCTCGTGAGATGAATGAAGTCTGGAGGCACCAGAGGCTACAAGATGCCATATCCTCTGCTAGTGGGTCTTTCAGAAGGAACAAACTGTAACACCTTCTTCATTTTGGATCTATGCTCACTGACATATGAGGAAATAATTTTTATCTTTAATTTTAATTATCACTTAATGTTTGTTGTTGTCAAATAAAATTGTCTGCCTACATACATAATGGAAACTTGAAAGTTGTAATAAGTGATGTAAGGACTAAAATAGAAGAGTATTTATATGCTATGTGAATAGAGTTAACTGCCAAGGACCATGTAATAAAAACAATAAAGGGCTTTAGTTTAGAACTCATGAAATGGGGCCCATAGTTTACCACAGCCACATGGATGACCCTCCATGTCGCACTACCCCAACCACCAAGTATCTTGGGGACTTCACGCTGTATGGAGTTCTGCTCTGCTTGCTGTCCTTAAATCCCTCCTAATCTAAAAATTATATGAAAAATTTAAGGGGTCTTCTAGTCTCTCACTGGACAGAATCTCTGGCACTCACAATAATAATGCTTGATCTCTTTCAGGTATTGTTGTTGGAGCAGCTTTATGAATCAATCACCACCCTAGGTAAGAACATAGAGTATATGGTCAGCACTGACCACCACACTTTGAAAGCATTTGGAAAAGTAAACTTGTTAGTGAAGCTAGGTTAAGATTGTTTTGCTGCTGGCACTAATTTAGAAAATCTTAGGGAACAATCTAAGTACAGAAAGACATACTCTTAATAGTTAAGCTAGGGACCTTTTATGGTTAGGGAACATGAACAATGGCAGCACTGGCTTATGTGAGTCTCACTTAGGCTGGGGTGCTGCTGATTGATTTCTTATACCTATATTTATCCTCAGTTTCCAGGTATGATTGATTGGGAATTGCTGATGAGTACATATGTGTTCTGAAGATTTAAGATAGATATGTCTGATTCTTATATAAAAATTTAGATTTGTGATGCTTTTAAGATTCCTACAATATTACTTTTAAAGATAAATAATAAGATAATTCCTCTTTTCTTTATAACTGCAATTTGCTGCCTGCCAATAAGAGAAACTGGCTGAGAAAACTCCCTTGCTTGCTCAAACTTTGTTTATCTATAACAAATTGCTTAGTTACAGATTAGGTAGGGTTTGGAGAATAATTTGTTCTCTTTACCTGTGCTACCTAACGTTAGTGTAAAGCTTTTGGAGAACACAGTGTTTTTTCATAATCATTCACTAGTAAAAAACTAAAATGTAATCAGTTTTTAACTTTATACGGTTTAAAAGATTTTTCTTTGATATATAAGCCATGGAATAATAATAAATATGGTAATTGGAACACTGTTTCTTCCATGTATCAACTATGTTTATGCATATGTGTAAGGATTGTATGAGTGGGATTTAGCGTATTCTATCTTCCGATATATATATATATATATATATATATATATATATATAATATTATATTACACACATATATATATTTATTATATATAATATATATATTATATATATGTCTCTGTATGTATTTATGTGGAATGCTTGAAGCCTGTTTGCTGGATTTTTGCTCTAACCACCATTCTATATGTGAATGTGTATATGTCTGTCTGTAGTTTTATACACACACACACACACACACACACACACAGAGACATTGATGCTTCCGTTTTCTGGTTGCCTAAGATATCTACATTTTCCAAACCACTTTACTATATAACTTCTTACACATTTCTAGACCCACAGAACAAGTAGGTGTTGGGTTATAGTGTGCATGTGGGTCCGTTGTTCGGTTGAATTGTCGGTCCTGGGTCTACCTCCCCAAGGGGCCATGGCTCAGAGAGGCAGAGGCATAGGAATTTGACTGTGCTCACTCCACGCTGACACATGGCAGACATCGGGTTATGAGAAGATGCAGGACTCCACTTGCGGTCAAAGAACACAATCTGTGGTCCTGCAGGAGGCCATAGCTCTTGGGTTGGGGGTCCCTGGACCAAAAGGCAGCCTGGAACTGGTTGGTTCTCAGACCCCTGGGCTCTCGGGTGCTGCTGAGAGGCTGCAGAAGGGTTGAGACTGAAGTAGGGGTGTACAGTCTAGATCAGCCTGCAGAAGAAAGGGGAAGGAGAGAAGCTCTAGCTGCATCCAACAGGGATGAAAGTCTTGGTCGCAGCGACTTGCTAGGCTGGATCACAGCTGGCTAGGCTTGCTTGCTTGAGTTGGTGGCCTCCGTGGCTGGAAATGTAGAGGGGTCGTTTGTGGGAGCTTAGGCGGCAGCTTGGTAGTTCAAAACTTTCTCACAGGTTCCCCATGGCAGGTCCCAAAGAAGAGAAAGTCCATGGTCTTAAGATTTTAACTGTCATGGAGGAAAGTGCATGAAAATTATACCCTAGTATTTTCAGGGCAGGCCTGAGGCTAAATACCTTTTGCAAGTAGGAGGGTCTAGGGAACAATGTTTAATTGACTATGTCCTCTAGCCTTTAGGTATCTCATTAATATGGAGATCTGTCTTGAGGCTTTGTGGCCTGGTAGTCATGCTCTCTACCTGTGGAGGGTCTAGTGCGCAGTGTCCTACATGCTTGGAGGAAGGACCTCACTCTATGGAGGTCTGCGGCCTCTTGTCAGGAGCCTGTGTCAGGAGAGTGGAGTCTGGGAGCATGATGAAATGCATGCCATCCTATGCAGGGAAACCTGCGAGGTCTCCAACCTTCAGGGTTTCCTGTGATTTCTAGCAGGTGCTTGACCAGAAACCATGCTGCCCTTTCACAGTCCTACATGTAGGTGATTGAGGTAGGTTGGGATATTAATTGGTAAAGGAAAGAGTTTATGAACTTGCATTTAACTAAGGCAAGGGAAATGATTAGATATAACTATCATATATATTTAAAGGGAGGTAAATTAGGCAATGTAGACTAATCTGTCAGTGCTATATTAGAAAGAGAGGAATGATGGGAACTGGGCAAAAATATTTGATGACATGATTAAAATATAGAAGGGATTATTTATTTATAATTTTATTTTACTTTATTGAGAGAGTCTATTTTTAAGTCACCCTGGTTTTGTTCCCATATCTCCTGACTCAACCTCTAGAGTATTTAGACTATAGTCATGTCTTAGCATTCCCAGGTCTTAAATCAGCTCTTTAAATGAGGATCCCAGAAGTTAAAGCAAAGATTCAAGAGAATCAGAACCTCATTTTTCTGAATATGTAAAGCAATATACTGAAGAGATTACATTCCAGCATAAAAATGTATAATCATGTAATACTTAAGAATTTTAAATGTAAAATAAAGTCATAGGTTATAGTCTGATCAGGAAGTCTTAAACTCTTATATGGCTCAATTTTAAACTCAATAAATGTAAAGATAGGGTACATATCATTAAAAAATGATGGTGTTTTCTAGAGTAGTTTATTAAACTGGTTTCAGCAAAAGAAAATGTATTGATTATAGCATTGTGCCACAGTGAACATACTCTTCCATGCATGCTGTATTTCCCAGAACTTTTAAATGGCATGGATAACACTTTCAGCTGCTCCCTTTAGCCTTCTTTGACATGCATGTGGTGGCTGTTGCATTTCTATATTTAGTCCAAATCAAAATGAATTTCACTGAAGTGAAAAGTCATTTTAAATTTGTTTCGTATGAAAGTTACTGATTTTTAAAGGACTCTGTATTAATCAGAAATAAGAATTACTCAACACACAAATGACCACATCTGCTTTGAGAAACATGGGGTCATGCTATTTTTTTTTTTGTTGTTTTGAGTATAATAATGCACAATGGAATATATTTTATTTATCATTGTGATTTTAATATTTTAATAGACAACCAAGTGTTTTTTAAATATATTCTATTTAATAGTTAATACTTCTCAATGAGCGATGATGCTATCTAATTTACTCATGGTAAACAGAGTTCTATTTGCAAAATTTATTCTGCCATTCAGAGTTTTTTAAATAAAATCCATGATCATGATCCATTTCATTACACTATTTGTGGAGAACTATGGAGCAATGTAGAAAGGTGGAGTGATGTTGCCATGGTAGATGTTCATCTATTCCTTTTACAGAGATACTCAATGTTTTGTATGCCAGTCAACTGATAAAATCTCTAATTGTCACAGAAGTGTCTTTTCTGGATTGATCCTGCATATTTTCTTTTGAAACTTTAAATGATTAATTCAGTCTTAGATTCTAGAGCATCATTAAAGTGTCAAACCATTCCTTTATCTGTCCTCAAATGTTTGAAGACTCTGAGCTTTTCTATTGGGGGCAAATATCACTTTTCCATTCACAGAATAATTTTCAAACTATTTATTTAAAAATGCATTTTTGTGATGCTCATTTGACATTGTACTTGAGAAATTCATTTATTTTAGATTCACCTTCTTCTGATTTCAGCATTTCACACTTTTGATGCCATATTAGCTATAGCTCACAGCTTTATTATTCAACATATTTTTGGTAAATATTTTCCATGTATAACGACATATTAATTAAGGTAAACCAACAAAGACAAATAATTCTGTGAATCGCTGATAGGCATTTCTTCCATTAAAAAAAAAACAAAAACAAAAACACAGTCACTATATTATCTGAAAGTATTCCTTTTTAAGCCTAAATTTGCTGAATAGAATTTGTCTAATATAGTTTTCATATGGAGAACTTAGCTTCTGAGAGAAATGTAGAAATAACTGGGATCAAAATACAGAGACTACATTGGGGAAATGGCTCAGCTGTTAAGACCACCGCTCTTTCAAAGGTACTTAGTTCAATTCCCAGCAACCACATGGTGGACCACAACCATCTCTAATGGGATCTGATGCCTTCTTCTTGTGTCCATGAAGACAGAGGACCCATATACAGTAAATAAATAAATAAACTAAAAGTCAAAATAAAGACAAAAATTGACAATTGTTCTGTTTTTTTCGGGGTAAGTATAAAAGTAACTTTTATTTGGGAGATACACTTGTTGTCTCAGACGCTTACTGCTCAATGAACTCATGGTTCCTAGCTCTTTCTGAACTCTCAATGGATAGTTCAAATCTTTAGTTCTGGCTCAAAACTCCTCTCTAAGCTGACTGATTCCAGCTGTCTTCTTTTGCTTATGACTGAGTTGTGCTGTTTGGCCTCAAACTAATTCTTTCAATCTGTTCTAATCTTCTGGATCCTTCTCTTCCTCTGGCTCATTCTGTCTTCATCTGCAACCGGTTGCAAAACTCTCTCTCTCTCTCTCTCTCTCTCTCTCTCTCTCTCTCTCTCTCTCTCTCTGTCTGTCTCCCTCTCTCTCCTCCCTCCCTCTCTCTCTCCAATGCTCTCTTAAATTGCCTCTCTTTTCAGTCTGCTCTCATATAAGTTGTGTGTATTCTGTCTCTGACTCATTGTATCAATTTTTTCTCTGATTCATCACTTTGTCTACCCTGCTTCCTTTTACAAACTAACTTTACTTCCATGGTTTGGGATTAAAGTTCAGTACTAAGGAAGAATCTATATTCCAGTGAAAGAGATTAAAGGTTTGTCATTCAAGCTATATCACATAGATCTAGAAGATCTTTAGATGTGATTCTTTGCCATAGCATCTATGTTGTTGGCTTTAAATTCCTCTACATTTGGGCACATCTACCATCCCTTCTGTACTCAAGGGGTATGTGTTTCATGGTAACACAAAAATTCCTTAGTGTTGCAGAAGGAACCAAGAACAGGTTGTTCAATGTTAAAATGACAAATTAAATGAGCTACTGCCTAATAAAAACATGTAGTACGGAAAAATTATCTGAGGCAAAAGTTGTTGGGAAATCTTATTGACCAAATCTCTCTGTATTGCAGAACAACAAAATGAATTATTAAAACATGTTTAATCTTGTTTCTGAACACAATGAGGTTCTAAAATATAGAACTATGGGTCAAAATTATTAGGAACTAAGTATGATCTCTATGCTCCCCTTCTCCTTTTGAGTCCTGGGCTAAACTGTGTTGAAGGAGAATAGAAGGTACTGTCTCCCGAGTCTTGTAATTATTACCAGGATCTAGGGCTGTCCCATGTGAATTCTTATAGATGCTCCTATGTGGACATTTTTATTTCTGTTGACACTATTTTAAGTTTGAATGAAGTGTTTCAGCACAATTCTACATTATGGAACCAATAAAATTTCCAATTTTTATATTAATGTAAAAAATTAAAATTTATCATGACTTAATTTTAGGAGTATTAGATACATGAGCTAAATTCCATTCTCTACTAAAATGGAAACTTTTTTGAGGAAACATAGTCTACTGATTGCATGGTTTTATTAATGATACACAATGTTCTATCATTTACTAATATTCACTCTAGAACACAATTTCCCCAGTCTCAAACAATCTTGTGTATTTCTAAATCAGTAGCTATTTTTCTTGTATTTTAATACAAAACAGACATTCCTCCCCATGTTTTTTGCATACTATCACAATCTAAAAGAAAAGTAAATTATAGTTCAATATACACTTATCACATGGTTTACAGACCAACCTGCTATTTCATCATTTTTCCCAAAATACCTTTCCCTATCCTTACATTTGTTCTTTTAAAGTCATAAATCATTATATCAAATGACATATTTTCTTGATATATATGTATATATAATACACATTTTTTGGGTTGTTAGAGAGTGTGAATTTGTATAGGGTTTATTTTAGGGTCCATAAGATGACTCAGAAAGTAAGGATGATTTACACCAAAGTTGAAGACCTCTGTTTGTTCTCCAGAACCCACATGGCAGAGGAAGGAACTTAATGTTCAGAACTTACCCACTGACCACCACAAGGGTGATGTGACACCCCAGAATAGAAATACATAGGCACAACAAACACACATAATATAGCAATAATAATGATGATATTGATGATGATGATGGTAATGATGATAATAATAAATTAATGTAAAATAACTCAAAATGAGATCGATGTTTTTATTTCACATAGTCAGGACTTCTACCCTAAACATGGATGGTGTTAATCATATAATATTTCTGTTTGTGTTAAATTTTTTTCTAATATCTAAAATACCATGATCAGATTTTGGGATGCTATGACAAATACCAACATGATATTTATTCCATGAAACTTTTAGGTGTGTTTATAGATTTAAAAGAAATGTTTATAAATATACCAAATGAGGTACAAGATAGTCCTGATACCCAGTACATCATTTTGTTGACTAATCAGAACCTCTGTAATCTCTCCTAACTAAAACACTTATTTCTGAACCTGGCTATTTTCTTGGCTTTAGAATGAATGTCAGCTGAAAACAATCCACTCAATCTTTTCTCTCAAAGTAAATAGCTAGAATTGGCTATGAGACTGTAAGTTTTCAACCCCATCAGAAATCCAGAATGACTGAATTAACTAAAATTATGGGAAGCACAAAGCATAGCTTCTAAAATTTAGCCAATTTATAGAGACCACTGAACACCTGGACAGTTCCTATACTACAAAACATTGGAGCATCTGATCTTCAGCCTCTGGCCCAGGATCATCTGACAGACCTTAGTGATGCAGAATTATTAAGGGCTGATTACTCTGTCTAGGCAGATATAATCAGTCGACTATTCTGCAAGTGTGTCCTTTTCTGGACAGTAATTTATAGATGGAAAGAGGCAATTCTTGTTTAGTGGCTGTCTCACTAAAATAAGTTACTCACTGGAGTAACTCCAAAGATGCTCAATTTCTTCTTAGAATCCAAAACAGGAAGCTGTCAGGAGTAGACAGGTCTCTAATCAAAATGAACATTAATACAGAAATGTATTAATGATTTGTACTCAAGGGGAGAGGTGATTGTAAGTTGTCCTCTGATGCCCATATGTGCACCGTGCTCCCCTTACAAAACTTTTCCTTTTTTCTTAAGGAGATTATAATGTTATGTGACAGAAAAATTAACCAATAGATGTAATACTGCAATAGTTCTGGCAGATAAATTAATTACAATGCTATAGTGGTATTCATTTATTCATCTATCTACCCATTTCACAGATCTCTGAGTGTCTATTTAGTACCTAGTTTGCTTCTATCTATCAAAATTAAATTTAAGCCAGAGATTACCCTGAATAGGAGAGAAAAGATTAATAACAAAGACATACAACGTGAGTATCCAGGGTTTCCTGTCATGGTATGAGGAGGTAAACAGAGAATTAAGGCAAGGACTTATTTTATAGAAGAGGTAGTCAGAAAAAATATTTAAGGAGATGAAGAAGTATGGTGTAAAGGGGAAATACAGTCCAGGTCTATGGAATGGCAGACTTAAGGCAAAAATTGGCATGGTTTTCATCAGATTTGGTAGAAAGGTTTCTCTGGGTAGCACACAATTTAAGCCACATAAGAAGTGATACATCCATTTACTATATGGATGGACTGTAAGAAGAACATTTTATCAAAGGAACCAAAATTTGATTTCAGACACATGAAATGAAAAAGACTTGAGTGGATGGTTTTCAGCAGACATTCATTCTAAAGCCAAGAAAAAAGCCAGGCTCAGAACTAAGTGTTTTAGTTAGGAGAGATGACAGAGGTTCTGGTTAGTCAACAAAATGATGGACTGGGTATTAGGACTATCTTGTACCTCACTGGTACAAATTGGCATAATTATTCTCTAATTGTATTTTGAGAGAAAAGTTTTATTTTAACAGGAAGGGTGATATGTAGAAGGAGCTAAGGTGAGAGGAGTACCGAGAGGAAGAGGAGTAAGGAGAGGAGGAGAAGAAGGAGAGAAGCTAGGTGATGAGAAAGAAAAAGAGAGAGAAAGAGGGGGAGACAGGGAGGCAGATGTTCATGTATCTCCACCAGTCAAAGATAGTTGGTATATCTAGGTTGGGTATTGGGTTACACTTCTGATTGAGCATTACCAAACTTATAAAGCCTTTGATTAACATTTTAAAAAAATTGTATAAAAGCAAAAAGGAAAAGGGGGCATGGGATAGGGGTTTTCTATGGAGGGGAAATGGGGAAAGGGAATGACATCTGAAATGTAAATAAAATATTCAATTAAAAAAAATAAAAGAGGCAGTCAAAATAAATAAATAAATAAATAAATAAATAAACCAAATATTATTTGATATTAAAAAACAGAGGTCCACCTATTTCTTCTTCTCTACTTACTTTTCTAAATCAGAATTATTGGGAGAAAATACAACATCCCATCTTGAAATTCAATTATTTTTTTTAAAAACAGGAAATTCAAACTTTTACATAATATTTCATTATTTTTTAACTAAGGAATTCAAATTATTTTAAAAAGTTTTTGTTCAAAGGAATATTAACTGTGGTACCCTATTATTTCTGTTATTTACTTTATATAGTAAACTGATTCAAGAATTACTCAGTAGAAAGTATCTGTACTTGATTATATGATTTTTTTTGTTTCTTTATCTGTTATTTTCCCGTTAGTTTGAATAGAAAAAACAATATCTGAAACTTCTTTCATTAATCCAACTGTCTAGAGAGGGGAATTCTACCAAAGAGAGAGACATCAAGATGCTGCATGCAGATTATACACATATTCATAATTACCCTTAATCAGCCTTATTCATGGGAGGACATTCTCAAAATGGCTGAATGGACCTATCTGACAAAGAATATTTTCTGAAATGAATGTGCCAAACTAAATCATTTTTCCCTCCATGAAGCCAGATTTATATCTATCTACACCATCTGTTCCTCCAGAAAATGGAAAATTAGCTTCATGTTGACCTGGCAACAGTTAGTTCCATTGTCTCTAACTGGTTCATTAAAAAAAAAAAATGCTGGGGTTTTCACTATAAAAACATAACAATAATGTGATGCTACTGAAAGAATAATACATTCACTCACTAAATCACCTTTCCAGTGTACATTTCTCTCTTCAACATGTGCTGTTTTTACATTGTTCCACTTTACTGTCTTATCCAAAAGTTCCTTCAAAGACAACTTTGCAGATGATCAATTTTCTCCATTCCCTAGGATTAGGTTTTGGTTTCCTCCAAACTACATTTAATATGTATCCCTTAAGGTTTTTAAAGGTATTTTTAGAGTAAAGTGTAATTGGAATCTTTATTTTAAAAATGTGGTTTTTTTTTACAATTTGCATAATTTTGGTGTTCGTCAAAATGCCATATGGGTATTTAAGCAAAAGAAGAATAAGCGAATTAACTTCTTGGTGGAAATTAATAGAAAATGGGTGTTTTAGTGTCTTAATATTATACAGTTTGAAACTGATCTATATTTTTTTATGAAGCTAGTTTACGAAAAGCCACAAAATGAACATAACAGATTTTAACAAATTATCTAACATTTACACTAATTACACTAATTACACTAAAGAAGTTCTTTTTTCTCAACTTCATATGACCTCTTTAAGCCAAATTTTATAATCACTAGTCATACTAGAAACAGAACACTTATAACTGAGCCATAATGTAAACACACATATGAAACCATAAATGATACAGTATGATAATATATATTAGCATGTCAATAAGAATTCTAATTACTGATGTTTCAATAAGATATATAAAATGGTTTAGTATGAGTATTACATTTTGAAATTCAGAACATATATATATATACACACACACATCTATAAGAAATTATGAATTTTACATGATACATATATTGAAATTGCAATATATTTGAAGATGAAAATATTATCATTCACTTAAATACCTAAGTTGAAAGTAGAGGTTCTTAGGAACTTTGTATGTTGTGATGAAATTTATACTGACAGAAGATGTTTAGTCAGCATGTGCAAAAATAGGAACCAAGTAGGCAATCATCATGCATGTCTAGTAGAAATGTCACCACAGATTTGAGAAGAAAAAGTGGGTAAAACTTGGTGATCAGAGGAGACAGGCTAACTCCAAGGATATTAGCCACATAATACCGTCTCTTAGGTGAACAGTCAAGAGGGGAAATTAGAACAGGACTTGGACCAAGGCTCTATATGTTAGCAAGTAGAAGGTATGAGTGGAAGGCAGACAACTCTGTAGGAGGTTGTGTTTTTAGATTAATGTCTTATGACAGAAGGGTTCAGTGTGAAGACAAAAACATAAATATATACAAACAAATAATATAAGAATTCACATGGAGAAGTTTGGCAAACACAAGAAGTTCTTTGTTGTAAGAGACCCCAGGAAACTCATAATGAGTAATTCTTAGACATTCAAGATATTATATATCCTGATGGTGAAACTTTCTTTCCTGTCCATCTAATCACAATACATACGTATATAACCTGGTTTAATAAGCTTACGTCTTAAGTACACAGTTTAGTATATTTATGCAATATCTTCCATTTATAAATTTTGAGGTAATTAAATGTATTAGTTTCATTATTTTGATGCAGTGATTACTTTAAAAATAAAACAATCAGCTCCCTTTTAATACATTTTTGCTTACACTTCTTCAATATGTTTGTTGGGTTTGCCATAAATTTACTTTTCTCTTTAGAAAGCGTGTATTCAGAAGGCCATACTTGTGGGTAGGATCGCTGGGAACGCTGAAAGTTCCTCCAGGTGGGAAGTTAGGCACTGCAGCTACAGTGGCTCATTAACGGCCTTCTTCACGGTTCCTCACTGTGTGGACCCAATGACAAGGAAAAGTCTATGAGGTTTACAGGCTTTATTTTTATGGTGGATGGTTGAATCTGGATGTGTACCCCTCGTGAAACTCAGGGCAGACCGGAGTTAAATAGGGAGGGAGAAAGGGGGAAGGGGGGGGGGAGGAAATGATTAATTGGCTCCACCCTATGGCCTTCAGGCATCTCATTAGTATGTAAGTCTCTCTAAGGCCTGAGGCCTGTAGTCACAATACTCTACCTGTGTTTTTTGGGTGGGGCTACATTGCCAGAATGCCAGAATGTGACTGAACAGTGTAGGTCAATGGAGTTCCACTCCAAGTGTTAGGAGCCTGGATTCTGGGAGTGTGACAGAATAGTTGCCCATTCCTTACAGGCTGTGGACACCTGTTGGGTCTCCAGGATTTCCAGCCAGCTCTTCGACCAAAACCAGCCATCCTATCATGATTCAACACATGCTTGTCTTCCATTAATTAGGGATTCACATTCTAGCTGTGTAAGTAAGAAGTGAAGAATTTCCCAAATATCAATATAGTAAGTAAGTATTTTAATAGAATTTTTGGTTTGCATTCTACAAAGGACTTATCACAAAGGACTGTTTGCTTAGAGATGTCATCAAGACAATTGGAATGGATGGAAATTGGAAAAGGCAGCGTGCAATATGAAGAACTTACTCCTCCAGAGAAGGTGGAAGTAATGTAATTCTATTCCAATAAAGGCAGTTTTAAAAGGAGTTAAAGAAGGTTTAAAGTCATTTTATAACTTCTTTTCCATTACTTTTATTTTTTCTTCAGTGTTTATTTTCTAATATTTTCTTCCTTATCTTTTGATATGGTCGATTATGTATGGCTTTACTTGCCCATTGTAGGGTTAAAGATAAATCATTTAATCATTACATGCATAAACATGCTGTAATCCTTTTCTTCAGTGCTTTCTACATCTTCTCAAACTTCAAGCCAAACATTTTCAGATTTTTTGGTTCTTTAATTCTCCAATTTATTCATTTCATTAAGTACATATAAAACAGCATATTTAAGCTAGTCTAATTAGCGCTATGTCAAAGGTTCTCAACCTGTGGGTCACAACTGCTTTTAGGGTTGAAGGACCTTCCCTCAGGGATTGCGAATCAAATATTCTGCATATCAGATATTTACATTACAATTCCTAACAGGAGCAAAATTAGAGCTATGAAGATAATTTCAGGGTTGAGGTCACCCAAACATGAACTGTATGGAAGTATCTCCACATTAGCAAGGTTGAGGACCACTGATCTAAGTTTTTATTTCTTAATTCATATGTCCATATGAATGTTCATATGTCTTAATTCATATGAGTAGTGCCTGATAACACCATGCAGGCTACTTCTATGCAGACAGACATACAAATGAATGTATTTTCTTACACTTTTATCTCTGAAAAAAAAATATTTACTTTCCAAAGCAATCTTCCTGATGTTCAAAATGTCTCTTTACAGTGCATCCTAGACTTTTTTTCATAAATTTGTTCAAAATCTTTATGTGAAAACATCAGGTCAATCACTAAGTTTGGATTATGATATAATATTTAAATATATACATATAACTCTAATACATAATAAAAATATATTTAATTCTTTGTGTGAGCCTTTCTGGATTTACAAAGTGTACCACTAATGAGAAGCAGCCAATGAAAAAAACTGTCAGGATGCTATTTTTATGTGTGTGAGACTGTCGGGGGAAACCTTTTTTTTTAAAAAAAGCAGTATGCAGGGACCTGAAAAAAATCACACTATCTGCTGCTCTTCTTTTATATTAGCTTGCATGTGATTTGCTGTATTCAAGATGTTTATTTTTCTTGTGGGTTTTACTTGTTCTCCTAGGACCACACAACTACCTTTTAACTTGGATTACTCTTTCCTGCATAGGAAAAATCATTGAGATACACAGTGTAACAATCAACATTTCTTTTGTGACATTTGAATTTTAGTTAGTGGTTAAATTGATTTATAATCAATACTAAAATTACTACCACCACCTCTTTTATATTTAGTGTTTATTTCTTTAACTGTGCACATTGATTAATAAGGAATTTGTTTTATTTCATCATATAAAATATTATTATGCAAGTAAATAGACAAATATACATTTGTATATAAAGTATATTTCGATAATCAAATATTCTCATATACTTGACATTAAAGCATAGCTTTTGGCTACATATATATTCTTAATATATAATATATGTGATGTGACATGTGATCTGTAATCTGTGACACTTGACATATGATGTATAATATGCAGCAGATACCATAGAACATATAATAAATATATACTATAAAACATATGTAGAAAATATATAATAAATATACAATGCATATATTATAGCATTATATAATATATAAATAATATAAATTATATATTAAGTAGTATTAAAATATAATATATACTTTACAGTTATGATTTAATATCATATGTATTCATGTGAGTCTATTCTCATCTCAACTGAAAGTGTCTTCCCTTTCATATACATATTTGAGATTATAACATAACTTCCTGTTACTTTTTCTTTTTTTAGGTCTTCCCATTTGGCCATCTTATTCTCTTTTAAATTTATGTTCTCTTTGCCTTTATTGTAGTTATACACAAATATAAGTACACACATGTGTATGTGTTTGTGAGATTTTTGAAATATTATCAATCTAGTGGAAAAAAATCAAGTATCTCAATGTATCTGTGTATATCTGTGTGTGTGCGTAACCAAAGACTCATGTTAAAGATATTTTTTTCCAAAAAAGGCATTAATAAATAAGTTTCAGAAAACCTTTTTAATCAGTTCAATGCTTTGATAATTTCTGCATCTTTATCCTAGCAGAATGATCATGGTCTTTTACAGCATAAGACCTCGCCAACATAGTATGAACAAAGTATTGCATAGTTCTATTTTTCTTTAGTAATATTTATTCATGAAACTTTTGTTCTGTTCCAGTAAGGCACTTTAACATATGCTGGTTAAATTTTGTCTTCTTGTTACATCCTAAATCTGTTTTCATTCAGGTCGGTAGCTTTATAGCTTCAAGCTAAAAAAGGATATTTAAAATCTTGAGAGAAATGATTCACACTCTGTTTGGCAGCTAAAGTTACAATCTTTGCCTTTTGCGCACTCCTTGATTTTGATGAACTAAAAGATTAACACAGACTACCACATGTGTAAAGCAAATGCTTTCCATTCTCATATTGACAACACAATTAATTCCTTGTGGCTCTTCAGATAAAAGTCATTTATTCCTGTTGTTAAATGGTTTTCATAGACTAAAAGTAATGGGGACTGCCTTTTGAACACTGTTTTATTTTTCTTCTTTTAAAGTGATGCTGGAATGGTTTTCCTATTGATGAAAATGAAAAGGTCAGTTAGCAGTGATGAGTGTGTAGCTTAAAGCACAAAGCTTGCACCTGGCGTCTCTGAGTATAAACACGCTGAGTCCCATAAAACATAATTAAGTTTGGTACTGTCAAGAGAAGTTATTTGAAGATCAATTATAAACTCTTACATAGCTACAGATATAAAGCAACGAGTTCCAAAAAGAAAATGAATTATAAAATTGTTAAGTTGACATTATGGAGAAAAAATGTTCTGTGTTATGTGCACATGTGTATTAAATGTGTATTTGAATGTGTGGCTATGTGAGTCCCTACAAATGAATAAAAAATGGAAGTTAAGTATCCTGTTCTAGCACCCTCTACTTTATTCTCCTGATACAGAGTTTCTCTGACACTGAAAGGAGCTACGTGTCTTTCTCTGTCCTACTACTGCTCTGAATGTCAAAGCTTTTGTGTTGCATCTCCTTAAAAAATATTGTATTAAATTCTACATGTAGCAAAGGAGTAAAAATCATTATAGAACTAAGACTCAGTAGATGGAATTATCTTCCCATATAAGGTAAGCATCTTATCTCTCTAGCTAAACACAGTATCTCTATTGCATATGTATTAAACATGTGCTAGAGAAAAATCCCAGAGAATTGGTAAATGCTTCCAAAGCTTGCTACCTGGAGGGAGGAATAACAGGGGGTATGAATAAAGATTCACTGAATTCTAGAGCCTTTTCTTGTAAATATATATATATATATATATATATATATATATATATATATATATATATATATTTAAATAATACAGTGAATTCTAGCATCCTTGATTAAAATTTCAATAATATAACTTTCAGATTGTACGTGGGTATGATAGTGAATCATTTAGGTCCATAGATCCAGTTTCATAATGCATTTATAAGGTATTTATGATCATATAAAGTAATGAATAAGAAGTCTTGGTTAAAAATATGAACCAAATGCATTTGTATTCATTACTACTGCATTCAGAACAATAGCTCCATATCTGCTGAGGAAGATCATCTGTCTTTAAGGATCTAAAAACAATCTGAACTAACTTTTTGACAATGTCATAGACAAAGGTATAAACACAATTGTGAATGTGAGTAACTGGGATTAGGTGGCACATGTATTCAATCATAGTATTCTGTAGAAAGAGGCAGTCTCGATGACTTTTAGGAAAGCTGGGTCCAGAGAGCCAGTTCCAGGAACTCCAGAGTTACATACTGAAGACCCCCAAACTCAGGAGACCCTTCCTCAAGTCTCAGGAAATCACGACCACCCAAAAATCACAAGAAGCCATACCTGGATGCAATCAGCAGAGGTTTATTGGGGAGAGTTGGCTAGCCAAGGTCAAAACTGCTCATCCACGCAGAAACAGAATTTTGACAAAAGGCCTGCAAGCTGAGGGTTTTTTTTTTTTTTTTTAATTTATTTATTTTTTATAGCATGGGGTGGGGAAAGGAAGGCATTTTTGCACGGTTACACATGATTGGTTGTTTTACAAATTTTGAACATAACACTGGGAAGACCAAGGGAGGGAGGGGTAACCAAGAACAGTGGAACATTCCAGAGGAATCCAGCCCAAATGATCCAGAGTCATGTGAAAATCACTTTGCACACTCATTCCTCTCAAGAATGTAGCTTTACCACGTCACTGTGCCCTACCCTGTCATTTACCAACTATTTCAGATTAACTATTTTTCTTCCCTGAGGCTTGAGGAATGTTAATCTAGCAAGTGTCCTCTGATTCAGGGATAATGTCCTCCACCAGGAATGTGTCTGGGGCAGTGAAGGCCTAAAATCTTATTTTCAGTTCTGCGTTCTGGACCTTGCGCTCTTTCTGCTCAGGTCTAAGGGCAAAGAAAAAGCCTGCATATTTTTCACAAAATGGTCTTTATAATTTTCACTCTACAATACCAAGAGTCTGTCCCAAACAAACAAACAATACAATGGCAACACTACACAAGTGAATATGTTGGGAGGAACCATTATTTAGAAGACAACAAAAAATATTTTCTTGACAAAGATCCATAAAATTCTCCATGAAACAATGACCTTTATGGTAACGTTTCAATATTGAACAAGAAATACTTAAAAAGTCATGATTCATATGTGAGAGAGAAAACTTCCAGATATTAGGAGAAATATAGTAGTGTAGACACAATATTTATAATGTTGTTTTGAAATGTCTTTGGATAGGAATGTAAAGACATCTCATTGCCCTTTTCAAAATAATCTCAGAAAGGCAACTATGAGAATGTTCACTGATACAGTCTGAAGGAAGGAATTGTGCCCGTCTGGACTGTGGCTGATGAGAGCCATTTAACAATATCAGCTAGATGAAGCACAATTTGGCACAGAAAAAAATCTTATGCAAAATTGATTGTTTTGAGATTCATACTTTAAATTTTTCATGATTATTCATTGCCAAATCTAGGATAGTGTCTACTATTAACATGTTTAAAAACTATCCCTTAATTTAACAGAATCACTCTAGACCTATGGCACACAATATATGTTTATCAATTAAGATTATTTTCTCTTTATTAATGGACATTTTCAAAGGGCTTTTGGAACAGACAAATTTTATGAATGTATCCAGTTTGTGGTAAATTATGCATCCAAGACAACCTGATTGATGAAGAAATTATTTTTTAATAATCAGAAGGCCATCACATTTGGGACTTTAGTGTTCCTTTATGTATCTCAACTCTCCTTGTGGTCAGCTCTATGAACTCGCTTTGGCTAATCAGGCATCAGAGAAATTTATTTCACCATTTCTAAAGAAATTGTAAAGAAAACCACAATCTCTGGTTCTTTATGACCAAATAATAATAATTATGCTTAATTTGATAAACTGGTAAAACCTTTTCAAATGTTTTATACAGATCAAGGAAACATGCAATATACTATAAAATAATTTGTGGGAATGTTGAGCAACCATTTTAACCTTAGGAATGATGTATGTCAAGTGGCAGTCGTCATTTCTTACAGGAAGAAGGAACAGTATTTTTCTGGAACTTTTATTCCAATGGAAGTTATTTAAGCCCTCAAATATTCCACTCTTTATAAAGATTTTAGAAGGAATGTGATGTTTTTGCCAATTTTAATGTTCTTCCTTGTTCTCTGACATAACATATTGGAACAGTGGTCTTTGAGTTCTCACAATGGAAGAAAACAAAACAAAAAACAAATATACAAAAAAAAAAAAAAGCAAACCAAAACCAAAAACATCTGGAGAGGTAGTGAAGTAGGTATTCTAAATTAGGAGGTTGAACTGAAAATTTTCATTTTTAACAGTATACTAGGTGAGAGCTTTTACTCTCTGCTGACCACAGCATTCTGTATGCTTAGATGCTGAAAGATTTCTTATGATTTGGCTCTTTGCGGAGTACCTATTGAGTTACAGAGTGCATGCCAAGTCAGCCATGATTACAGAGTAAGATGTTGTCTCCTTATCATTTTTTAAAAAATGATGTTAAATATGCTTTTCTACATAGATTGGTAGGCTTTAGTGAAAGCTTCTCAAAATCATTCTGTTCCTATAATATTGAACTGAAATTCTGGAATCATCTCTTGTGTTTACATTAACTCTACAGGTGTCCCCTTCAAACATATTGAGAATTAAAGGATTTTTCACCTTAGAGCAAGAAGTACTTGTAATAATGTTACATACTGTCAAGTTGCTGGAAGTCTTTGCCATTTCTTTTGGGTTAATTTTAAAACTTCTTTTGTAGTTTTAGTAATATTTCCTTTTTTCCTCAAAGCATACTGAATACTTCAAACCAAAGTTCAACCATGTTACCTATATCCCCAGTAGTATCCCATCCCATCACCCATTTTATTTTGAATGGTGTTTGCTATTCAATGATCTCTAAGCTCACATGTATTTTCTTTTCTATAATTCAAGATCTGTCTTCTGCTTGGTCCTCCTTTGTCCCTATCACCCTATTTTGATATCCCCATGAATATTGGCAGGTATGACCTACTTGCCATGTATATGACTATTTTTATCACTTTCTCAAATTATTTTCTCATGGATCTCTTTGAACAACTTGAGTTAAAGCCAGTCGATTATAAATCATAGTTCAGCATCAGAAAAGAAAATTCTCACTCTACATTGACATTTGAAAATTTTGTATAATTTCTGAAGAACTAAAATTTCATTTGTTTTTGTTATTCTTTGTCCGCTGATCCAATCAAAGTAATTGAGTGGAGCTTGGCATCTTTTAGTATTAATAAAACACATTTTGAATAAGTTAATCAAAATATGGATTGAAAATCAGGCTTGTTTCATTAGATACAATAAAAAAGATTTTAGCAGTAAACTGTAAAAGTGGTAGAAGGTAAGAAATCAGCAATATGGAAGAAAAACAGTATGTGGAAATCAGAATAAGAAACTTTCTTTTTAAAAAGAAATTAGTTGTTTGAGCACACATAGAGGTTAAAGAGGACAATCGTTAGCTGTTGAGATCTAATTGCTAATTGTGTATCTCTGCTGACTTCTCAGAATATGCTCGTGAAAAGTACTAGATCTGATAAAGAGCCTAACCTCCGAGAAGAATGAGAATTGCATCCTTTTGGCAGTAAAAGGGTTAGTACAAAAAGAAATATTTATAGACTAAAGGTCAAGAGTAGAGGAAGTCTACTCCACTCCATCTCAGCATTAATAATTAATGGAAATTGTGTGACAGGAATTATGAAGAGGCAAGTGAGAAATGTAAAATAGCTGCTCATGTGGAGGCATTGAAAATTAGCTTGGAGATAAGACTTTTGGAATGTTGAACGGTTAAGTCCATGCAGTTAAAAAGTGGATAAATCAGCAAGATGTGGAGCTGGAATTGCATCAGGTTGGAGTATTGCATCATTTATGTGGCTAAACATGAGAAATGGTCACATGACCAACCAAATATTAGGACTCTGCTTGCCCAGGAATAGCAGGACAAAACAAAGAGAAGACACATCCAGTAAATAAGTCAAATCTATTTTACCGTCTGAAAACATGTAAGAGTTACATTCAGAAACTGTAAAGGTATACGTCAAAAGATCTAGAATGGGATTGTTGTGCCCCAAAACGACCATGAAGGAGCCGATTCTGATGCAATCACATTACAGTCTTTTTATTCAAGCTCCAACTTGGGCCACAGCCCTATCCCTGAAGCAGAAGAGTGAGAGAGGACCCTAGACCAGTTTCAGACAAGTATTTATAGAAGCAAGCCTGGTACACACCTGACTGTGGGACCATTATGGCCTATAACACAACTGGCTGTTTCTGGTAGCCAAACCATAAACTTCACTTCTGCTTTCCTCCTGATTGGTGGTTGTTAGGAAGTAAAGTGTCAAGGGCAGGCTTGTAACCTGGAGGTGCAGATTTGTTTGGCAAATAACCTGGAAACTGGTATTTAAATGCAGGTCTTATTTGGGAATTATCTGGAAACTACTGTAGGTGCCAGATTGTTAGTGAACTTGAGTTCAGACTCAGGTCGGATTCTATATGATGGAGTGTGATCCCAAAAGATTTGTTTTCTTAGGATTAATGGAGAAGGATGGTATTGTACCTGAAAGCCAATGTTTCGGAAGGCCTCCATGAACTGGAGGTTCAGGAGATTCAGGAATCAATGATTCAATCAAAGAGAAGTGGTTAATATTGGCTTTCACTTACAAAGAGATGGAGACTCTATACCTTCAATCTGTCTTGGTAGATGTCTCTGGTTTCCAAACTTAAGTAATAATAGATACATTTGTATTCACTAGTCTTCAAGCCCGAGCACTAAAGATTTTGGTAAACCTATATGGTATATTAAGATAAATTCTTTAGTCAGTTTTGAAAGTCTGTCGATGTTTTGTAAGATGTGTTAAGCACTAGTAATATTTTTTAGCCATATATTTCTTCGTTTGAGAAGTGTCTGCTTAGTTCCAAGTCCATTTGTAGACTTGACTTTATGGTGTTTAATTTTTAAGTACTAATCCCTAGCCTGAAGTGAGTTTGATAAGGTTTTTCTAAGTCTCTTGACTGTCTTTACACTGTGGTGATTGTTTCTGTTTCTATGCAAAAGCCTTCCATGATATTACATCTTGTACAAAAGCAATTTAATATTATGCAATTTCACTTGCTAGATTTTAGCATCACCTTTCCTGAGCTATCAGATTCCTTTGCACAAAAAGTTCCTGCTCACACATACATTTTAAAGTATTTTGCTGATATTTTTCTGACCTTACATAAATAATTTTGATTCATTTTGAACTGATTTTGGTACATTATGACAAACATAAGGAATAGTGATCATCTGATTTCTTTGGTGTGCATATACATGACATCATGTGTGCTTTGATCATGTTTCTTGTTAAGGATCTGTTTGCATCATTTGTATACTTTCATGATTTAATGTTGGTGTGTTCTATGTTCCTAGAAATCTTTTTATTTTCTCTCTTTTTTCTCTTTTTGTCTTCATGTCCCTATTAGGACGGTAGATGTTTCCAACTATACTTCAGAGGTATTGTGAAGTTCACTGGAATTTACTATAACATCTTTTAAACCACTAATGTTGTTAATCATTTTCCCTTAGGTGTTTGCAATCTTATTTACCTTTTTAAAGAACAATTGGTTTGTTTGTTTAATCGGTTGATTGATAGGTAGGGTGCTTTGAATTAGAAATATTCCACTCTTGTACAAAATATTGCACAAGATGTAACAGGCTTATGCTTTGGAACACTCGGACCACAGTAGGCTGCACTAATTTGGAGATGTCTAGGAGCTGTGGCTTTGCCAGAAGCAGTATGTCACTAGGCACAGGTTTTGAAAGAATATAGCATCACCATGTTTCTATCTTTTTGTTTTGTTTTGTTCTTGAGGTTGTGAATATAAATGCTCAGCTTCCTGCTCTTGCAGCCATGTCATGTTTCCATGCCATGATGGTTATGTCCCTCTGAAAACATAAGCTGAGTTGAACTCTTTTTTTTTTTCTGATCAGTTATGTTTGGTTGTGATGTTTTTATCACAGCATCAGAAAAGTAGCAGGTATAAGCAGCTTCACGTATTATTCTTTTAGTCTCCGTTTCATTCATTTTTTATCTTATTTCTTGATCCCTACTGGTTCTTTTGGTCGGTTTCTTCTTACCTTTCTTGAGTTTCATTGGGAAGTTGGTTAAACTTAATCTAGTGCTTTTCTAAAAAGACACCTTGACAGGTATCTTGTAAGTTATGTCATCCTTTCATTTTATCTTAGAAACATTAAAATTTATCCTATATTTTAATGACTATTGTCATTCAGCAGTGTTTATTATGCAAACATATCCATAACTTCTGAAGTTTCTCTTGCTATTGACTTTTAGTTTTATGGTGCCATAAGATAATGGTGATTGGAAATTTAATTAATGATGAAGGTAAGGTATGAAAGACAGGATTGGTTACAAAGAGTGTTAGTCATCATTAAATATATATTATAGATTATATATAATTAATTTAATATATATATGCCATATAGAATCCTACTACTTTGTACTTTTTTTTTGAAAATATAGTTTCAATAAAAAAGTTTAAATAAAAAGGTATTATATATACAAATATAAAAGTTTGAATAAATGACTAATAGTGTTACTCCCAGTAGCCATAGGTTATCATACAAATATCTCACTGACAGGTGTGTGAAACCTTCTTTTACATTATTGGTTAATAGGCCATGGAAACAATACTGATAATTATCATTGATCTTACTGGCATCAAATTACTAGATATTAACCGCCTATTGTTAATATCTATCACTAGATATTAACACCACAGATGTTGTGGCTAGTGGCCGCTGTTCTCTTCAATTAACTTAGAGGTCTGTTAGCATGGTGGTTTCTACCACCATCCTGATACTATCCAGAGTGGCTGAAGCTCTGGCTGAAGGGTATTTCTCATTTGTGTCAGGGGTACAGAACTTTTCCAAATTTCCTGCTGAAAGGGTGCAATTGTAGATGTCAAGTATCTCACTGGAAGCTTCAGGGGTTGGGGACTAAGAAGCAGTGAATATTAGATAAGTAAATACAGAAGACAATATACCTGATGATCACAGACTCAAGGATATCAAACCTAAGAGTATGTTTCTGTCTGTGAGTTCTGCTTTTGGATGCTGAGGTCATTTTCTTTGCAGTTCAGAGTTAGACCTGTCCCTTGTATCACCCTGCACATTTTGCGTGTCTCCTCTCTTTTCCAGAACTGCCTTCTCAGGATGTAAATATCTGGTGTTAAGTTCAAGTTGTCAACTAGTAATTGTTCACTGGTGTCAAGTTCACAGACTGCTTAATTATTTTAATGCTTATTTTTAATAATGGGCTGCCCATTTATTAGACTTTTGTGATGAACAATAAATTTTTGAATCATAATAATAAAAATATATTTCATTTTTCTTTTACTCTTAGAGATTATAATATATTTTGTTTTTTCTCATTATGATTTTCCTTCCAAACACTCCTATATAGCCTTTTTTCCCAAAATCATGGCTTCTTTTAATTAACTGTTGATATATTCCTATCATTAGTTTTATATATCTATCTATATCTATCTCTCTATATAATAGTTACACAGATATAATACATACTAGATATAATACATACTAAATGTGTATTTATGTTTCTAAAAACATAAATAAAAGGGCCTAATTTTTATTTTTACTTCTTTGTGTATGTTTTTAGTGTGGATGACTTAATATTGGATAACCAATTGGTATGGTTTTACCTGTGGAAGAGAAGTTCTCTTGTTATACCACTAGGAAGTCCCATCTATCCCACTCTTGTTCGTATGCTCAAAGGATGTAATACACCACTTTCACTAATACTTGCTAACCTATCGTTATTACTGGTCTAGTCATAACACCTAGGAAATGGAAACAATCAAAATATCCTTCAACTGAGGAAAGGATAGTGAAACCATGACACATATGAACTATGGAATACTAGTAATATTTATAAATGATATCATGAACTTTTCAGGTAAATGGATGAATATGGGAGAGATAATGTTGAGTAACACAGAAATACAAACATTGAATATTCTCTCAAACCTAAGGCCCCAAATTTGAAGTCTTCAGATATTAGTACATATCTTAAGATAACTATTGAAACAAGTAAAGAAAAAAGAGACATTGCCCCGCCCCCCGTGTGTGTGTGTGTGTGTGTGTGTGTGTGTGTGTGTGTGTGTGTGTGTGTATAGAAACATAGTGGAGATTAACAGCATATAAGTTATCTGATGGAAGAACTGGGGGGGTTCTATTTAAGCAGAGGTATCAAAATTAATACACAAAAAGGAGAAAAAAAGACAAATGAGAGAATGTCTGAAAAGTCAAATGTAATCATTTATTTACATAAAATATATTCAGTGGTTTATAACTTCATAACAAATATACTTTATTTATTTATTAAATGATTTTTTTATATATTAAATGAAATTTTTTTTATCAGGGCTGACAGTGCTTCCAAGACTCAAACTCCATCTAACAGAATTCGTAACAATAGGTACAAAAAGCATTCTTTAAAGATTTTGATCAAGGTTTTCCAAGAGCTTTCCCAAACACTGGCTATTGCTATTGCCCTTGCTTGTTGTCATAGAGATGGAAGGTAAGTTCCTATTGGAGAAGATGCCAAGTACTTCAGACACATGGCCCAGAGACCTGTGAGCTTGAACTAAACTAAAACCCTCTTATTTTGAGGACTAGCTTTCATGGTACCAGAGAGCAAAATCTGTGTTTTTAAAGGAGGGAAGAAGTTTCTTCAGTTTTGGTACCTATGAGACAAAATAACAACCCTCATGACATAATAACTGTAATGTCTCAATAGGGGCATGCATATCTTGGCAGTAACCAGTATCTCTCTAAATGAATTTAGCAAGAGAAATCATGTCTGGTACTGAAGGCTCAGCCTACTTGCCAGGGTACTAAAACCATGAATAGTGCAGATGGCCTATAACTACTGCTTTACTAAACAAGAATAATACTGAAGTATATTCTAAGTATTTGTTTTTATGTACACAGATAAGTGTAGTCCTCGTCTCTCATCAAGATACTCACTTTTTAAAAAAAGAGACAGTAACTTGGTTTTAATCAATAATCTCCTCAAGATGGCAGCCATTTAACTGATACAGAGCAAGAAAATGAGATTCCTATCTAGTGCTAACAATGGCTGTTAAGTTATCTAAAGCATGAAGGACAAAATAGAATGGTAATAATTTTTCTGACTGCTAGTATCCACACTAATGCATCCCTCAAAATTATTTTTTCTTTTTTTTTAATCTTTGAGATTATAACATAATTACAGTATTTATCCCTTTTCTTTTCCTTCTTCAAGCCCTCTCACATACAGCCTCTTGTTCTCATTTAAATTCTTGGCTTCTGTTTTCATTAATTGCATATATATATATATATATATATATATATATATATATATATGCATGTATATTATATTCCTAAGTATTTATGTTTTCAGGGCTAATCATGTGGTATTGCATAAACAATTGGTGTGCTCATCCCTGGGGAAGACAATTTATCCAGTATAAGCATCTATTAGTCCCCTGTAGTTCTAGTGTAAACATGAAGGCATGTTGTCCTTCCCTGGTACACTTTGGCATGTCTATTGGTGCCATATGTTTTCAGCTCGTGTTGATATGTCTCATTGTTTTGTTTTCAGACATGAAAGCAGAATTCTGACACACATCTGTTTCGTTACTGGTTAATTCACATATAGGTGATCACTAGCAGGGGTTAAGAACTATGGTTCATCATGTAGGTGTATTTATATATCTTTATTATGATATTCTTTTATAAAATTAAGCTTTGCCTAGTTAATTTTACATACATATTGAAAATTTATGTTTCTAGCATGTGCCATATGGTTAATCATATTTGCTTCACAATCACTGTCATAGATGTAGTTGTTATTTTCATAGTTTACCTACTTGGCTAACTTCCAGGGCTTAAACAATCACTGATTGAACCTCCAACTCACACTGAAGCTCATTTGTGTCTTACTTTCTTCATTACTGTTGTCATTTTTCAACATAGCATCATCTCCTGATAACACTACGTTAACGTGTTCCCTGTGTATATAGTGTTCACATCCATCTCCAGTGTAATTGACTCAATGTATTTTAACATGAAGGGAATGTGCATATTAATACTCTTGTTATATTTGCTCTTGTACGCAGGAAAGTTTTAAATGATTTGATTTGTTCAAACTTTATTATATCACATCCTTTCTCTCTACATACTTTCTTCCTGCTGGCTCTCAGTCAGTTTGAAAATAACATAGATTGACCTCATGTACAGTGTACAGTCCTTGAATTTTTCCTAATTTAATTATAGTCTCCTAGATATCCATATTGTCATTTTCATTAAGAATGTCAGTGCCCAAGCTAGTCATATAGTGACCACCAAATCTCCACTAGCTCTTCCCAGTCACAGTATGTAATAAATACACTGACACTGATTGAAATAATTTTTCTGCTGTGTTGGCACTTCAGCTCTGCTACCAGAATAAAAAAGTCCCATGTAGTCCACTAATCTTTTGTTGCGTTAGATATTATAACACTGCATCAGAAAATGTGTCTGAGACCACCGAGAGAATGTCTGTGCTTACCTAACAAGAATGGCTGAAACAATTAAAAAAATGAACAAAGTTCTAAGAACCTGGTATAAATCAATAACTTTCATACTACTTTTAATATAAAAAGAGAACAAGTTGGATATCTTCCCAGTATGTATTGGGAATGAGACTAAGCAAACCGAGCATTCCTAGCAGAAATCTGTTTCATAATATTCATGATGGATTTGTAACTCATTTGATTCTTTGCAGGTTTTTGAGAAAAGGCAGAAGATGAGGATTATATTGATTTTCTTTCTGTTAAAATCAACATGGATTAGATATAGCAATATTCTAAAGAGCTTAAGCAAGTCATGACTTGGGGATTTTTCTACTTGATAGACTCCTGAGTATTATTTAATGTATTTTGTTCTAGATTAAGAATTAAGTAAATCTGCATTATATACTTTAATCACATGCCTTTTACCATAGAAAAAATAGCTGAACCCAAAAATTATAGTAATGGGATCTGAAGTCTACAACAGAGTAATTGCATTCAGTATATTAATACATTTTCTTATTTATATTAATACTTTGAATATATTTTCTAGGTGTTATCTTTGTGTCACATCTTTTTGTCTTATATGTGTAATAAGTATATAATTAAATTTATTATACTTGTTTCCTAAAACAAATATGCAAATTTTAAAGCATGTATTTTTGCACTTCTATTTTATATACAAAAATTTGAATACTTTGTGTCTTGAATACCTTTTACATGTCATCTTTATTTTGTCATTATTTGTATAGTTATGTTGGAAATAAAATAAAATAAAACAACTCCTAACTTTGCTGATACATTTATTTGTATCTAAAAAATTAAAAATATACTGGAGATGACACAAGTGGAAGCACATAAGCACACTTAGATACATGCAAGCGCACACACACACACACACACACACACACACACACACAAACACACACACCAAATCAAATACATAGTTGTGGAGCCTAGTTCCAATGGATGTATCTGCAATATGAGGCCTACATCTACCATTCACAAAATTGTGGGAGAAAAGCAGAATGACCTTACACAGAGGAATGTAAAATTTGTTATTAGATTTTGCCTCCTAATATTGTCAGAAACTTCACCCATAAAGTCTCACTAGTGAGCCTAAAATGAACTGAATGAATTACACAATGCTGTTCATTCTGATGTGGATGGAATAGAGTCCATGCAGCCTCAGCCCTGTTGGCCATTTCTTATTCCTTTTCATGACTGTTCTTTCATCTTCTTGATTTTCTCTTTTCATAGTACATAATAAATTTTGCAGTAATGTTGCTAAAATTATTGTTTTTATTTGTGGTTTGGTACCATGTACACTCTACTAGGTTTCACTAAAGAACAATGAATTATTAGCCATATTGATTTTGTATTCAGAATCACTGATAATATATTAGTATCAGTGGCTGACTTACATTGTTTTAAAGATTCTTGTTAAGTATAATGCAATCTGAAAGTGCAGAAATCTCACTTCATTTAGCCTCTTTTCTTCATATTTTCTTTTCTCTTTCCTTAATTATTTTATGTCTGTTGGTTGTTTCCTAAAAGTAATGATCCCCAAACATTAAGGAATAGAAGTAATAGTATCTCTTAAGGGGGAAGTGTTCTCTGCCATAAGATACTATATTGTTAACTGTAATTTTTTTAAAAATTATTTTTAACACATTGAGAAAGTATACTTTTAATCATATTTTTCAATGAGATTTCATCAGTTAATAATATTCTCTAAATATGTGTTTTTAATTTAATTAATTAGTTAGTTAATTAATTACTTTTTTTAACACTCCAGATTTTATTCTCCTCCTGGTCTACCCTCCGACTATTCCACATCCCATATCTTCTCCCTGCTCCCCTGTCTCCATGACGATGTCCCCACCACCCATCCACCTCACCAGACCTCTAAACTCTCCTGGGCCACCAGTCTCTTGAGGGTTATGTGCATCTTCTCTGACTAAATCCAGACCCAGCAGTCCTCTGCTGTTTATGTGTTGGGGGTTCATATCAGCTGTTGTATGCTGCCTGGTTGGTGGTCCAGTGACTGAGAGCTCTCAGGGGTCCATATTAATTGAGAATACTGATCTTTCTAAAAGATTGCCATCCTCATCAGCTTCATCCAGCTTTTCCTAATTCAAAGCCCTTCCTTTTCTTTTCTGCATTTATCTTGAGTCATTTCCAAATATTAAATTTTTCAAATCTTATCAGGCATTCATATATAAGTTTTACATATTGTTAGATACAGTTTGAAAATTGCAAAGTAATTTTAAATTCGGACTAATTAAGAATATTTATCTCTATTTTTTTTATTTCTAAAGTCTTTTTGACAGTTTTAGATATAATGTCTAAAGAACAGAAAGGGCAAAAGTTATATTCTCTTTTTTCACTAAACTGAGTCAATTTCATGTTACATGAACAGAGATCACTATTTTAACATTGTGGATCAAAGTGCACCTAATGGCAATAATTTTGGTAAATTTAATTTTAGTAAATTCCAGAGTATTAAAGTTTTTTTTGTTTATTGTCATAGATGTTGTAAAGGATCACACAAAGTGTATATAATAGTGAGTTTCATTTTTATGTCTGTGTATGTTACGCAATAATTTCCCATCATATTAATATATTATTATGCTTCTAATGACTACCACCTCCTCCATCCCTCACCCTAGTCCAACTTTTATTTTCATGTCTTTTGTCTTTATATCAAAATTTGCTATGGAAGAGACATCTGGTAAAACTTGTCTTTGTGAGTCTATCTTATTTTCAAGCACCATAACAAAATATAATTCCTTCTATTTTTCCCAATTATGTAATTTAGTACTTAGTAGTAGGTAAATAATACATTGCTCTCTCTCTCTCTCTCTCTCTCTCTCTCTCTCTCTCTCTCTCTCTCTCTCTCAGAGAGATACTCTCAAATAGAGAGATACTCAGATAGAGAGATACTCTTTCAGAGAGAGAGAGATAGAGAGTCTGACAGATATACTTTATCAACTCATCTCATAACATGACTATTGTAAATATTGATAAATAGCTATTTGTAATAGGTGCCTATTGTAATACTTGTAAGAATTGGTTACCAAGGTGTTGTGTAGGTCAGTCACATGATACCTTCAATTTAAGCATGTTGAGGATCCTTCATATGGATTACTATGGTGAACACAATAATATGCATTCTGACCAGAAGCATGCAGGAGTTGTTTGACTCACAAAACCTTACTAGAATTTTTCATTAGTTGTATAGTACTCTTATTATTTATATTAATGCATCTTTCAAATTATCATACAAGTGTATATTGTACACTGAACATTTGTTTCCATGTTACTATAAATTCCCTGTTTTCCCCTCCTCATTTTTACTAGTGTCCTTCATTCACCTGGACAATTTCACTTTCATTTTCATGTCATATAGATACATTACTTTAGTATCTATATAAAATCTAGGACAGGAAATACTATTTGATTTTCTATTGATTTCATTTGCTTAATATTCTTATCTATAGTTGACTCCATTTTCCTGATGACAAAATAATTTCTTCTTTCTGGCTGAAAAAATTCACATGACATATTTTATTTATCCAGTGCTCTGTTTTTGGACATCGTATTTTGTTCCATACTTTAGCTATTGTGAACAGTGAGCCAATAAACAATAATGTAGAAGTTTTCATTGTATCATCTTTCAACTCTTTGGTAGGGCTTAGTCCTAGATACTTTTGGAGGTTTTATAAATGACCTTTTCCTTAATTTTGGTTTCTTTAGTATTTTAAAATTAACTTACAGAGTAACAGATTTTCTTATAACATTCTATATGTACTTCATTTTGCTGAATTCTTGCTTTCTAGTTATGCTTTGTTTTGTTAATCGGAAGTAGTACCTTTATATTTTCATATGGTCTATTGTCTTGTCTCTCCCCAACTAAAAATTATTTGCTCCATCGCATGGCCACCATTATTATTTCTTGTCCTTTATTAACAATTACTTCCACCTAGGTATACATATTAAGCAATTAGAAGCCAGGATCCATGCATAAATATGAAAATAAGGTAATAAACTTGGTATCTTTTCAAATATCCTTGTCACTTGTAAAAAACAAAAAAAAATAAAAATAAAAATAAAAAAACAAAACACTGGTCCCCTGATCTGTTAATGTTAGTTTTCTGTTTTTCTATTTGGCTGAAAGCATTAAGTAGATTTTAGAGTTTTTTGCTTTGGATTTCACAGGTTTCATGCATTCTGTTGGCATATGTATATGCATGTACATACAAATTTACATATGATATATGTAATACATGCATCTATCATCTATCTTTCTGTCTCTCTATGTATTTATATATCTGATTCAGGATTATATACATATATCAGTCCAACTCTCAAATTTCATTTAAGAAGCTTCAATTTGCAGTAGATGGTGATTAGCACAGGATACACACACACACACACACACATATATGTATATATATGTATATATATATGTGTATATATATACATATATACATATGTATATATTTGTATATATATACATATATATGTATATATATATACATATATATATATATACAAATATATACATATATACATATGTATATATTTGTATATATATATACACACATATATATACATATATATACATATATGTGTGTAATAATAGAATAATAATAATAATAGAAGATGATTAATAATAGATCATTGATAATTAATAAAGATCATTGATCTTTCTACAATTTCTTATTATCTGCTTCTTATGCCAGTTGAGGGTCTTTGTTCTTTGTTCTAATCATCTTCTATTATTGCCTAAGGTTATATGGACATTTATGGTTTGTGTAGTTGCTGGATACTATGTGGAAATCCATGACCTGTGTTGCCACAGCTGTTATGGGAAGGAAGCTTTTTTGTAGTGGTATCAGCAAGTGCAGATTTGTAACTAAGAATGAGAGACAGTAAAGGTTTCTGCAACAAAATTTCCCTGGGGAAAAACAACAACATCAACAACTTCAAGACAGGAAGCTATTGAAGAGAGTTCCTAAAAATGTGATAGGTAGTAGTACACTTGTAATGCCAATACTTGATGGGCAGAAGCATGAGGATCTTTGAGTTTGAGGCCAGCCTGCTCTACAGAGTTTTAGGACAGCCAGGGACACACAGAGAAACTTTGTCGTGAAAAATAGCAAGAATTTTATAAACAAGACTGATCTCCTGTCTTAGGTAATTCTGACAAGAATGCCTTCCATACCTGACATGGAAATGCATTATCAAAAGCAATGCATTTCTGTCTTAGGTGGGTAAGGCTCTGTGCAGAATCTTACCCGTCCTTGGTTTGCCAGCCTGTTAACTTAATAACTCTGTCTGGGGTCCATTTTCAGGTTCAAACCATGTACTTTGGCTGGCAACATGTTGATGTTATTAAAGACATGCTTTAACAAAATGGGCAGGAATAAAAGTATTCCCAGAACAAGAAGGGCTAGCATGATCAAGCTGTATATGCCATTCTTGAAGCTTGACCAAAATAGAAATACTGACCTCAGGTTATGGGTAATTTTATCAGCAGCATCTAGTGCATCAATGCTCAGCACAGCAAAATTCTTTAAATTCATAAGCTCACTATGAAATAAAAGCAAAAAGGAGAAGGGGGGATGGGATAATGGGGCTCTAGGGAGGGAAAATGGGGAAAGAGGATAATATTGAAATGTAAATAAATAAAATATCCAGCAAAAAAAGAAAAAAATTGAAAAACAAACCAAAAACCCAACAACAAAACAAAACATTGTAATAGGAATGATGGTGTATTTTTTTAATTTTTTAAAAAAATTAGTCAATTTATTTCCATCCCAGATTTTAACCCCCTTCTTGTCTGCCTCTCAGAGTTTTTCTCCCCATTTCCTCTTTCCTTTGCCTCTAAAAAGGTGCACCTTTCAGGGCATCAAGTTTCTACCAAAGTAGGCACGGCTTCTATCACTGGGGCCAGACAAGGCAGTCCTCAGCTACATATGTTCCTGGGGCCATGTATGCTCTTTTGTTGGTGACTTAGACTCTGGGCACTCCCAGGTGTCCAGGTTAGTTGGCACTGTTGGTCTTCATATGGGGTTGACATCTGTTCCCATTTCTTTCAATCCTTTTCCTAACTTTTCTATAAGGGTCTCTGACCTCAGGCCATTGCTTTGCTGTATGTATCTGAATTGGTCTCAGTTAGCTGCTGGTAGAATCATTCAGAGGCAGTCATGCTAGGTTCTTGCTTGCAAGCACAACACTGTCAGTAAAAGTGTAAGGGACTGGTTGCTGCCCACGGAATAGATCCCAAGTTTGGCAGGTCACATTTCTTCAGTCTCTGCTCCATTTTTTGTCCCTGAATTACTTTAAGACAGGAACAATTTTGGGTTGAAGATTTTGTAAGTGGGTTCGTGTCCCATTTTTCCACTGGGAGTTTTGTCTGTGCACTGGAGGTGGACTCTTCAGGTTCTATATAACCACTGTTGAGCATTTCAGCTAAGGTTAGCCACATTGAGTCCTGGGAACCTCCCCCATCCCAGGTCTCTGGGACTTGCTAGAGGTTCCTCCCAACTTCCATATTTTCATTCATTCTCCAGGACCTTTGGGCCTCTCTCCTGTCCTGTTTCCCTGCATACCATACCTTGCCCCACTTTCCTCCTTCCCTCTCCCTTCTCTTATCCAAATCCCTCCCTCCCCCTCCCTCACATAATTGCTTTGTTCCCTCTTCAAAGTGAGATTTAAGCATTCTTACTTGGGACCGCCCTCCTGTTTAAATTCTTAGAGTCTGCGAGGTATATCATGGGAATTCTGTTAGTTTTACTGTATTTCTATTTAGTTTCTATTTGAATGATTAGTCCATTAATAAGAGTGGGGTATTGAAGTCTCCCAGTATTATTGTGTGGGTTCTATTGGTGTCAAATTGCACTGGCTTCTATTACTTGTGTTCTTGGGCTTGCCTTTTTCCATCACAATATCTCTGGTATTAACTGGCTCTGGTGTCCTGGATTGGAGCAGGCCTCCCAGGAGACAGGTGGAGTTGAGTGTCCTGGTTTACAGAAGGCCTCTTGGGAGGCAGTCAGTGCTGCCTCTGGTTAGGACAGGTCTCCTGTGTCTCTAGTTAAAGCATGCTTACTGTGCTCCTAGTTAGAGCAAGCTTCCAGAATTCCTGTTTAGAGCAGCTCTCCTGGCAGATAGACAGGGCTGTCAGGTGAGGGAGCAGTGCACAGTGATCTGCCCAGGGTGAAGATGGTGGAGCTGTGGACCTGTAGTTCTTTGTAGTTGGTGGCTTCTGCCACTGGACCAGGAGAGAGAACAGAGCAGGGAAGGGAGCAGTGCTTCTGAGAAGACACAATTATTTTTAAGGGGCTGGCTACTTGGAGTGTGACCACAGTGAATATATGGACAATGCAAATTGTACTTGGTGTATTTTTTTTGTGGGTGGGGTGGATTGGGGGAAGTGGAACTAAGAAGGATGGGAAACTAGTAACTGGTGCATTTTATGAAATTTATGAAATTCCCAAATAATAAAACTATTATGTTGGAAAAAAGTATGGCAGCTTAGGGTATCATCTTCTTTATTTCCTTCATCAATAAAATCAAGAAATTTGGAGTGTGCATGACACTGAGTATACTGCTGGAAATAATCCTACAACATAAGAAGAATCTGAAGCAATATTTAAGGTTTTATGAATTAATCATAATAGCTGAATCAAAACAGCAACTTTCAAGTTTTAGGCTGAGGGAAAAAAGATTAACAGTTTTGTGAATATCTGAACCTTGAATGCTTCCTATACCTTTAGATGAATCATCAATAAAGTAATTGTTCCCGAATGTAGAATGGGAGAAGTTTAAAGGCAGTAAAGGATCCAACAGGATTCTCAAATGTTGCTATTTTATTATGGATTCAATCATACTTCTTCTATTGACCCTCCAGATAATATTAACGAGCTCTCCCATATGATCTCTCTTTCTAGAAGTTTAAATACATTGTTTAATACATATAAATATTTCAATTATGTTGAAAATGCATTGGAAATACTAAGCCCAACTGATGAAAAGTTGGTAAACAAATTCCTTTACCTACCGTGCATTAGTTGCCTAGTTTGTAAAGTTAGCATTTTCATAGGCTCTCCTATATCCCCAATAAAAAGTGAAGAGAATTCTAGATTAAATTGCTTGTTAAACTCCTCACTCCATGTTGCAGGGTCTTCTTCAGGCAATGAGGGCTATATATGAAAAACAAGGATGGGGAAAGGGAGATGAAGGAGTCATTCCTGTCATAGTTATCAGAGATGATATCTTTTACTTTTTATTTTTCCTGAACAGACAAAATCTTTTTTGCCTCTTTTACCAACTTTAAGGTTTGATCATATATTTTATATACACAATCAAGGAAGCAGCCATTGCAGGAGACTAACCCTAGTAGTTGTCAGGGTGCCCTGAGATGGGAAAAGAGGTAAGAAGTAGGCGCACTGATCAGGGGAATGTTATACTTCTTACTGACTAAGAGGCAGGTTGCCTTTTTATCTATTCAGGTCTCACAGAACATAGAGAGACTAATCATTATCCAAGAAGGATAGATTATATCATTTTTTCTGGACATGTGCTTGATTATTTCATTACATGTCTGTGGTTACAAGTTCAGTCACAATTACAAAGTACAGAGTTCATTTTTATTATTAGCCTTATAATTCCAATTCAAAGAATCTAGAGAATGTCTCCATCAAAGCAAACAAATGTATGATATGACAGCTTGCTTCACATTGCAGTTTTAAAGCACTCCAGACAAATAGAAAATCTCTGAACTAGTTGTTTTATGAATAGCAAATACTAATACCTAACTCCTTTTAAAATATCATTTCATTATCTGTGGTATAAAGTAGAAAAATATTATTTTAGTTAATCTATCCTATTTTCTGAGCTCTATTTTTTCAGAGGAATACCCTTTACAACTCCTTATCTTTAAACTCAGCGATCTCTAAGCATATTGTAAATAGAGGCCTTGAATCTGTTACCCATTCTCCTGGACAGTTTGAGTTTGCCAAATATCTCTGTTTGCATTTTCTGAGATTCTAAACATATGGCAAAATGAGACAATGAATCTGTTGCCAATTCTCCTGGCCAGGTGGAGTTTGTCAACTATCTCTAAGTTTACCCTGTTCCAGCTATATTCTCTGAGTTTACTTAGGAGTGGACAACTTCAAAGGATTCCTGGAGTGGTAGCCTCCTTTAGCACTTATGTGCATAAGGAAGATGCCCAAATAGGGCCAGATAAAGTTATTTCCCTAAAAGACAAAAGGATGGTAAGTGTGTGAATGTCCTAAAATGACTTAGCCATAATTTTCTCAGGAAAAGACATAAAATGAATCATAATGCTGAAAGTCACTATGAATGCAACAAGCTGAGACCAAACTTAAAAACAAGAGACAGAATGTCAGCAACCACAACATACTGCTCAGCTTTGCTAGGACTGTGTCAAACAGCTGTTCTGGCATGATGATTTTGGCCATTTCCTGTGGATATGGCTGTGTCAATCCACCTCTTTCTCATGATTAATATCTTCCTAATCTTCCCTAAGCATTTTGATAGCAGTCTAAATTAATGCCTAAGTGACCCAAAATTCAAGAGAAATCCTTCCTCCTTGTTTACATGCTCTTTCAATATTATTTCAGACTCTGTCCTATGCTTGTTCATCTAAAGTTCCAATTTGCTGGAAACCAGAGTCTACAGGTAATTTATAAGAAACCTAATAGTTGTTATTTGAATACACATGCTCCTCCATTCTGTAAAATAAAAAGCACAAGATGGACATAAAGCAAACCTTTGCCTGATCTCTGCTCTATTGTTCTCACTCCTTGTTTGGGATATCGACTCTCTTATTTCAGAAGCCACTCCAGGTCCCCATTCAGAATGATATTTGTTCACCAATCTAGAGGTGGTTGTGACTTGGAAGAATGGAATTTATAAATGAGTAAGACTAAAGTCTCACACAACAGCCTACTTTATTAACAGCATCAGGTTATTTATACTCAGTTTAAAAGAGTCACGTGAGTAAACTGTGCAATCATAAAGAGAAGTCTTATGTGAAAAAAATCATTTTCCATATATGCATATAAACAAATACCAATAGCCAGATATAAAGAATAATCAGAAATAAACTAATTCATACCTACTATACCTAGAAAGAGCACATAAAAACATTCTCTATGTTATGAAAAAACTAAGGTCATAAGCCCCCCCCCCCTTTTTTTTGAAGTTTTCATACAAGCACTCAGAATTCCACTCACACTCCTCCATTCTTGGACTGTGTTCTGATCTTGTAATTTGAATATAGTCATAATTTTCTTTTCTTGTATTCCTATTTTTAAAATCCCTTGACTTACTGCTCTTCCTACAAATTTAGAGACTGAATAGAATATTTAAGAATTTAGAATCATTACTCTCTTTTCATTTTGAAGTTTAATAAAAAGCTTTATTTTTTTCTCTTTTTCTGTTATCAACTACCTTTTTTTCATTACAATGTAGAGGAATTTTAATCCTGCAACATGCCTTTAATTCAATTCTTGAAGCTGGAAGACATATACTTTTGTTCAGGATTGAAACACACATTTAATCCCAATCACTGAATTTATAGTTTGTTTGTAGAAGGATATTCCTATGTTTGAAAGTGACATTTAATTGAGGGGAAGAAAATTTGATGAATCTGAGAAAGGTTCATTCTGAAAGAATGAGTCAAAGATAGGATACACCCAACTCTCACAGGAACAGACAGGGAAGGGAGTACTTAATACAAGTGAAGAGTAAGTCAGGAATAGAGGGCAACTCAGTGAATGCAGTTGACTTCCAGCAATGCAGCAGAGTTTAGTTGAATGCTGTTGAATTTAGTTGACTTTGTGTAATTCTGTTCAGTTCTCTGTAGTCAGTGTAGTTCAGTTTTTGAAATTCAGAGGAAGTTTTTCCAAGCAGAAAAACTGCAAGAACCCTAGCAAAACCAGTTTGAATCATTAAGCTTGGAGAGGAGTTTTGAGCCAGAAGAGTTGAATTGAACCAGCCAACCAGAGTTCAGAAAGAGCTAGAAAGGGTGACCTTATTCATCAGGAAGCTTCTGAGGTGACAATTACATCGAGCAAATAAAAGATACACTTAAAAAATAATGCTCATTATATTAAAGCATGGCTTTCAATTCTTAGTCTTTTAAAACTTATGATAGAGAAATGTTAAAGTTTGTCTAAGGTTTGTCCTTCATCTCTTATGATTGAGAACTATCTATTAAATTCCTGCTATATTTTGTTTTCATTGTTGGTCAACAGTTAAATAATCTTTGCTTTCCTAGCATGAAGATAACTCAATATTTCCTGAAATGGATTATATTCATTTTCAAGTATTTTATTGAGAAGTCTTGTGGTTATGTTTGAAAGAAAATTTCTTTCATTGATAGTAAAAGTAAAATAAAAAAAAAAACATTAGTATAATAGTTTATTCTTCCAAATGATCAGCAGAATTGAGAAACTCTTAAATAAAATAACCAAACAAAAAAATAGTCCAAAATCAATGATATTAAATCTTTAAAAAGTTATAATAAATACCTCTGCATTCCATGTCATCATTGGAGAATATTTTAAAAAGTTATATTCAACATGACATTTTTCAGTTTTTTTTAAGATTACACAATTTAAATTTATAAGGTGGGACAAAAAATATAGACATGTTTTAAGATTCTGGGTTCCAAAATCCATTCTTACATACTTGATTTTTTTATTTTATATATTCATAATTATATACAAAATATTATTTAATGTCCTCTGCTTGTCTTTGGGTATTTTTTTAAGTCACATCTTCTGTAAGGTCATAAAAAATGTAAACAATATCATCAAAAATGTACAAATCCTTTAAAATGTCTTTTAGTGGATATCTACTTAAAACCTAATGCATTTCCATTGTTTGTTCTTATATATTTCTATCTTATTTTTTATTAAGTTATCTCTTTAGTTGGTATATAATTTGGAGTTCAGTGTGTCTTCGAAATTTCAGGATAGTGTATTACTCTACTGATATTGTTAGTGGTGAAAAGTCAGAAGTCATTAAAAATATTGTTTTGTCAAATGGTTAATGATTTTACTTGTGACTATGTTGTGATTAAGCTTTTGTGCCTTTGTTGTTTCTGATATAAATTGGTGGTGACGGTGGCTATGGCTGTTAGATTTCCTGCTTCCCTGTACTTTCTTCTTTACTTTGAACTCCATTTCATATATTGGAGAACATCAGATTTTATTTTGAAGTGTTGGTTCTTTAATATTTCTTCTTTAGCCAGCTTGTCAGCCCAATATAGTAGGTTTGTCTCCAGAACAAATGAACAAAACTGTGCAGTTTTAAAAAAGCAAATTAATGATCTTAGTATATAGAGTGGAAGTGGGCAATATGTGTCACTTGGCTAAAATCAAAATATCTGTGGCCAGATCTTCTGAAACATCTGAGAAGTGTCTGTTTACTGACCTTTCAGTTTTAAAGTCACTGCTACACTTTGATTTATCTCCTTCTTTCATCTTCAAAGCAAAGGGTAGCAAGTTAGGTCATATTCAATCTCTCTGACTTCTACAGTATCAGGATTCTCTTTTCTAATGTATTCAGATTTCTAGTCAACTTCTAGATGCACTTAGGGTTACAATAGGTTCCCTAAGAATTCATCCCATTCAATATCTGCTCACAAATTAATATTTCTAAAGATCCTCTGGCTACCATGTTTATAGCCGCTGAGACTGAAATATGGTAGTCATTGTGTAGTGCCTGCAATTCTAATCGGCACAGTTGTACTTGGTATACTTGATATTTTGGTCCTGAAATTTCTATTTGTATTTGTTTACCATGTTAATTTTTTATGCTGATTTCATTCATGTTTATTTCTTTACAAGCATGTTTCGCTGTTAACAATCATATTTACAAACACATGTCTTAATTCTTATCTGATAATTTCAAAACTTGTAATTAATCTCTGTAGATATTTTATCATCTAGAATTGATCCATTTTTTAATAATCACACATAAGTAATAGTTTTATCAGCGCTGAAAAATTTCATAGTAAAATTGTTTAATTCAAGGTTTACTAAGTAGAAGGTATAGAATCATTTCTGATTTGCTATGTTTTTTTTTCTGGAATAAGTTGCCATTTGAAATCAAGGTGTGGAGACATTAGACAATCAGTTGGAGACATTTTACAATGATAAGCTCATTACAGACAAATTCTCATACTTTGTTTTCTGCATGAGACATGCCTCCTGATCTTTACAAGAACACTGAGGCTACAGGTCATCCACCTTTTTTTGATGTAGAACGTGTGCTGGCAGTATTCTAAGTCATTTCAGGTGTCAGTAAAGAAGGGTTTGGTTACATGCCCATTGTTTGATATGCATGCATCATTACAAAATGGACAGGGACAGCTGTAGCCCTACAGCCTTTTTGTGATATATCATAGAAGGTGAATAGTGGAGAAAACTTGTCATAGAAGACAATAGTATGGGGACCTCAGAGGTTTTGCATTTTGCTTCATAGGAAAACATATCAAGATTTATAGCCATTTGATATGCATCATTTGTGGCTAATGCCTTGTTTGAGTGGTCTGTTTGCAATTGCCACCTCTACAAAAGTTGATATCAGCATGGTTAAAATTCCCAAACACCTGACACTTCAAGAAGAAGCAGCTGCATGAGACCAGTCACCAGGAAGGCAAGATCTTCAACAAGTAGAAGGAGAAATACGAGATTACAGAGCAGGAAAAGACTGATCAGAAAACTGTGGATTTACAGATTTTGCCAAAGATTAAAGCTGTTCCTCTATTCCAGGGCGACCTTTGACCTCAGTTCTCCCTGACAAATGGGATGTGTCCTTACAAATTAGTGTACTAAACTGCCAACAACCCAACTAAATAACTTCATATGTTAAAAAAAAAAATCACACATTAAGAGGAAGAAAATTATGAGTCATATGTATAATATTGTCTCATCTTGATATATCACCCACCTTTAAAATATGTTTGATAATTAACTCAGTATAGATGACATGTCCATACTTACCTTAAAATAAAATGACTACTTCATAATACATACACATATAGATAATAAATGACAGATAAAAATAGATAAGAAGATAGATACATAGATAAATACATACTTAGATAAGAAATATTGATGCAGATTTATAATGGATCAACAGATTAAACCTTTATAAGTGATAAATGATGATTATAGATAGATTACTACAGATGATATGAAGATAAGTAGATGATAAATAATAGATTAGAAAAGATAGATACTTAGCGTAATAGACAACAAATGTATGAATAATTATATATTCATACTTTTTTACTGTAATTATGGCTGGGATGTCCCAGGATAGGTTACTTAAAACTGAAGAATCCGTGAAGACATTAATAGAGAGAGGCAAAGTTTAAGTTTCAGGAACTGGGAAGCTTATGTTGTAATTCCCAGTCTCTGCCTAAAGACTCAGAACTCAATTTGCTGCTGACACTAAGCCCAGAGATCCAACCTGGTATTCTCATATCAAAAGCAATTAGAAGTAGGCTATACAGTAATCCACGTATTATATTAAGGTCTCTTCTTTCTTAAATATTACTGTCACCAATATGAACATTTGTTCTGCGCAGAGGAACTTTGTTGAGGTCCAATCACAAGTAGCAAAACACTGCCCAGCTGCTTCAGGAAAACTTACTCTCCTGCTCCTGTGGCGCCCAGTTAGTATCATCAGAACAGTCCTGGGAGTGATGCTGGAGCTCACCCTTCTCACGCGCTGACTGAAGGGCTTTTTGCCATAACTCAGCAGCTTCCGAGGCATATATTCAGTAGGATAATACCTAGGTATTTTTGAAGTTTCACCACCCGGGTACCACCGTTTTTTTCTCCTCCAACAGTTGCTGTGACAGTAGCAAGGACGTTTTCCTTCTTCCTTTCAAGCTTGGTTTTGGCAGCTGGGTATTTCCTTTTGTACAAGGCCTTTCTAACATACATAGCAAATCTGCCAATTCCTCTAACCAGGACAGGCTGCAGTGGGGCTTCCCCTTCCTGGGCTTTTTAACCTTATGGTTACACTTTTTGGTTGCACCAGCCGCCAGGGTACCCACAACCCGGGCACCAGAGGCAGCAGCATCACTGCCAGCCTTCTTGGCTGCACGTTTCTTCCCCTTTGTATTAGGTTTCTCCTCATTTTTTACACAACATCTTGCAAGACAGGAAAGAGCTTAATCTGCAATTTTTAAGGATTTCTGTCCATTTTAAGATGAGCCGTTTGTTGTAAATTTTGTTCTTTTATTTTTTCAAGCAAAATTACTTAAGTTATTTTATTTGACTCACAGATTTATATATTTAACATCTAAATAACTGATTCGGGAACATTTCCTTCTTAAAATATTTAATTGGAATAAAAATGTTTATTTTTCTAAATATTTTGTTTATTTATTTATTGTGTTACACAAATTGAATTGCTCTTACTTGCATTGATGAGATAAGAGCAATATTTTCAAAGTTATCTTTTAAGAGGAACACTAACACTTTAAAACTTCATTATCGAAAATTGTATGCTTTATACTGAAAGCATACTGCTACTGAGTAACAAAAAGTTTTGTGGGAAATTTTGGTCCATGGTAAAGAATATGCTCACTAACATTTTTTTTTATGTTAGCAAAAATTGAAGCTTTTTACTAAAATCCAGCAAAACCATTAATAATATTCAATTTTTGTCTAAAATTATTTATTTTAAGGTTTTGGGAACAAATTAAATAGCATGTATTTCACCTATATTTCTCATTTAAATAACTAATATTAACTCAGACTTACCTATGTTTAATGCATTTGAGTGAAGGAAGTATTAAAGTGAAAGAAAAAGTTTGCAGTATGACAAGAAAAAAGATGTTCATCATGGAATCTCGCCTGTAAAAAATGCCAATAAGATTAGTGACAAGAAGAGAGCATCATTGAGTCCCATAATGTGTTCTGGATAAAAATTATTTTCCTATGCTATCCACATGTGGCTGTCATGAATGTATATTCAACCTTAACACCTTAAAGAATGATTTGTCTCACTTAGAACTGTGAGTTATGAATGAGCAAAGAAGTTTCTCATTAAAATTTTGCATGAAGATATCTAGCCCGAAATTTTCAAGTTGGATTTGAAGTCAAAAAAAAAAAAAAAAAAAAAAAAAAAAAGACTTCTGAGAAATGCAATGGCCTTATACATCAGTGATACACAAGGGAATCTAAACCCTTAGTTCATTTTTATTCTTATAACAGTAGACATCTACTAAATCTCTGTTATCTGGTCTCAGAATTGGCTCATATGTTGGCTTTATTTGTTCCTCATATCTCTAGATAAAGAGAAAGAAGAAAACAACCACAAGATAAATATTCAAGCCATAACATCAACAAAAACATGTCTGCCATCTCTGTTATATTAAAAGGAATTTAATATAATGAAAAATAAAAGAGAAAAAATGAGTACATAAGGACTTTATGCATAAAATATCTACAAAGAAAATTAGTTATGTTGGTTTATACTTTATAAACTATATCCATAATATTAATAGATTGGTGACTACTTAGTAGATTATTAATAATTTACTATGAAACCTTATTTACTTTAAATAATACTTAAAGTTCATTTGTTAAGCTTATACATGAGCACAATATGACATGTGTATAAGTTTTAAGTGGTTACAAAATTTTCCTCTGTCATGCTTTATTAAGCCACTGAAGCATAATCATATCTTTGTGCCATAAGAAACATGAATTATGTATGCCCTTTTGATGGAATCTGACAGAAGCCATGATAACAAAATTATACATTGGCAAAGTAGAACCCATCAGCAAAAAGAATTCAGTAATATTTGTCATTTAGGAAATGTCAAGATAGATATATGAATATTAACATTGTCTATATTAGCTATATATCACCTACAGTCTATGGGCGAAAAGTAACCTAATATGTTAAACTAATTCAGTTCTTTAAATCTCATGAAAATGTATAATACTGAGAAATATTAAATTAAATCCAGATATATACTAATCTCACTTTAATCTATCATCAAGAAAAATATTGACTATTTTTTGTAGATATGCAGCTGTCAACACTCTAACTACAGATCTAGATTGATTTTATGATTTTATTACCTATTCATTTCTACAGTACTTATTTCAAGAAACAACTTTTGCTCTTGGTAAAAGGGAAGCAGAATGTGTTGTTTCCTCAACTCTGTCAATGGATGTGTTTTTGCACAATACACATTGGGTAAAAACAAAAGACTATATGTCTAATTTTATAAAATGGAAGTACCTCTATATATTAATACTTATTGTTGAGGTCATATGTCTATAGTTTGAGGTATTCAGCTTTCCATTTATTTCCAGATTTGTTATGTATACTTATACTTTTAATTATATGCACCTTTCTAGGAAAGTAACCAAACTTCTTTATGGTGGCACAAGCTATCTAGAGAATTTTCAAAGGATTTCTATGATATGATTTTCTTCCTACCACATAGATGATAGTAGAAGAATGGTTTAACAAAATTAATATATTTTTCAGGAAATAATACTTACGAAGTGGTGATGCTGGCAGAACTCTCTTCTGTAGTCTTCAAGAATCTGATCACCCTAAATTTTACTATTCAATTATTACTTAGTATATATTTCAAAGGATAGGAATATGGGTAAGCAAGAGTGCTTGCCTAGCATGTAGATGCCTGAGAAACTAGACTCAATTCCTAAGACACACTACACCTAATTTTCAATTGGATCCTGGGGAAAAAGTATCAGAAAATCAATGTGCAAATATCTGCATCTCACTTTTGAGGAGGAGGGCAACACTATATAAAGACCAGCAGTCTCAATTAACCTGGAACCCCGGGATGTCTCAGACACTAGACAACCAACCAGGCAGCATACACCAACTGATATGAGGCCTCCAACACATATACAGTAGAGGACTGTTGGTTCTTGACTCAGTTAGATAAGATGCACCTAACTGTCAAAAGACTTGAGGCCCCCGGGAATGTTGAGGTCTGGTGGAGTGGGGGTGGGGTGAAGGGACATTATCTTGAAGTTGGGGTAGAAGGTATGAGATGTGGAGCAATCAGAGGGTGGAGTGAGACGGGTATAAAGACTGGATTGTAAAAAAACATTAAAGAATAAAAGAAAAGAAAGTTAATGTGCCCTTTGAATATGGTTATAACTATAGGCAAATGCTATCTTTAGCATAAATCAGGAAAACATTATCTTATAAAGAATGATAGTGAATGGAAAGCCTCTCAAGACACTAAGAATGAGGGAAGAAATCATGAAATATTATCTTGAGGACATAATCATTGCAATCGAGGTGTCAAAGCAGCGAAGTCACCCGAACTGGCTGGGTCTGAACAAGACTGAAGTTGTCAACACCCATCTATGAATGGGAAGGAGCTGACAGGGCCATGATTTTCTACAGAGTACGACTGGCTACTAATAGATTATGGGACAGGGAATAGTAATCTTCAGATGTTTGCCCACTCGTGAGTTTGCCAGTATTCTTAGGATAGTTCCATATTTGTGGTCACATAGAGGGCCCTGATTAAATTTAGTTGAATATAAAACAATGCCAAAAGAGGCGGCAACTATACATGGCAAAAGGCCTGTAGGAAGGAATTGAGATTGACAGGAGTGAGAGGAGGGAAATCTATGGTGTGGGTAAGAATAATCAGAGTTTATCATATGCATGTGAAAAACTGTCTATAAATAAAATTAATTAACATTTTAAAGAAATATTTTGACAAGAGTTAGTATGACCCTGCCATTTACATTTATTAAAAACACATAAAGGTAAAGAAATTGGTGTGTCATAAATGCATGATGATATAAATTGGAAAATTCAGAAAAGAGAAAGAAACAGACTAAAATATAACTTAAAACTCCAATCTATGCTTGGTAAGGAAGAAAGATAACAATAATGAAATTTCATACTCTACAAAAGACAAAGTATGGATTGGGAAAAATAATCAGGTAATGATCAAAATCAAGATAGGAATGAAAGAAATATTTTATAATTCAAAAATTTTTCTCACAATTGAATTAAATAAAATTCTAAATGTATAAATCATTAAAATTATGAAGGAAAAGGTCATTTTAATATGTAATAAAACACATACAGTTTGTGGGTCTATACACATGTTTGCATGGATATATGACAATAAATATTGAAAAAATATATATATATGAGAGTGTGTGTGTGTGTGTATACATGAAGAATTTAGAAAGAGCTATAAATTTTAATATTGGGTAGAAAAGAAAACTAGGAAGGAAATTGATTATATAGTAATAATTGTTATTATGTATTATTATTATTTGCAAATAAAAATCCGAAAAGTAATATTAGGAGCAATAATAATCTTTTAAATGTCCTAAAATTTTATGAAACAATTTTATTTTACACTGTTAAATGTAAAATAAGTAGTAAAGTAAAACCTGAAGAGTATAATTCATTTTTAAATAAACAAAACTCAAACAGCTTTCTTACCTTTGGTATTTTTTTTAGAGTTGTGATTCCACTAGAAAAGAAAGAATCCTAAGAAAGGAAACTGTGGGACACTGAAGAACAAGTATCTGATAAAGAAAAATGATAAAAAGGTATCTGCGAAGTCACAAGGAAGAATGTAACAACACTTCAGTGTCGTCAGATGTGTAGGTGGATGTTATTCAGAACAAGAAAGGCCAGTATGCTAGATAATCTTATACATTTTTGATTACATATTATTACATATTCTCAACAAATAAAATACCCCTACTGGATTCACTTGTAGGCAAGGCTTTGGTAGTTTTCTTGATAGACTGGTGATATAAGAGGAGCCAGTCCATTATGTACTGCATCAGCACAGGGAAGATAGTTTTATGTTGTTGAAAAAAGCAAGCTGTGATAGTCATGATGAGGTAGTTAGTAAGCAGCAGTCTCATATATCCTCTGCTTCAACTCCTTTCTCTAGGCCCCCGAATTAGCTCCTGCGCTGACCTCCTAAAATGATAGATTAGGAAGTCTAAGTGAAATACACCAACCCTAGATTAAATTTTGTCATAGATTTAAAAAACATTAATCATAATTTTAAGACCCCAAGGGCGAAACAAGGCTTAAGGGGTAGTCTCTACTAATTCCAAACACTTCATTTAGTGAATATTTGAAGCTGTTAGATATTATGAAGAATTAACAATAAGTTTGTAGAAAATTAAACATATATGACTGAGTGCTTCAAAGTTTGATGTCTTCATCAAACCCTTCCTCTCAAAGTCCAGAGATCTATGTAGAAGAAGTGGAACTGTTGTAAGAGTCAGAGGTTGTGGATGAAGTAGTGTCTTCCATACACAATAGTACTGATACACATATGAACTCACACAAATTGTAGCAGAATGTACTAGTCCTGCACAGGTTCACACCAGACAAAATTATAATACAGGAGAAGAGAAATGGATGCAAAGTCCCACCACAAACCAAGAAGCTATTAGCAATTGATATCTGCTGGCAAAGAGAATATCACTTTTCTATAATGGTGTTTTACTAAGTATATCAACCACATTTAAGGGAAGACCTATACTCAGTAGTAGTTAACAAAGAGCAAACAAACAAACAGAAAGGGGGTGTTTCATTTATTTTTATTTTGTATCATTGGATATTTTGCTTGTGTTTATTTTCATTTGGTTTAGAAAGAGAAAGGATGAACAAATGAGTTATAGATAGACATGTAGATATATGGATAGATGATAGATGTATATACTAGATATAGACAAATAGAAAGATAGATAGATAGATAGATAGATTGATAGATAGATAGATAGAACATAATGATGGGTGAGTAGAAAGGTAGCAGGGATGTATAAGGATTTGTGAGAGGAGAAACATAAAAATATATAAAATTCTTTTAAATAAAAGAGGGGAAAAAAACTAAACATATTTTCTCCTTTACAAACAACTAATGAAAGTGCATCATTGTTGCCCAGTGCTTCCAAGCTAGACATTGTCAAACTTAATAATTTAAGTTCTGGATTTTACTTAGCTACCTCTCTTTCGGATATGCAATAGAGAACTCTAATGAAGTTCTGCATCTGGCAAAGTCATCCTGCATACAGACACTTCTTCACAGTAGGAATACAGAATGAAAGCAAATCACTACCAAAGTCTCTGTGACCCAAATTAAAATGGGAGCAGATTATAAAAAGATGAGACAGTTCTCTCTTATCTTTCTTCTTCCTCCACATCTTCATATATAATATGTAGTAACCGCAGAAACAAGGAAAGTACAAAGAAACCAAAGGCAGTGGTGGTGGGGCTGAGCTTGAGAGAGGAATAAGAAGATACCAGAGATAAGTGGAGGGAAAAAAGCAGGGAATCTAACCTGGGAAGGTGAGGAGATCAATATAGAAGGGGAAAAAAGGAGGTAGAACAAATTTCAATAACTTAATAAAGCTTCAAAGAATATTATTTTATATTTACCTAAAATTATTCAAAATCTCTCTCTCTCTCTCTCTCTCTCTCTCTCTCTCTCTCTCTGTGTGTGTGTGTGTGTGTGTGTGTGTGTAGGTGTGTATGCATGTACAAGTGCAAACTTTAAAGGAAGCTATTCCACTTGGACTGAAAATGTTACCACAAGAGAGAATGACATTCAAAAACCCCAGTGCTAGCCTACCGAAGCCTCCTTCAGAATGGTTGGGTATGGTTTACCAAGTGACTCCCAGTAAAAACTGGACTATTTGGTTGCCTCTCAGAGATTGAAAGTTAGCAACTGTTGCTGAACGTGCTGAAGACATAGGACATAAAACTCAGGTCATTTGGTCTCAATTTAATTGGAAAGTTTCATTTCTACGATCTAGCTTCCCTGATAAAAGAAAATACTATAAAAGCTGCCATTGGGAGGACACATTTGGTAGTCCTCTGTAGTTTTGAAATCTATGGATCATAATAGTGGCCAGCATGGGAGGAAATCTATATACATGTAATAGTGGTACTCAAATATTAGCGGTAACCCACAGCTGTGTAATTGGACCTAACTCCCCTTCAATAGAAAAAACACTATGCCTAGTTCAAGAAACCTACCCAACTCACTGGGGTTAGTGCAATCAGGGACTTTAGAAGAGAATCAACTTTTGCCATTTTGCTAAAGCCTACAAATCTTAATCACCTCCCAAACCTTATTATTATATCTGTAGGTAAATTTGGTTCCCATCCTCATCAAAGACTCTCCTAACAGTAATTGAGGCTATCATCGAAAACCACAACTGGAGACCAAAAGGTATCGGTGACCTGAGACCCCCAAATATATCTATAGCACTGCTTCTGCTTCTTCAGAGAACATTAGGGAAGAGGGGATAAAAGATTGTAAAAGTCAGAACTTTAAGAGGTTAATGTGGAATAGAAATTCTTACAAATGACTGCACACACAAGACCAGACCAATGGCAATATCCCAGATAGTCTAACATGGAAATGGAAATAGGATATGGTGATTCAACCCTAGAAAAACCACTACCTGCTGGCAGGTAATGACGGTCAGAAGCAGATAAGAAAGCTTTTCCCAGGGATGAGCCCCTTATCAGTTATTTATACAAACTGACCAGACCTGAAACCATAAACACAAAAGCAACAAAAATGGATTCAACAGATTGCATTTATAAATTAATGCTAACAATTATATGCATTACTAATAATATCAAAGAAAAGTACATTTTTGGTTTGAGTTTGGACATGAAATGGGTAAGACAGAGTGTACCTTGAAAAGGCAAGTTCAGTGTGAATGAATGAACCTAAAGAGGGAAAGTGATGTAATTTTATTTCAATTAAAATGTATACATTAAATATATATAATTAGATACTTGCTTTATGACTTTCGTGCCCAGAGATGTTGAATAACAGTGGCCACTTCTCTCACTTTCTTCTACCAAAGGGTTTATTTTTTTCTGGATTTTTTCTGTTAATATTTTAATGCATACCAAAATACATTGTGTGTGTGTGTGTGTGTGTGTGTGTGTGTGTGTGTGTGTGTGTGTGTGTGTGTGTGTGTATGTATGTATGTATGTATGTATGTATGTACCACAACATGCTTTGGTTGTGAGAGAAAATGTTTTGGGAATCTGTCCATTGCTTCCACTACATAGGTGTTAGAGTTCTAATTTCGGTCATCAGGCTCAGTAAACATCATTACCTCTGTGCTATTTTACCTGCCTTCACCAGAGTATTTTGCTTTGAGTACATAAAAATAATTAAGTACATTCTTTTGATTTCACATATATATACATATCACACACATATGTGTATATATATACATATATACATATACTTAAGATGCTTAGTATAATATTCTAAATAAATTGTGAAATTGTTACTACAATTAGGAAATGAGTGTAAGCATTTTATTCCTTACTTATTGTTATCTACTTATAATTAATGCAATAGCAATCAGCACATAATACATAGCCATTGATTGTTTGTCTTTCTCTTGTTATTTATCTTCCCATATTGTAAAAAAACTGGAAGAAAAATACTTTATACAAAGTAACATGGAAATATAACCTCAGTGTCTATAGATAAGGTTTTATTGAAACACAGCCACACTCAGAAATTTACATATTGATTTTTTGGCTAATGCATTGCTTAAACAGCACACTGAGACACTGTATAATATTTTTAATGTCCACAATACAACAAAAGCTACTTGGCCATTACAGTGATATATTTGATGACACTTGCACTAACTATTGTCTAATAACTCCATTGAGATGTTTAAATTTTCAAATACCTTCAATATAAATTTTGAGAAAGGAATCCAGCCACAATGACTGAACACAGAAAGTACAAAATTAGCTTTGAAAATTAAATGCAGCAGGTCTTAAGCTACCCTGCTCACTTGAAAATTTTAATTTACATTCTAAGACAAAGCTTACCCCCAAATTGACATCAAGTTTTGGAGATAATTAAAGCTTCATTCATTTGGGCAAATTCAGCTGCCCAGCAACAGAGGCTGTTTACAAACTGGCAGGACTCCAGAGATCTTTTGGAAACAGGAAAGTTTTTAACATTACAGGAGGGTAACTTGAGAAACAAGGTTGCAAACACACTCACTTCAGAGTGTGAATGTCTGTGGCAGTTCCACATTCTGTATTGCATTGATGTCTTTCCAATTAGAAATTAAAGATGAAGGTGTAAAGGATCATGTGAAACAATAAACATGGATTTCAGATACTTGAATCCTAAATGTTTTCTTTTCTCTAAATACCCAAATGCAGTCGATTCATATCCTAGTAACTTTGAGATAAAACAGTTCTTCCTGAACAGCAACTCTTTTGTTTTTAATATAGAAAATAGAGACCTTATTCAACAGCTTTCTAATGGGCCCTGAAAAAAAAAAATCCCTTTTGATTACCATACCCATTGCATTAGACATCTTTATAAAATTAGTTAATCTTAAATTCCAATTCTTCCTTTAAGAAAAGAAATGTAGATGGAAATCCACCAGGGAATCTGAGTCCTGCAGAAATTGCATAGAGACCCACTTAACAATAATGATAACAGAGGATGACCAATTAAACATTTATACCGCAGGTCTAATCTGCCTCTTCTGAGAATGACTGTTGTATGTTTCACAACTACATTGTCTTTCAATAAACCACAGGTCATGCCTAGTAGAGGACATGCCCTAGGGAGCAATGACAACTGTGGTTGCTGCTGGAACTACACCACACAGAAATAAACTCTTTGCTAGCCAGAAGATTCAATATGTTCATGTATGGAGATGATTCCCTGCAGAACAAGACTGGACAATGATATTGTGACGGGAGATACCATGTACTCCTAAACGTTAGCTTGATTCTACATTCATCAAAGGTTTAAAGCACCAACTATACTTGGGGTAGCAAAATTGAAAAGCAAGTCTCTGGGAACACACTGCTAATTAAGGTTGAAGTCTACCATTGTCCTAATTGCCTTATGTGGCTCTGCATGTAATGGAGTACTCTCTATATGCAAGACTTTTCCTTTCTGACCTTGTCTGGGGAGTTCTAAGCCCCCACTACCTGAGGAATGTCACATAGCCTCCATTAGCTTCCAGGATCAATTTCTTCTGATTAAACTTGTATAGAGATCACCTGAAATTCCTGTAATGTGTCCCCATGAGGCATTCCAGGTATCCTAACCCCACAGCCAAATGGCCTTTGCCCATCCTGGATGTTTCTACCTTTATTACCCCCAAGCTTTATATACCTTGAATCCCCTATGTTGATATGTCTCTTGATAGCAGGCCTCAGTGTGATCATTTACCACGAGTACTTATAGGGCTTCTGAATCCCCAGTTCTATGTCTCTGCTACCACTGTCCTTATAGTCCATATGGCTAATGAGCTATGAGAGTAGGGAGAACTATAGATCATGTTCAATGTGTATCACAGGACAAGATGGAGACTTGTGAGTATTCTGCAAATACTGGAGGCAACAACTTGCCAGACTATCACACTCTGAGAATAAGTATGCTCTTTCTTTTTCTTTGATATATGTTTAGTCTGTGCCTTTGTGTAGGACTGGAAAACGTTTGTGTAATAACTGACACTTCTTGATCAGGGCTCCTCCCAAATACTAGTTGAAGGTTCCCCTACCCTCTTTCCAGATCTTGAAAGCCCAATTGGGTGTAGGCAATGACCTTTAAACCTCTGACAAAAATCTGTTGATACAACAACCATTTAAAAGTCACAAAGATAGCTACAAGTTTTGTATTCTGATGTAAAGTTGGTGTTCAGTGAGGCACACCAATCCCCTGTGGCCGAAGAACATCAGGAACAGTGACCATTGCACTAGCAACACTTCCCTCTTTTTTAATCATAGGGAGTTCAACATCACACCAGAGGGATTTCCAAATTTGTTGCCTTAGGGCCTTACTTAAATCAAGAGGACATAAGATCTCCCAAAGAGAGGTCCCAGAATTCTAGAGTGAAGTGCTTCAGTTTAAACCATCAATCCCGTCATCAAATATTTATGATCCAGGCATCTGGACCTGAGTTGCCTACCTGCTTCATAAGAAAGACTTCCAGGACGAAAGCTGTAGTTTGTTCCTCTGTTTCTTGCCTATGGTATCTGCCATGAGGTAATGCATAGGAGAAAAACCGAATCCTCAAAATGACTCATTAGAGGAAAATACACAAGAAAACAAAGGAAAAGACTCAAATAACGAGGAAGACCCTGATGATTGTCCACTAGCTGATTTAGCTGCTTTAGAAAAAGGAATCCAACTAATTAGAGAAATTACTCATTAACCCATAACACCCTTCCCCTCTTTATCCTCCTTTTCCACCCTTCAAGCCTTCATTATCTACAGAGAAGAGAGACCCAGAAATTAAGACCAAAATTGCTAAAGACACAAAGACAAACCCTACCCCAACTAAGAATGGCCATGCACCAAAACCCATGGCCATTAAGCAACTCTCTAAACCCAGAGATGCTATGAACAATTATCCTCAACCACTGATAAACTCTCTTCCACACTCAACTCCGCCAATGGCCATTGTACAACTTTGTATCTTGGAGACCTGAGAACAATTATTCCAAGCTGCCTCAACATCTATGGCCTAGGGCACTAGGACCACCCACCACAGTGACCACCCCTTTAATCAGCACCTAACAACTCAATAAATACCTAGCAGTCTGGTGTTCTTTCCCAGCAGGAGACCTAAAAGAATTATGCCAAGCTGTCTGAGAAGATGGAATTAATGCTCCAAGGAACAAATCTATTTTACAAAGTTTCAATAAGAACTTTTTAACTCCCAAGACTGAAGATATGTGTGTGTGTGTGTGTGTGTGTGTGTGTTTGTGTATCTGTCTTTTTCTCCCAGCCCTCTATTCCTACGATAAGGTGACCCTATTGAGAGATGAATATCAAATGTTGCATAAGGAAAATGAAATACACAATCAACAGATAGAGCAACAACAGGACAATAACCCAGCACAATTAATAAACTTGAATTATGACCAACTATTTGGCCAGAGTAATTTCTTCACAGGGATTCAGCAGACTTTGCTCCCTGTTGGATGCTTTAAACAAGTTCTCTTATGTGAATTCCAGGCCTGGGACCATCTAACTCCTTTATCCACAGGACCTGGGCAAATCTCCCGACCAACCTTCCCAAAACAAAGACCAACTGATCCCCCCCACCCCCCAGATTTTATACTGAGGGAACAAGCTAGTTTAGACAGACAAATAACAGACCCAGCAGCCAAAGCAGTGCTCCAAAACATTCTTATCTGGGAAAGGATGACAGGCAGGCATGTTGGGGAGTTAAAAAATTAACATTATAACAAATGGATCATGGCTACCCATGACACTGGGCCTGCCTTTTATCAGGCCTCATCCCTTTTACAGGCCTTTGCAACTGCAACACAGTCCAAATTCAAGATGTTTTAAATGTGGAGAAACAAGACATGAGATGAGAGATTGCCCCCAAAATGACCCAGCTACCCATAAACCTTATCTGTCCCCACAGGGAAAAAAATGCTTTCACTGGGAAAATAATTGCAAATCTAAACACTGTAAAGAAGGCAACCCCCTGACACTCTTTGCAGGGTAGCACTCAGCCCTGCCAAATAAGAGCTAACACCCACAAATCCACAGGGTCATGAACATACTAGAAAAGTCTCACCTTAAACTCTTTATACAAATTGTCCATAAAAATATGAAATGCCACTCCTGGCCCGGAACACTGGTTCCTTCAGGTCTGGGCCAGAACACTGAGCAGATCTTGGGTGGCAGCTCTGCCCCCAACATCCAAGAACCCAGAGGAAGCAGGGATCCCAAGCACTCAAACTCAGGCAGTATCCTAGGTAAGCAGACAGCAGGGCCCGCCCTAAACAGGGAGTAACTGGGAACCAAAAGGACCCAGGAAGTCACTCCCGGCCTGGAACACTGGTTCCTTCCTGTCTGGGCCAGAGCACTGAGCAGATCTTGGGTGGCAGCTCTGCCCCCAACATCCAAGAACCCAGAGGAAGCAGGGATCCCAGGTGCTCGAACTCAGGCAGTATCCTAGGTAAGCAGACAGTAGGGCCGGCCCTAAACAGGGAGTAACTGGGAACCAAAAGGACCCAGGAAGTTACTCCTGGCCTGGAACACTGGTTCCTTCCTGTCTGGGCCAGAGCACTGAGCAGATCTTGGGTGGCAGCTCTGTCCCCAACCTCCAAGAACCCAGAGGAAGCAGGGATCCCAGGCGCTCTAACTTGGACAGTGTCTTAGAAACTAGTTCTCAGATCTGAGGCCTAGATCAGACCTCTGCCAGGTCTGCTGTTGTGTGGACCCCGGATTCCACCCGAGACATACTGGAAGGCCCACTCAATCCAGATCCACAGAGGAACAAATGAACTCAGAGCTTCAGACAACATATCCTGAGATATTCTAGAGGAGACACTGCACCCAGAACAGCAGACACCTAGCTGGACTATTACCTTGGAGGCACCATATCCTGAGGCATCCTAGAGGTACCACTGTAATCAGTGCAGCTGGAAAAGATCACAGAGACATCTGGACCCCTAGGAGATCAGACACAAGCTAGATAACTAGAAAGACAGGCTTCAGTCAGAGACAGCAAGTACAGGCAGCACTAGAGTTAACCAGATGGCAAAAGGCAAGAACAAGAACTTGAGCAACAGAAACCAAAGTTACATGGCATCATCAGAACCCAGCTCCCCCATCAGAGCAAGCCCTGAACACCCCATCACACCAGAAAAGCAGGAATCAGAATTAAAATCACTTCTCATGATGATGATAGAGGGCTTTAAAAAAGACATAAATAACACTCTCAAAGAACTTAAGGAGAGCACTGGTAGACAGATAGAAACCCTTAAAGAGGAAACACAAAAATCTCTTAAGGAATTTCAAGAAAATGCAACCAAACGGGAAAAGAAATTAAACAGAACCATGCAGGATCTAAAAATGGAAGTAGAAACAATAAAGAAATCACAAAGGGACAATAACCTGGAGATAGAAAACCTAAAAAAAAAGATCAGGAGTCATAGACACAAGTATCACCAACAGAATACAAGAGATGGAAGAGAGAATCTCATGTGCAGAAGATACCATGGAAAACATTGACACAACTGTCAAAGAAAATGCAAAATACAAAAAGCTACTAACCCAAAATATACAAGAAATCCAAGACACAATGAAAGGCCAAACCTAAGGATAATAGGTATAGATGAGGGGGAAGACTCCCAACTAAAAGGACCAGTAAATATCCTCAACAAAATTATAGAGGAAAACTTCCCTAACCTAAAGAAAGAGATGTCCATAAATATACAAGAAGCTTACAGAACTCCAAATAGTTTAGACCAGAAAAGAAATACTTCCTGCCATATAATAGTCAAAACATCAAATGTACAAAACAAAGAAAAAATACTAAAAGCAGTAAGGGAAAAAGGCAAAGTAACATATAAAGGCAGACCTATAAGAATTACACCAGACTTCTCACCAGAGACCATAAAAGCCAGAAGATCCTGGACCGATATCATACAGACCCTAAGAGAACACAAATGCCAGCCCAGACTACTATACCCAGCAAAACTGTCAATCATTATTGATGGAGAAACCAAAATATTCCATGACAAATCCAAATTTACACAGTATCTCAACACAAATCCAGCACTTCAAAGAATAATTGGTGGAAAACTCCAACACAAGGAGGGAAACTACAACCTAGAAAAAGCAAGAAAGTAATCTTCCAAAAACCCCAAAAGAAGAGAGTTACACAAACATATCTCCACGGATGTTAGCCCAAAAGCTTGGATTATCGAAGACTCAACCCACAGACCACATGAAGCACATGAAGAAGGAAGACCAAGAAGGGATGCCTCAGTTCTACTTAGAAGGAGAAATAAAAATCCTCAAGGGAGCAAATAGGGAAACAAAACATGGAACAGAAACTGAAGGAGGGGCCATCAGGAGACCTTTCCACCTGGGTATTCACCCCATGTACAGCCACCTAATCTAAACACTGTTGTGGATGGCTGGAAGTGCATAATGTGAGGAACATGATATAGCTGTCTCCTTAGAGGTCAGCCAAAGACTAAAACACTCAGAGGACAATGTTCACAATTAACAACTGATATGATCAGGAGTTTCCCAATGGAGAACTTAGTGAGAGGACTGAAGGAGCAGAAAGGGTTATTGACCCCAGGTGGAAAGCAACAATGCCAAAAAACCAGAGCCCCCCAGGGTCTAAACCACCAGCCTGGGAACACATAGGGAGGGACCCAAGACTCCAGAGGTATATGTAGGGGAGGATGGCCCTGTCAGACATAGGTGGGAGAGGAGTTTCTTGGTCCCATAAAAAAAATGAATGAAAAATGAATGAATGAACACACAGTGGGGGGGGATGTGAGGGCGGGGAGGGGATAGTGAGGGGGGTAGATGTGGTCACTGCCTCATAGAAGCATGAGGAGGGGGATGGGATAGGTTTCTGGGTGGTGGGAGGAAGTAGGGTAAGGGGATAAAATCTGAAATGTAAATACTACAACCAATTTTAAGAAGCGGGGGGGGGGGGGGAGAAGTCTTCAGAACCAACATCTTTAAAAAAAATGTCAGCCCCCTGAGGGTGGGAATTTTTTTTTTCTTGATACTAAAACTTGTTCTGAGAATTGTATATTGCAGAATACACAGCCTTGGTGTATCTACTCATCAAGCATACTGAGCAGACCTGCCCAAACCTCTGATGTCCTGGAATTCCATCTGGATTCAGTGAAGACACAGCATCAGAGGCTTATCAACTTACTCTCCCCCCACTCCTCTTCTAAAATCTCAACGCCCTTAATCAGCTTGAAGAAGTTAAAGAAGAGTCAGCGCCCCTATTCCCTGAGCTTGGGGACTAATGTGGTTAATAATGGTCTGTCTTTCTAGGGACAAGTAGTGGTTTTGTTGGAACAGGGGGGATTAGCTAGGACTTACTGCATAGCCATAACCTACTGGTAGAAATCTGTATAATTATTATCAAGATGAAGTTATAAATTCTTAAATGGTACAAAATTTACTTTGATCTCAAATTTAAGGTTTTCATTGGTACGAGCCTCTTATTAATATAAAAATGAGATGAATATTGATACACTCATGGGCATTGTGCCACTATAACACATTTAGGAATACAATGCCTAGACCCAGCCCTTTTTTAACTTTTTTAACTGATTTGGGACGGTTAACCTATGAGTTAAGGGACTATAGCAAATTCATATTTTTGAGTTTATTGTTAGGGTGCTTTCCATATTTTACTTAGAAATAGCTGAGAGGAGTGAACAGACAACAGTCCAGGTTACCTAACATGGATAGTTGGTTTTCAAAACATCAGAAGTCCATAGAACTGATGCTACAAATATTTATATATTAATGTTCATATTGATTAGAGACCTGTCTGCTCCTGACAGCTTCCTGTCGTGGATTCTAAGAAGAAATTGAGCATCCTTGGAGTTACTCCAGTTGTGTGGTAACAGCCACTAGGCAAGAATTGCCTCTCTCCATCTACAGACAAATTAGTGTCCAGAAAAGGACACACTTGCAGAATAGTTGACTGATTATATCTGCCTAGACAGAGTAATCAATCCTTAATAATCCTGCATCACCAAGGTCTGTCAGATGATTCTGGGCCAGAAGGCTGAAGATTTGATGCTCCAACATTCGGTAGTATAGGGGCTTTTCAGGTGTTCAGAGGTCTCTATAAATTGGCTAAGTTTTAGAAGCTATGCTTTGTGCTTCCCACAATTATAGTTAACTCAGTCATTCTGGATTTCTGACGGGGTTGAAAACTTATAGCTATTTACCGTAAGAGAAAAGATTTGATTGGATGGTCGTCAGCTGACATTCATCCTAAAGCCAGGTTCAGAAGTAAGTGTTTTAGTTAGGATAGATGACAGAGGTGCTGGTTAGTCAACAAAATGATGGACTGGGTATTAGGACTATCTTGTACCTCACTGGTACAAATTGGCATAATTATGCTCTAATTGTATTTTGAGAGAAAAGTTTCATTTTAACAGGAGGGTGATGTGTAGGAGGAGTACTGAGAGGAAGAAAAGGAGTAAGAAGAGGAGGAGAAGAAGGATAGGAGAAGCTAGGTGATGAAAGAGAGAAAGAGGGGGGAGACAGGGAGGCAGATATTCATGTATCTCCACCAGTCAAAGATAGTTGTTATATCTAGGTTGGTCAGTGGGTTACACCTCTCATTGAACAATTCCAAACTTATAACGCTTATGATTAACATTATTTAAAAAAAATGTATAAATGCAAAAAGGAAAAGGGGGCATGGGATAGGGGTTTTCTAAGGGGGGAATGGGGAAAGGAGATGGCATCTGAAGTGTAAATAAAATATCTAATAAAAAAATTTTCATATAAAAAATATGAAATGCCTGATAGATCAGCAGATAAGATGGTCCTAATACAAGATAAAGTTACCCATGTTGGACCCTCTAACCTGGGCATCAACTGATGGCAGTAGGCAGTCTCTCCCAAGCATTTCTTCCCCCAATTTTTGAAATGGGAAGACCTGGATGGAACAAATGGGACCACCACACCATTAGTGGCCTATGTGGCCACTAACTTGCTAGGTATAGATACCTTAGAAAATTTAAATGTGGTCCTTGCTAGTTAAAAACAGAGACAGTGCCTCTAAATAGAAAAATACCAAGATCAAATGATCCCCCAATTCTAAGGGCAAGTATTAAGTACCTAACACCCTGCATGGGAAGGATGACAGATGATTTCATCTGGGTTGAACTGCTTCTAAATAGGGAGAAATCTTACAATGATTAGTTAAACATCAGTTAGACATAAGACATATTCATTCCTCTAGAAGCCCCTGGAAAACCCTGGTCTTTGTAATTATAAAGAAACACAAGACCTGGAGATTCCTCCAGAATTAAGGGAAATCAACACAACCATGAAACTTTGGGGCTCACCTCAGCCTGGCCTCCCCCTTTCCTCTGACATACCTTTAAGCATCCCAGTATTGATATTGGACATTAAAGATTGTTTCTTTTCAATATCACTCAATGAACAAAGAAAATGCTTTGCTTCCTCAGTACCTAAAATCAATTACTCAGAGACAGCCAATAGATTTAAGTGAATCACACTCCCTCAAGACATGGCTAACAGTCTGATGATTTGCCAGGAAGCAGTATCCCATGCATTAAAACCCCTTATTAAAACAGGTCCCCATACATACCACTAGATGGATGGCCTATTAATGTAGTAAGATAAAAAAAAAAAAAAAAAAAAAAAAAAAAAAAAAAAACAGGATGAAAAACTACCTCTAGAATACCTTAAGCCACAAGCCACAAAGGCCCTAAAAATAAAAGCTTTACTATAAGAGAAGATACAATCCAATTCTTTCCTTCCATCACATTCCTAGAAACCAAAACTGCCCTAACTTCAGTCCAACCAACAAATAATTATAGACTTCATCCATCCTTTATGTTAAATGCCCTTCAAAGCTTCTTAGGCAATATCAGTAGGCTTAAGTCTTGGATCCCCACACCAAGCAGGTGATTACAGGCTCCATTTGAATTACTTAAGGGTGACAGAGACCCCTCCTCTCTTTACTCGCTGACACCAGCAGCAAAGGTCCTTTGTTCTATTAACCATAAAATTAAAAAAAAAAAAATGCCTCCCTAGCTGACTATGATCCACAGCAGCCAATGCATGTCTTCTTTATATTTAATTCCTGTCCCACAGTAGTTGGGGTCTTATATATCAACCTCAAGAAAACCTGGAGGAGCTCCATACCCCTATAGGGGAATTACCTCAACTATTAACCAAAGTTGATGCCTTATTCACCATGATAAGGACTGGAAGAGCATGTACCTTACAGAATATAGGCAAGGGACATAATGTGATCATCTTACCCTCCCTCCTTCCCCGCTCCCAAATATCCAATGTCTCCTTGGAACCACACCTATTTTGCTAATAGCCTCATTGGCTTCCTGGGACAGATAGACAATCCCGAGGACAAATTATTAACAACCATACCACTCTAGAGATGGCTCCCTTCTCTTCTACACATCTGATGCACCTTCTCACAAGCTCCCCATCCCAGGTTTTACAGATGAGGGTCAACAAGGAGCTGCTTATGTAATTTATTGAGAAAACAATGAGTAACATTTTTTCTAGTCTCTCAGCAAATCTCTCCAATATAAAGAACAGTATGTCATCTTCCAAGTCTTAACATATCTTAAAGATCCTTTTATCTATACTCAGATATCATTTATACAGTTACAGTTAATCTACTCCCCTGCCTAACCCATTCCTATATCAAACGTGATGGTGACTCAATCAATCAATAAGAAACAATTATCTCAATGATGAGAGTCATAAACTGTAAACATAAATTTATTAGAAAAAGTGTTGAAATAACCTACATATTAAGAAACATGTTCCACACTTACCAAGTCATTTGTTCTAACATGACACAAAGTTGAATTCTAACATTAGAAAAGGTAGTACTATTTTGGGCTTTTTTTCAGCATATTAGCATTCTTAAATTTTTTATTTAAAAAGTAAATATTTTTAAAATACTATACTACTGTAAATTACCTAAAAACTCTTCTATTTCTGGATTTATTGTTCTTTCCAAGTTGCTGCACCATTTATATTTTCTTATTTTTGTGTGATAGAGACATTGGGTTATTATTTATTTCATTTGACCATTTAAATATTTATGCTTTTCTCAATACCAACTTGCCTAAGCATGGAACTGACTGAGTTCAGTTTCGGCTTTGTTTGAAACCCACAGACCTTGCTCCCTCACTTCTTTACTGACCACTTCTAAGGATAAGGCTGATGACAGGACTGATTTATGTGTGTAGAGGTCTGGCTGTTAAAATTTTTAGAAAAAATAAAGAATATACTTTTTTTAAATGATTATTTTCAAACTTTTAGCTCAACAAGTTTACCCGGTGAGTCAGTGCAATTTTCATGCTGACTAAAGGATCTGTCATCATCCAACGTTTTCCATGGTTGTTTGCTTTTTTTTTTTTTTTTTTTTTTTTTTTTTTTTTTTATGAAAAAAAAGGCATATCAGCTCACTTAGAAAAAAATAATTTATAATTTGTAATTGTTTTGGTTATTGCTGGCTTCTGTGAAGAATATTGACAATCTGCATGTTGGACTTCCATAGGATATCCCAAAGGGTCATTTTATCTTTGCAAACATAACTCATATTTTCTGGAATGTGTAAATTCATTCTTGAATAAATGCTCAATTTGTATAAATTCATTAGAAGGTTGTATTCTATTGTCTTTTCTAAGCTATATTTACAATATACTTAAGTTTTTCACAGATTTTGTTTCTATCATTTTTGCAGCTTGTATCACTCTTTAGTCTTAAAGAATAGTCTTTGTTTTTATTTCCAAGAGAAGTAATTTCATCGTTCAATAGATCCAGTTCTACCTGATCATGATCTTCACAAAAAAAAAAAAAAAAACTAAAGGAAGCAGAAAAGTAGTCATGATTGGAATTGGCTTTATTCATCTCCCTGATTATGTACATAGCTTTTAATGTTTCTTCAAAGATACCTAACTTAGTAGCCTCAGAATTGATCATTTATATTTGTATCTTATAATCATACTTGGATTGGCTTGGGAGAAGAGAATAAATGAGACTGAAAAGATAACTAACACGCAGGGAAATTGTATCCTAAAGTAATTATCTCTGATTCTATCTTAACTGCATGAAAATCATTTACTATAGTTCAGGCAAATTCTAGTCCCATCCGACTTGACTGCGAGGGCCTTCCAATCATGCTTGCAGCACTATGTCTTTGCAGACATTTTCTCAGACAAAAGTTTGTGTCCTTGGGTGTTTCAAGCACATAGAATTTACAGATGATATGCACACCAACAGAATTAAATCCACATTTATGTTCCCTCAAAGCAAAAGAAAACAAAAGTTATCTAGCCATTGCCTTGAGTAGTTAGTATCAAATACATACCATTTAGTCCTGTTGTTTAACAGAAACATTCCAGAGCTAAAAATTACATCCCTCTGTCCTGCAGTTACTTACCTTTTAATTCATTTTCCTTATTGTACTAATCTGTCACCACATAAACATATGCAAGCCCAGTTTGTCTGGATTTTATAAATGTAAGATACAAGAAAATTTTATAATGCAAATACAATAAATAAAGAGAAGTAATGAAAACCAGTGTAGACTCTTTTCTATAAAAATGAATCACATAAATAGCAATCACAACTTACTCATTCATCTGGCATCCTTTAAAAAATATATTGCATGAGATTTACAAACCATCTAAACTGTGTTAATCCTTCTATTTCAGGGAAATAATATTTCCTCATGTAGATAGATAATATGTGTATTAACAAAGTTCAATAAGAACAGAATAAAAAAGCTAGTTTTGCATAGTAGACGATGCTTCAAATGTGAAAGAATATTCCCAGACTTTTACATTATTATCTTGCTTGGAAATGATTATTCACCAGGATCCAATCACACATCCTGTTTGAAAGAATTTAGTATCCAGGTACCTTTTTCCACTCAGTGCTAACATAAAAAGCATATTCAAACATTATTCTAGGAAGCTAAGAATCATATATAACCCTATGATTTATTTAAAATAAATGAGATTTATTTTTCTTTTAGAAAACCGTTGAGCTTCACATGCATTGTATTCTTATATTTTCAGAAAGTAAAGAAATGATAACCTATTCTACAAATGTAATGAATATATTATTTATTTTTTGTGTGACAGGGATGAATAAATTTCTGAGCAGAGTGTGCATATGTTATGATCAGACTACAATTTTTGATAGAGGAAGAGTAATAGAATAGACCGTAAGTCTATTAGAGTCGAGAGAGGTCACATTTTATCTCAATTTGGTTACAAATGTTTGTGTTTGCATCTTTGGAAGAAGAGCCTCTGTTCAGTGTGGTCTTTAGTATGCACTGTGCAGATCAAGGCATTATCACAGTTGAGAGAATTAAAAATGTGCACATCAAACTTAATTGTCTAAAGTCTCATAGCTATTTGTGTTATTCCTTACCAAAGAGAATGAAACTTGAACGCTAAACTAAACTGGAAAGAGAGATGTTTAAAATCATCCAATCACAGTTTAATTGTTTATTTTTGCTAATTACCATTACAAGAAAAGTCTGAAAAAGAGTTAGTGTGAGGAAATAAAGAAAAATAAAACCGTTATCAGGGACAAAACATGATGACACTTTTTGAGGGTGCTTGTGTAGAGCAGAAAATTGAACTTACCGAGATGAAAAGGCTTAGTTTCTGCCTGGAATGTTGCATATATATTTCTATATGGCAAAATCAAGATTTGGTTAATTTAGGTATATACTAGATGAGTTGTCCAAACATGACCAATTTAATTGCTTGGATTTTTTGAAATCTATAAATCTTTTCAATGTGTGGAGCAAGCAGAATAACTATTATTCTCAGCTGTAATGTAATAATTATGACTTTGGAGACAGAGAAAGGGGGCTCCGGCCTCAGAATCATTTATGGATGGCTTACAGAATATGAGATTTTCCATTAGACCTGGATTCTTTCCTTCAGTTTCTTGAAAGCAATGAAGATATTTATGATTACATCAAAATGAGACTCCTAACAAACTCATGGCTTAAAGAACTCTGAGATTATTGTATTACAAGTTAGTAAAAAAAAATGGACATTTTCTGTAGTATTATTAGAAGATAGATGCATATGATAATTTCCAAATAAAAAACCAGAAGTAAGACTTCTGTACAAATACAAATGGAACTAAATCTTAAATCACTATCCTACATGAACTCCAAATCCCTGTATGTTTTTAACTTTTTGCACTGTCTTCTATTTGTTCCTATAGGCTTTGGAGACAGAGAGTTTATAGCCACACTAAGTGTTAAAAAGGAAAGGATAGGAGGAAACTTGGTGAAGGTGACTTTCTGGGAAAAGGGACTTCTAAGTGAACAGGTAGGTGACCTATATCTTTCAGTCACTGGGATATTCCTGTGTCTCCCATTCTTAAGGAACCCCTTTTAGAGAAGATGCCTTCAGTCTGTCAAGTTGTGAACACTAGCTGAGGTGTGCCAATCCTCCCCCTTCAGAGAATTTGTTACAAAATAGCAAAGACAGCTTATCTACAGGCTTCATTTGACCAAGCCTGGAAGCTGGAGGGAAAAAAAAAAAAAACACATTGTTAAGCATTTTATCAAGGTGGTATTTTCTTTGATTTGTTTTCTTGCTTCGTTACTGTGATATTACCTTTCCTTTCCTCAGCTAGAACGCTCTTCCCCAATCACAGAACAGGATGAATGCTAGCAGTGAACTATGTGAACAACAAATCATGTGCCATATTCTAAAATATCTCCCGATTGGCAACAAAAGTAAGTCTTACATGCTCCCCTGAATAAAGACATTATTTTTCTTTTAAAATATTGTACTACCAGGAAGAGTGATATTTCATATCGACAATAAATTATTTTCCAAGATTATCTTGTTCATACGACTCTCTTATGTTCTGCATTGAATTTCTGAGGGTTTTCTGTTCCTGAAAGTTGTGAGGACCTCCTTAGCTACAGGGACTCTGTCTTCTATATACTGTCCATTGTGTACTAGGCTAAATTCAAAGCAACAACTGAATTCCTGGAACTGGCTTCTGGCCCCGGGTATCCCGAATGAACCTAGACCTCAACATTACACCCTAATCTCCATTGCTTAGTTCTCAGCCAGGGGCCCTTCCAACAGCCCCTTAAAGAAACCACTGGTGATAAGGAAACCCACATGAAATACCAGGTGTGAGGTACCCAATGTAAGCATAAAATTGACTGGATGTGCCTTACCCCACCTCATTTGTAGTTTTCTGTCTTAAAAGTTTATTCTGTCCCACCTCTTCAACTCCCCCTGCTGTCCCCAACACACACATATGTGGTTTAGATGCCAAACACAGCTGTCTCTCTGCTATATCTGTATCAGTTTCTGAAATAAGATACTTTTGTGGGTTCACACTTGGTTTTCATAGTGGGTTATTTCCCAAGTTCCTGAAATGTATTAGCAAGATTACTATGTGTGCTTGTAGCAGGAAAAACAAAACAACTGAAGTTCTGAAAGTCATAATTCCTGAATTACCCCAACACAACCTTCCCCGCCACCATTTATAAAAAGAAAGAACATTTATAGTAAGAGAAAGTCTGGAGTAACAGCTACTAAGAAATAATAGAATAAAAATTTGGAATGACATCGTCATAATAAACTGGGGGTAAAAGAAATCTATGGAGAATAATATAAAGGTTTAGAAAAGACAGAAGATGTAAGTATACAAAGTCTCTAATTGCAAAAAGATTGAGCAAAATGTTGGCATTTCTTGAATACATATTTGATCACACAATAATACACTTTTAATAGCTAGTTTTCTCTTAATTCATTTTAAAAGGTTACAGTATATTTGAAAATACAAATAAGAAATAGTTTCTGAGGAAATCGAATCTGAGGATTCTATTGAATCATGCTGCTCGGTCTACACGTTAAATCAGGTAATGTGTATGAAAGCATAGTCTTGTGACCCTCCTCTTGTATTCACTTTTGTAAAGTGTCATTCTCTTTGACAAAAACAACACACTAAATTATAACTAGAGCTTCAAGTAAAAAATAATGGACAAAAATCCTATCTAAAACAATAGCTTTACTCTCTACACCAGAAAAAAATTAATAAAATTTTATTAATTATCAACACTGAGCAAGTTGTGTAGAACATGAGTGACTCAAATGTTATCCTGCTACACAGAAATTGACACCAGATGGTTTCATATTGACAGGGGATTAACAATTTGAGGATTGTTAATTTTTCTATTATAAAAAAGTGCTGCTGTTAATTAAATAAGGAAAACATTCCCATAGCATACAGCTGTAGATATAATTGTAAAATAAAACAAAATACGAGTGAAATTTCAGTAATGGTTGAAATGTAAAACAAGTAGCAATGTAATTGTTTTTGTTGTTTAAATCATGTGTTTTGTATCTTTTTTTGTTTGGATTATTTGAAATGAAAATCACTCCCACCATAGAAACTCTTAATATAATAGATCATGTAATGATTAGTTTTATGTGTTAGCATATCTAAAATACCTTATAAAATATTATTTGATTTATCCTTAAACATATTTCCAAAGGATTGTCATATGGATCTGTATGAACTTTAATAATAATAATAAAAAGAATTCATGCATCAGTATGGGCAGGCCTTAGCCAATCTGTGTACGTGACCGGAAAATTTTCTTTTTTATTGGATATTTTCTTTATTTACATTTTAATTTTTATCCCCTTTCCTGGATTCCCCCCTGGAAGCCCCCGATTCCATTCCCCCTACCCCACTTCTATGAGGGTGCTCCCCCACCCAACCACCCACTCCTGCCTCCCCACACTGGCATTCCCCTGCACTGGGGCATCGAGTCTTCACAGGACCAAGGGCCTCTCTTCCCTCTGATGCCCAACATGGCCATCCTCTGCTACATATACTGCTGGAACCATCTGTCCCTCAACAGAGGAATGGATAGAAAATGTATTACATTTACACAGTGGAGTACTACTCAGCTATTAAAACCAATGAATTTTAGAAATTCTTAGGCAAATGGATGGAATTAGAAAATATTATCCTGAGTGAGGTAACCCAGTCACAAAAGAACACACACGGTATGCACTCATTGATAAGTGGATATTAGCCTAAAATCTCACAATACGTAACATACAACTCACAGACCTTCTCAGAAGGGGGGTCAAAATACTCATGGGAGTAAGTACAGAGACACTATTGCAGATGCCAAGAGGTGCTTGCTGACAGGAGCCTGATACAACTGTCTTGATAGAAGCCCTTTCAGTGTCTGGTAAATTCAGAGTTGGATGTTTGCAGCCAACCATCTGACTAAGCATGAGGTCCTCAATGGAGGAGATAGAGAAAGTACTGAAGGAGCTGAAGGGGTTGGCAACCCATAGGAATAACAACAATATCAATCAACCAGACCACACCAGAGCTCCCAGGAACTAAACTACCAACCAAAGAGTACAACAATGAAGGATCCCATGGCTCCAGCCACATATGTAGCAGAGGATGCTCTTGTTGGACATCAATGGGAGGAGAGGTCTTTGGTCTTGGGAAGGCTTCATGCACCTGTGTAGGTTAATGCAAGCATGGGGAGGCAGGAGTGGGTGTTTGCGTTGGTGAGCACCCTCAGGAGAAGAGAGGATGAAATGGGGTGTTTCCAGAGAAGAAATTGGGAATTTGGGGAGAAATTGGGAATTTGGGAATTGGTAAATTGAGAAGAAATTTATTTTTAATGTAAATAAATAAAGAGTTTATCTGTCTCTGAAGGGATTCAAGGTTGCCATTGCCTAATCGAGGTTGTCATGGAAGTCTCCAGCCAGATGATGTGTCTGAATGAAGGTAGCTGTTGAGGCCCCAGCAAATCTGAAGGAGGTGGCAGGTCCTATTTCTTCCAGAAAGAGGAACATTTCTTTTTCTCTTCTCCTTCTGGCCTGCAGCAGCAGTGCTGCCTTTCTATTCTCATAGAGATAAATCTGTGGAATAGTCACAACAGGTGTGTATAATTTTGCAAGGAAAGTCTGTACAGTGATGTGTGTGTGTGTGTGTGTGTGTGTGTGTGTGTGTGTGTGTGTGTGTGTGTGTTTGTGTTTGTGCATGTTCTGGGGGTGGTCTGGTTGTTTGATATTGTTATTCTTCCTACAGGTTGCAAACTCCTGTAGCTCCTTCAATCTGTTTCTCTCTCTCTTTCTCTCTCTCTCTCTCTCTATATATATAGATAGATAGATAGATAGATAGATAGATAGATAGATAGCAAAAGTAGAGAGAGAGAGTAATGCAAGTTAAGTCAGTAACAGTTTTATTGGCAGCACATTGGTGGACTGTTGGTATAGGCCTAGGAGAAACTTAAATGGGTATCGTATGGTAAAAATTTGATCAAAAAGGGAAACATAATGAAGCTCTGGACAGGTGTCATTTCTCTTGACTGGAGCTACTTCTGAAGTATCCATGGGCACTGCACCAAAAAAGAGGCAGGTGCTAGAGATGCAAAGAAACAGTGGGAAGCCTTTGGGTGTGGTGTGAATGGGAAGAAGTCAGTAACAGTATAATGGTACATTTTTTCCTCCATTTTTCATTCAGTGGACATAATTCCATTATTGTCTTGTGACTGGACAAAATCCCATTGTTTATACACAATACATTTTCTTTATTCACCACTGACTGAACCTTACCAGATTTCATGTTGAGACAAGGAAAAACGCCAGCACATATTACCAAAACATTATAAACATCAATTAGAAAATATTATTTTGAGGATTATGCAATTTTTACATATAGTGAAGAACTTAATCAAAACAATGTTTTAAAATAGTATTCATTTATATAAACTCAGATCCCATAAATGCATTAAGAATGCTGTGATACTCACAGTCATAGGTAAACGGATACACTCATGGGTAAACATTTTCAAAATATTCACTTTTCCCAAGCAAAAATTTAAGTATGCCAATAACAGCAAATGCATTTAGTTCTTCCCCTTACAGAAACATGTCCACTTTATTTAGTTTCTGCAAGCACCTGACAAATTCTCAAGTTTGAATGACAAGAGAAAAATTATATATAAAAAAAATTCTTTGACTAAAACGCTCTTTTCTTGGGAAAAGTCACCTGATTCAGGTTGCAGCTCCACAGCCAGAAAAAGTGCTTCTCTTTGACAACTGAACACTTTTTTATATAACAAGCTTACAACTTCTTGGAGATCTCCAGGTTATAAGGCACAAAATCTAAAGGGCATGTACTCAAAGGTCCATTAAAATTAATGACAATTTTTTGTTAATATACTGGGAGGTTTTCATGTCAACTTGACACTCTCTCTAGACAGGTGAACCTGGGCAATAAGGAAGCTAGCTGAGCATGAACCAGGCAGAGGGTCCATTGAGCAGTCTTCCTTCCATGTTTTCTCTCTTGTTCCCTGTCTCAAGGTTTTGCCAATTGCCTTCAGTAACAGGTATTTACTTATAAGTATGGACTGAAATAAAGTTCCTGGTCTAAGATGCTTTTGGTCAAGGTGTTTTAACATGACAACAGAACAGAAATCAGAGCAGTTGACGATGTGAGATTAGTTTGTCTCCCAAATGTTAGGTGGTGAAATGTATGTAATTGGCAGTATGGCTTAGCGTCAACTGGTGTCAGTATGAAATAGCCAAGGTTTTCCTTTAACCTTACTCTTGCATCACACGGCAACAAGGCATATTATGTATTATTGCTTTGAAAATAATTTGAACTTCAAGTGATCTTTAGAACCCTGCAGGTTAGCCCCAGCATACATGGCACAGCCCTGAGAGCAAGCTGTGGTGAGAAAAATATCTGAGCTTGACTCCGTGTTCCGTGTTCCTTCTTCTGTTCCTGTAGAAATAAATGTCACACAATGTATTTAAACACATTATATATGGCACCCTTGCTTAATTTAATAGTTTAATGTCTTTTGTTACAAGATTCTCCTGAACATTGCTGGATTTCTTAAATTCACATCTAATAAAATGTGCTGAACCATTTTGGCTTCGACTACATCATACAAAGAATTTTGTCCAAAGTAGAAGGCCAATGTTTCTCCACGAGAGCAACAAGACTTGTGGTTTATCTGCCCTCCCAGGAGCTTTCGACAGACAAAAATATGTGAATAATTGATAAATAACACTGAATTGTGGGCCAGGCCCTGGCTTGCTGTCCTTACAAAGCAGTTATTTGATAGAGACTGACAACTATTTCATTAAAGGAAATCTCACTGCAATTCCCAGAGATTGTTGTTCAAAGGTATGGGCCCTCGGTTTTGATGGAAGAGAGACTTGTACTTTATAAATTATCCTTGCGCATAACATATTTCTTAATCTATTCTTTATGGATTGAACAAATCACAATGGAGTACTTTCTATGTATCTGAAAGCAGGGCTTAGTTTTTCTGGATGCTTAGGGAATAGAGAGTAAGGCCTGCAGTTATATATTTGCTAAATTTTTACCACTTCCCCCTACCCTGTCCCTTCTGCCATGGTTCTTCAGGGGGTTTTTAAGGTGTTTTGAAGTAGATTTGAATTACTTTTAAGATTTGTCAAGAGACACTTTGTTCTCATCAGATGTTTTGAAGACTAATTATAAAGTAGTTCAACATCAAAAGTGGATTTATGTCTTATATGCAGTACATTGGTATCTATTTGTTCCAATATGGTTTAGTCACTACATCATTTAAATCATATCATAAATCAGTAGTCAGTATTAGCTAGCAATGCTTGAGTACACATTTGGAGCTAAAATTGTATTCAAATAGTCATTGTTATGACTAGTAAATTATTTTGATGAGTTATTACTTAAATGAAATACCAAAACATAAGTGCTCTGTTCCGAATCAATCAATAATAAGGTCAATTTTTCAGAGTATGTTCATTATAGAAAATTCAGACGTGATTTTTTTTTTCTTTAACTTCAGTTTGCTTGGTATAAGAGTGAGACTGTGCAAGTCCTTAAAAGTACATCTAAAAACGAGATCCCTCTCCAAGGGTATGTGTGTGTGTGTGTGTGTGTGTGTGTGTGTGTGTGTTTGTGTGTGTGTGTGTCTGTCACCTGGGTGCAAGATGACAGAGGCAGATAGAGCTGAAGGAATTTTCTAAAAATAAAATGCACCGTGGAGAAGCTGTGTGATCTTACAGGGAGTGCCAAAATATCAGTGCATCAGTAGCTAAGAGGATAAAAAGGGTATAAAAATTCCATTTCCTCAAACTCTACACTTCCCTGGAACAATGCAGGGAAGAGCAGCACTGCCAAGTAAGACCTTAAACTTAAACTACAAAGGCGCCTCTCCAAAGCAGGTTTGCAAAAGATGATATTTACGGCAGAAGATCAGCCAGGTTTGTAGTGTTCCTTTATCTTATTTATGTGGCTGCAAAAGCTGGAAATAATGAATTTGGAAATTGGATTCTGACACAAGAAAATGGGGTACTTTAGTTCGCAATATCGGATGCATATCAGTTCTCTTGTTTTCTCTGTAACACTGTATCAGATTATGCGTCCTAATTCGAAATGGTTCCTTTATGGGGCCATTGCTCCTCAGGAGAAAAAAAAAAACTTCACTTTTTACCATAGGAACCTGGAAAGTATTTATTTGTTGCAATTCCCACATGACTGATACAGAGAATACTCAATAAATAAAGGAATGGTAAATCCAGGAGCATTGAATAATAGACTGATCTTTTCAAAGTTTGTAGTCTCAACTACAATTTATGGCAACGAATTAATATTGAAATCCATTTCTGTTTGTTCTCATTCGTCTTCTCACATCTGACTCATAACCATTGTCTTTGTTTTCTTAAACCTCTTTATCGGAATCTAATCAACAGTTTCTTGTTATTCCGCTTTCTGTACAGGATCTTTAAAAATACAAAGAGTATATGCCTTCTCACACAACTTTCTACGAGAGACGGAACAAAAAATGCATTAATAGTGATACTTAGTACCTATAACTAGGTTTACAAAGTAGCTTAAATTCGTTGTGACCAGTTGATCCAAGGCGTGAGTAAAGCATATGCACTTCTGTCTTTGGTACAGGGAACTTATGTGTGCTGAGTGATGTTTCTTTGGAGATAAATTTTGAATGTAACGAAGATTAGTCATACAATAATCATGCCTGAAATTTAAATCATTACTGAATAATTGAGTAGTGCATTCATGTATGTTACCTTGAACTGATCCTTCAGCTTCTCCCATCCATAGTATATACTGTTGGGGAAGCTGCATATGTTACATCTCATACTGTTTTCTTTGCTTTTTGAGAAATAGTTTTACCTCGTAGTCCATGGAACTCAGACTGGCCTTTAAGTAACTCTCTTCGCAGCCAACCATAATTTTGGGCACTTGCTCTTCCCGTTTCTACCTCTCAAATTATGGGAGCCCAGGTGTGGACTATCTTATCAGCATTCTCTTCAGAACTCAGAGCAAAATATTTCTGCAGTGTTTGAATTTTACTAGAATATTTGCTTTCAATGTGAATGTTGTAAAAAGACAGTCAGACATTACTTATTCATATAGCCTTGTAACATTTGATCTGAAATATATACTAAATATATAGTTTAGTGACGATTATTCGATTCCTCTAGATTTGTTTAGGTATTTGTTTACAATAAGCAAAGAGGCAGAACCATAGAGATTTACTGCAAAGCACAATTTTAACACACTGCTAAGGTACACACAGTTATTTGACATTTTGATTTGCAGTATCGTTGGGTTGTTTTTCTTTTATGAAAACCCCTTTAAGGAAAAGAAAACTGTGAGTTGTGCTTAACTTGAGCAACGTTTGGTAAGGCCATTATGATCTTGGCAAACATGAGTCAAGCTGAGACTTAAGAGTTTATTTTTGTCACGCAGTGGGTAGATTAAATATGACCTGAAACCTTGGGGGATATTTATTCATCATTTTTTCCTTTCTTTACACCTTTAAGATGAATCTCATTCCCTTAAAGAAGTTTTATACAAAAGTTTTAAAACTGATGAGCCTCAGTTAGTATTATCTCAAACAAGACATTTCTCAAAATAAGCTGATCATTGTCTTTCTTTTCTGTGGCTCCAATTTCTGCCAATAAATATTTTCTGAGCCATGTCTTTATTCAGTATAAAGTTTATTTCACAAATTAAAAAAAATGTCCATCAATACTTTCTTATCCAAGTCAGGGTGGTTTCTTACTTTTAAACTATATTAGAAAGAAATTTTAATAATTTTTATTAATTATTAAACGACCTGGTCAGCCCCCTAATAACTGAATCACAGTCCTATGGATTTAATTAATTAGTTCTTTAAAAAATTAATGGGGGCATTACCTGTAAACTATATTTCTGTTTGCTAGATTGCTAAATCTAGCTGTCTTTCCCAAATAATTAATGTTTGAATCTTTCCTGGGTAACTTCTGCTCCAGCAGTCTGTCCTGGGGTTGGGGGTCAGCATTTCACTAGGACACATCCTCCTAGTCCATCATATCTAATGAAGACCTCATTTCCTGTCTGTCTTCCTCCTCCTCCTCTTCCTCCTCCTCCTCATTCTCCTTCTCCTTTCTTTTTCTTTTTCTCATGGTCCCTACCTGTGTTCCCCATCCTGGTAACAGGAACTCAGCCTCTTCTACTCTTCTCAGTAATTGCCTGTAGCCACCTTTATTTAAATAATACCTTTAAATTGGGGAGAAAGGTTTACATAGCATCACTTGGTGTTGTGAGAATCTGAGGGCAACCATATCCTAGAAGCCAGTATTTAAAGCATTTTAATACCAGACTAACCCGAAGCCCTGTATCTTCTAATGTTAGTCTTGTCCTCAGTCCTCTGAAACATATGGTCTTTTATCTCTTGCCAGTCATTTTTTTCTTTTCAATGAAGAAAGTTTTTTTGTTTGTTTACTTGCTTTTGTTTTTAATTTTAGTTTCGGAGACACTGTTCTCTACAAGTCTGTGTATCTTGCTACATACATCATGTTAGCCTGAAATTCAAAGACATTCTTTTGAAGCTGCCTACAAGTTCTGGAAGAACATGTGTGTGTCACCAGTCCTATTAAGCCATCTTTTGAATGTCCTTTAAAGGACTTGTGATCACCTCTCTTTAAACAGTCACCAGGTAATGCTTTTTTCTGAGTAAAATCATGGCAATCATTTTTTCTTTATTAATACCATTCTGGTTCATGACAAATATATTTTTAATTATATCATTTTCATAACAAAATACAAATACCCTAAAATTTTTCTGTTCCATTATACAATTATAATTAACTATCACATAAGATTTATATTTTAGACATAAAGAACACTCCGGTTGCCAGCTTTCTATATTAAGAATTATTGATATTACATTGAGGTCCTTCATTTTCTTCTTCATTTAACTTATATCTTGAAGGAGAGGGAGCAAGGAAGATAAATAAAACTAAGGATATTCAGAAAAACCTTAAGTAGTCATATTATTTTTATAGTTGTATAAATTACATATAACACACACACACATGCACATGCACATGCACATGCACACACAAATAGAGGCTGTTGCTTCCTGAAGTGGAATGTAAATATCTGTTGCTAAAGTCCCATGTTTTTTAGACACAGAAATGTGAAGATTCAAGTCTTGATCTTACCTGACAGCCTTCTCTTCACAGACTAGCTTTCCTTGTTCCAGAAGATGCTGTGTTAGCCACAAAAGGAGGTGAGCAATTTATAATACTACCCAGTTGTGGAGCCTATGAACCACAAATATGGCCACCGTACACAGGATATATCAACAGGCGTGGTTATTTATTCTTCCTCGTAGGACATAGCTGAATATTTTCCTTTACATTATCTTCAGTCATTAAATAAAACATAAGTAAACACACTTTTGCAATGCATAAGACTATAAATCATTAATTCTTGGAGACATTCAACAATTAGAAAACAAATGATAAAAAGAAAATCCTAGTTGTTCCTTTTGGATCAAATTAGGAAATTTATATGATTAAATTTTCAGTAAATTGGAGGGTTTTGAGATAACTTTCTACAAGAATTTTTTAATTTTTTCTTTTATATTCCTTCCTCTTGCAATAAGATATGACAAAAACAAACTAGGAGAGACAGGATTTATTTCTGGTCACCATTCCAAATTATAGTCTTTCACATCAGGGATGTTGCAGCAGCAAAAACTTAATATACTTGGTCATCACATCCATAATCAGAGAGCAAAAATCTGTGAATGAATATGTGCTTATACATAGCTCGCTTCCTTGAATCTAATACAGTTCAATATCCACTGCATAGGAAATGGCGTGGCAGATACAGTACAGGTGTTTCTACCTCAACTTAGTTAAAAATTCTTCCATTTGTAGAGGGAGATATGGACCTGCCCATGCATACTCTCTTGTTGGTGGTTTAGTCCCTTGGGAGCTTGGATGGATCCAGTTAATTGATGCTGTTGTTCTTCCTATGGGGTTGCAATTCCCTTCAACTCCTTCAGTGTTTGTACTAACTCTTCCACAGGGGTCCCTGGGTTCAGTCCAATGGTTGGCTCTGAGTACCTGCATCTGTCTTAATCAGGTGCTTGGCAGAGCCTCTCAGAGGACAGCAATGCCAGGCTCCTGTCAGCAAGCACTTCTTGGAATTAGCAATAGTATCAGGGTTGGTGTCTACAGATGAAATGGATCACGCCGTGTGGAAGTCTCTGGATGGCCTTTCCTTCAGCCCATGTTCCATTTTTGTTCCTGCATTCCCTTTAGAAAGGGACAACTCTGGCTTAAAAATCTTTAGATGGGTGGATGGCCCTATCCCCCCACTGGACTGCCTTATCTGGCATCAGTAAGAAGGGAGGCCCTTGGCCCTGTGGACGCTTGATGCCCCTGAGAAGCGGGATGCTAGAAGAGTAAGGAGGGAGTGGCTGGGTGGGTAGATGAGCACCCTTTTAGAGGCAAAGGGGAAGGGGAAGGGAGGGAGGGGCTCGTGGATGGGAGACCAGGAAGGGGGATAACATTTGGAATGTAGACAAATAAAATGATTAATAATAAAAAAGAGAAATACCATGAGGAAAAGAAAGAAAAAAATCAGGAAAGAAATCTTCCATTGGCATGCCTACAGGTCAACCATCGGTCTCTCCTGGTGTGACTCTCCATGTTATATTGGATTGTACTGAGTTAACAAAAAATAATCACCACAACTTGCACAGATATATGAAAGAACTTTATATCTAACAAACACACTGCTTTAAGATATTCAGATGGTTTCAGTATTTTGTTTAAACAGGATAAACCATTTTATTAATGGTAAAAAGTATTGTTAAGTAGTTTATCTTGCCAAATTCTCCATAAAGTATCTTATTACACTTCCAACTCTATCCCTTCTTTGTGTATAAGTGTGATTGCTAGTCTGTATTAGTGTTCTCTCTACATTTGTAGACTATTAAATCTCTCCCAATTTCCTTTTAGCTCTCCTCATATAGGTTCTAAAAAATTTTTTTTTATTAAATTTCTTCCTTGATTGCTGTTTGGAGTGGGAAATTGCTTCTCATTTCTAGTTTTCTAACGGGTTGTTATTTCTTAGTTATACTTTTAATTTAAAAAGAAACACCAGACCATCATAAATGTCTAAAACACATTTCAAGGAGCTTTGTTTTTTATTTCTTTACCAAGATTATCACATTTTATTGTACTTTCTTTTTGTTTTGTCCCTTTTATTTTTCTGCAAACTTTGCCAGCAAATTGCAGACATTAGGAGCCATCCCCTTAAATGCCTTCAGACATATCTCTTAGCAAGGACATTACATTAAATGACCACATAAAGGTTTAGAGAGTTTAAAATCGTTAGAAAATATTTTCATATTGAAATAATGCTCAGTATTGAGACACCTTGCTGTATGCCACCTTCCACATTTGGTCAACAAAGGTTGTCGATCTTATTTTGCTGTCTAACGTTGATGTTTATGACATATATTAGCTCTAAATTTTCTAGTACAGCTTTCATTTTTAATTGATTGAATTGTTTTCATGGTTATAATGTTTTTAATTTTCAAGGCTCTTTCAAATGTATAAATGTCTAAATATTATATAAAGAATATTTTTCATTAATACCAGAAAATGTATTGTTACCTCTTTATACAGCAGTTATACTAACATCAAAATTCAGAAATCAATATATTTCAGCAGTGATGTAGAGTAAATAATATCTCCCATATATATATATATATATATATATATATATATATATATATATATGTGTGTGTGTGTGTGTGTGTGTGTGTGTGTGTGTGTGTACATATATGTATATGTGTATGTGTATGTATATGTATATTTTTTAAATCACAAATTCTTAATGTGACTGCAAACTTATCATGAGCCTAAAAGGAGGTAATACATGCTGAATGAGGTGACATTGTAGATGGTTCTTCATTTGGACTGGCATTCTTATAAAAGAAAGACTTGTTGCCTCACATAAACAGAATAAAGGTCATGTGAAGTATAGAGACAAGCAGAGTGGTTTCACCAGAAACCCAAATGAACCGACACTTGGATTTCTAGTCTCCAGAACTTGAGGAAGAATAATTTCTGTTGTGTAAATCACCTGAACTTACACGGCTTAAAGAAGGCAGTGGGGTATTTTCTTAATTAGCTAGTGATGGTCAGGTCCATATGGCATTACTGACAGTGATCTCATTTATTTAAAACATACTTGTTTTAACTGTTAATTTGTCACAGCAACGTGCAGAGGTTTTCCCCCTAAAAAAAGTGACCACTTAGAAAAATTGCCCTATAATGCCAGCTATCTCCTGTCTCTGATTATGTTATAACAGTAAGAATATTAGCTACATTTCTGCTGGTGCAGTTACTTGCTTGACCAATTTCTCTATCTCCATTTTTCACTGCTTTGGTTCTCCCCATATTAGGGTGGTGGCTTTTTCTTTTCCTCACTGCCTAGGGTTTGACAACTAATGCTGGGTTAGCTCACTGTGCCAAACTCTTTGTAACATCCTGAATATGTGCCAATAGGTAATGGCTTGTTCATATTCACCTTCTCATACCCACCACCTTCTCCAATACCAACAAGTATTTGAGAAACTAAACATTAAAGCATCAGTGTTTAGATTCTATGCTATATATGACAGGAAAACTTTAATCTATAATACTTATAATACATAGGTCAAGAAACTAGCTTTCACTAATCAGGTACTTTTAGTTCCCCATAAAAGGTATGACCTCCCACCCTCTCCCAAGATTTCTTCCCTGGTATCATGTCTACTGATATTGCCACTGTTCTGACACTGTTTATACAATATGATAACAGGTGATATTAAATGGAAAGTGGGAAAACATGAATGATTATTCCATCTGCAAAAGGGCATTAGAGAGGGATTTAACCTTTATAAGAGTCACAGTTTTGTGTCTATAGACATAGACACAAGTCATAAAAATCTGTTGCTCCAGTTGCTTTCATAGTCATGAAGTTGATTTATTCCCCATACTAGTGTCAACTTGACATCTTCCCTTAAAGTCACTGTACACATTCTCTAAGATGCCATAACAGAATATTTAATAACTTTGCTGATTAAATCCTATTGAAATTTCAGACTCATTTCTATTTTGCAAAATTTTTTATATTTAAAATCCATTCTTTGAAGATTCAACACAATGAATTTTAATCATATTCACAATCAACTTTCACCCTCCTCTTTGAAATCCATCCCTGACTCCCTAAAGCCACGTTACGTTTTCTAATATTATTAAATAACCTATCCTTCCTAATTTGTTGTGCTCATGCACTCCTGTGTGTAGAGACATCCACTGGAGAGTATTCTACCTTCTGGTATAAAATCTTTAAAGAAAACTGATTCCTTACCCCTAATAGTCAACAGTTGTCAATCATTCCCCAAATTGGTGTAAGGGTTTATTCCATGCTAGGATGCTGATTGTTTTTATCTTGGGCAGATCATGTATAGCATATGAATTCATATTCATGAGTATAAGAGACAGTCACCTCCAGAAGACACCATTTTGATCCAGACATCCATTTTGGGGGATTCTTTCAAGTAACATGGCTGACAGTGAAACAATCTCTGAATATATAAACAGAAAAACTTGATTCAGCTCAGCTTTGTCAGCTAGGCTGACTTAAATATCTGGAGTCTGATGCTAGACAGTGTATTCTAAGCATGTTTATACACAATACAATTTGGAAGAAAAGTTTCTGGTGTAATACAATCCCTCGTGCACAGGCATAATTACATTGATACATCATTCAAAGTGCATACCATTTCTTCCATGAAGACATGTTCTAGAGGTAGGCTGCATATGTTAGCATACATGTGTAAGGAAGGATCTTGTATGACCTTGGTCATTCAGATAACACAGAGATCATTTGGTTTATTAGCCCCTTCTGATTCTGGTGTGGGAGCTAAGTGACAATCCTGGTTATATAGATAATGTAAGAGTCATAGAGCCTAGATGACTCTGTCTTCATAGAAGAAATGGTATGCACTTTGAATGATGTGTCAATGTAATTATGACTGTGCATATCTCTGGTCCTGGTTGTGGGAACAAAGTATACTCTGGCTCTTCTGATAATACCTATCACCAGGCAATCCACCGCCTCCCATTTCCAGCCATCTGTTTAAAAATTAAATAGGTTATTTATCTTTTTCTTTGAGAAGACAACACCATGTGTTTAATATTCCTGGCTTTCCTAGTGACCTGTGAGGAAAAGAACCTTTCCACTTCCAACAATACATTCCAAGACTTACAGTCATTCTGTCCCATCTTCTGTGATGATCACTGATCCTTAGGTGGGGAATATAATATAGATATCACAGTTTTTGTTTAGTTCTCCATTGAAATTCTCTGCAATTTGAGCTTTTGTATGTTTATGTGTTAACTACCATCCACGGCAAAACGAAACCTCTTTGGTGAAGTCTAAAGCTTCCTGAATTTACACATAGAGCCTAGTTTGATACTATGTTCACTTAGTAAAATAATAGTAGTAGGTTTATTTACTGCTGAGCTCAGGAGTTTCCCCAGCTCTTGATTTTTAGCAAGATTTATTATATCAACTATATAATTCCTCCATTTGAGCAGCCAATGAACCTTTCAAATATTCTAGAATACCATAGGAAATTAGACAGTACTAACTTACAAATGAAAAATAAAGACATGGGAACATAATTCAAAATTCAATGAGGATCTTCCAAAACAGCTTAAAACACTCAACATCCTACAATATTCTTTCTATTAAATCCCCTAGATAAGTTAAACTTAACTAGTTATTAACTGGTAGGACACCTGGTCACTGCAGTTTTGTCACCAATAAGCTTTCTGGGCTCTCTTTGTTCTTCCTGTATTGAACTGGATCCAGACAAGGAGTGGGTCCTTTAGTACTGACAGACCTGAGTCTGTGTATTGAAGATATACATGCCGAGTTGATAGTCTCAAAGGCTCATAGCTTCTACCCAAAAGCACTAGGCACTGTTGACTGACAATTTTAGAAGCAAGAAAAATCTAGCTCCCAGGGTTCATATTAGAGAATTACTGTTTGGTGTTCTGGCACCCACTGGTCTGACTCTCGAGAACTAATGAAAAAGCAAGCTCTAAGCAGTAGCTAGGACCACTATCAGTTGTCAATAGTCTGTGTTAAAAAGTGACACATCTCTCACACACCAGGCTTCAGTCACTTTGGATTTTCATGCTTGGTAGCTCCAAGGAATTTTTTCAGAGTCTCTGTAGCCTGCTGTTTATCATCAGCTGCTTTCTGCATGCCATAGTAATGGGTCTGTGCATTTTTTTTACATGTCTACTATTCTTCAGTGTCACCACAACTGCCCCTTCTATTTATAAACCATTGTCACTTAGCATTGCCATCTTATACCCCACTGCTTGTAAAGAAAATTCACAAGTGGACAAGAACATCCATTCAGGAGAAGCACTTTATTGTGTCAAAGACTGCAACATGATGGGGAAATCCAAGAGATACTATGTCCATTAGACTTTCAGAGTGAGTTGAATAGCTTGACTATGTAGCCACAAGGGGAGTGTGGCATAAGTATGCCATACAAATGAAAACTTTTATTGTACAAACCACAGTACAGTTTAGAATTCCACAAATCACTGACAATGTGCTGATGTGCCAAGGAGGTACTACCCCTCCTATGACAAGTAAGAATAGCCAGAGTATTTGTTAGGCTTTCATTGATGCATTTCTCCCGTGGCATGTTACGTTCTTAAGTTGGGGGAAGTTTTCTATAGTGGTTGTTACTTGAGCAAAACTGCATGCACCTGGAATTTGGGCTTCAGTTTCAGTGTTCCTTGTACCTGCCATGATTTAACAAAATCATAACATATATAGAACAGCCTGGCCACCATATGGCATTCCAGCCAGTTGCTAGGGAAGGAACAGGTCTGAAAACAGCCCTTTCCCCTGATGTCCAGGCCTCCCTGCATCTATTTTACTTTGTTCATAGAAGTAACATACAAACAAACAAAACAACAAAAATCCCAGGATGCTTATACAAATATTTAATATAAATTTAGCATTCTCAATATTGCTTTCCAGTGCTGAATGATATGTAACAACATTGAAAACTGCTAAACTCATGCCCAGAACATTAGGTAAAGTCTGGTTCCGATGACCAACTCATTCAACTTATAGATTGGCCACAGTTTAAAAAACTTCAAGATATACACCCACATGATCTTCATGCTTCCTTCAGGAAGACATTGTCTATATCTGTTGGGCCAGTTGTTTTGCTTTATAATTTTATGCTGGAAAATTTCATTAAAAAACATCAAAGAGATCCTTGGCTCCAGATACATATGTAGCAGAGGATGGCCTTGCATGACAGCAATGGGAGGTGAGGTCCTTTTTCCTGGGGAAGTTTGATGCAAGAGCCTATGGGGATGCTGAAGCAGTGGGGCGGGAGAGTGTGGGTGGATGGGGAGCACCCTCATACAACCAAAGAGAAGGGGAGAGAGCAGATGTAGGGCTGATAGAGGGGTAACTGGGACGTGGGTTATCATGGTATGGGGCAGGGCGTTGGTAGAGTGGGTAACCAGGAAGTGGCATATTATTTGAGATGTAAATGAATGGAATGATTAATAAAAATGTAGTAATAATTTTACATAGAGGATATATTCTATATTACAAGAATATTTATAATCATAATAATTTTGTATCTTCTAAATATTGTGCTATTGATTGGTACTATATCTAACACACCATGGGCTAAAATTTCCAGGAGTATAATATTAAGATAATTGGGGAAGAACCGTTAAAATAATAGTTTAATTTAATAATTCTATAAAATTCTCACATATTACTTAAAACAAGAAACAAGATAGACTTATAACCTTTAGTTATAGATTATATACCTTTCTGATGCCATGTACTGGCATTTAAAGCCTTGTCATACTGACAGTACTGTTGAGTTCTCACTTCTGTGTGAATTTTCATTCAAATCTTACCCTTCATTTGCTGTTCATGGATGACCTTGATTTACTGCAGTGATTTGTTCATTTTCTTGTTTTTACTAAGAATATTTATTTGTGTGTGTGTGTGTGTGTGTGTATGTGTGTGTGTGTGAATTTGCATGCAAATATGTATGTGTGTATAACATGTGCATGCCTCATGCCCTAAGTGGCCAGAAGAGAGCATTGAGTTTCATGGAACTGAAGTTAGAGCTCATCTGTACTGTGTGGGCACTAGGAGCTAAACTCAGATCCTATGTAAGAGCAGCAAGTGTTCTTAACTGCCAAGCAATTTCTTTTTTCTTATTTACTTTTATTTTATTTCTTCTTCTCCTTCTCCTCCTCCTCCTCCTCCTCCTCTACCTCCTCTTCCTCCTCTTCCTCCTCCCCCTCCCCCTTCCCTCCTCTACCTCCTCTTCCTCCTCCTTCTCCTCCCCCTCCCCTTCCCTCCTCCTCCTCCTCCTCCTCTACTTCCTCTTCCTCCTCCTCCTCCTCCCCCTCCCCTTCCCTTCCCCTCCCCCTCCCCCTCCCCCTCCTTCTCCTTCCTCTTCCTTCCCCTCCTCCTCCCCCTCCTCCTCCCCCTCCCCCTTCCACTCCCCCTCCTTCTCCTTCTCCTTCCTGTCCTTCTGCTTCTCCTTCTCCTCCTCCTCCTCCTCCTCCTCCTCCTCCTCCTCCTCCTCCTCCTCCTCCTCCTCTTCCTCCTCCTCTTCCTCCTCCTCCTTCTCCTCCTCATTACTACTACTACTACTCTTTTACAGTCTAGCTGCTACCCCCTCCTGGTCCTACCCCCAACCACTCCCCCATCCCATACCTTCTCTCCTGTCTCCAAGAGGATGTTCTCTTCTCCCTCATGCCCACCTCACCAGACCTCCCCACTCCCTCTGGCCTTAAGTATCTTGAGGGTCAGGTGCATCTTCTCTCACTGAGGCCAGACCAGGCAGTCCTCTGCTGTATATGTGTTGAGGGGCCTCATATCAGCTAGTGGATGCTGCCTGGTTGGTAGCTCAGTGTCCAAGAGATCTCAAGGATCCAGGCTAGTTGAGACTGCTGGTCTTTCTATGGGGTCACCCTCCTCCTCAGCTTCTTCCAGCCTTTCCCTAATTCAACCACAGGGGTCCCCAGCTTCTCTTCATTGGTTGGTTGTAAATATCTGTACCTGACTCAGCTGCTTGCAGCTGAAAGAGCAATTACTTTAAAATGTCACTTTTCTTTACTGTCCCTGATCTCAGACCAAGAAATTCTGTCTCCTTTGCCTTCCTCTAGGGAGGAAAGCAATTCATCTAAAGTGTCATACTTCTAAATTCACTGGAGCTCTTTTCTATTTTATAGTTTGTTCAATTCATATGGAAAAAAATTAAAATGACCTCATGTGTGAGATGTGATACAATGTAGAAAATGATCTACTTTGTTCAGAATCGATCTTGATAGTTAATATGATTCCATTATTTGCTTTCTGTCACAGTAAGCTATAGAAATCAATTGTTTGTCCAAACATATGTATATGCATATATCTTATATAGATGTGCGTGTTTGCATATTTGTTTAAATATCAAAATGGTATTTAGAAAATTTTCAAGATAAATTCATGCTTCAGGCACAAGTTCTCCCATTTTCTTTCCAAAATTATGACACACTTATGAATTGACTAATTTCTCAATAAAAGATTTTATACTCTTGGAACAAAACCATGACTAGGCCTCTATAACCTCCTGAAGGATTTTTAACAATTTCATAACATAGATATCTTTAACTATAGAACAATGTCACTTCATTTTATCTATTTGTGAATGAATGACCTGGTATTTTATTAGGTTTAAATATAAGTTCATGGAAAATGCTCCAAATGTATTACTCACTATGAGCTCATGCTTGATCCTTTCCCTCCATTCCATTTGTCTTAAGAAAATAGTTTGTGCTTCTATAATACCCAATGCTTCTGCTAGACAAGTTCTAGATATTTATTTGACTCCATGACCCATATTTCAGTAGACATCCTTGTAACCTTGAAACATACAATTTGTTTCCGTCCTCTCTCTGGTTTTGAGGCTTTCTTTCTTTTTTTCTTTCTTTCTTTCTTTCTTTCTTTCTTTCTTTCTTTCTTTCTTTCTTTCTTTCTTGCTCTTTTCTGTTCAATTATCCACAAGAGAGATATCTTATGACACTTTAAAAGAAGGACACAGTTATGACTCTCTTACGTCTATCAAGAAACTTTCTTTCACCCAGATTTAGTAATGAACCCAAGCTAATATTATTTGTTAATTGAAAATAACTTAGAATAAACTTTGATGCTCATGAAATATGCTACTAATCAGTGAAGAATTTCTTTATCTGATTATCCTCTGTTTGACAGATTAAATAGCAGAATTTTTTTTTTTTTTACTAGAATTTCTTAACTAGAAGAAGACCCAGACAACATACATGCACACTGGAAATCTTTTGGAATAGCAGTGTAACTTGGAAGTTAAGAAAAATATAGAGGCGTGTTAATCTGCTAAGAAAACTATCAAAGCATGATAATGACTTATGCCTTTTTTATGAAACTGTGGACATGTTGAAGGTTAGCAGTTACTAAATAATACAGGAAATACTTCAGAATATGTTATGATAAATAAGTGTTTTTATTCAATATATGCATAACTGAGCTTCCAATGTGAAATAATATCTAGAGAGACTAAATAGGGTCAATTGAAATCCTCCACATCTTAAATTTAGAATAATACATAGAGAAAACAATTACTTTTACAGAGATAACCTCTGCCATTTTCTAAAACATCAATACATGGGTAAAGTTTTATAACAAATAGTACTTAAAATTTTCCATTTAATTACTTACTGTGCTAAAAATGTTAGGTTACATTAAGAGAACATTGGTATAAGACATTTTTTAAAAAGTAATTGAAAATATTTTAATGTTATGTGTCAGCTGTCATTTACATTATCCTGGACAATTATATAGATAAACAAAGCTTGAAAACCTCTCTGAACACCATCAAATGGATTTTATATAATTGTAAGTCTCCTAGAGATTGGATATATTTTATTTTCAGTATTTCTATTTCAGACCAATGGGAACATTTTCCTTTATGAAATTCTGAACTTTAAGATAATGCTACTAATTTTTGTGTCTAGTCTTTAGCACATAAAATTTAATCTGAAATGAATGGGGAAATCAATGGGATGCAGCTTATTAAAGATGATACTGAGAATAAGTTGGGATCTGTGGCTTTTATTTGCAATTTTGAAGCTGGAAATATGAGCCTCACAGGTAATACATCCCAAACGTCTAGGATGCAAGCTGCAGCGTATTGACAGTCACTTCTACCCTGTCTCTGTTAGGATTTTACTGCTGTGAACAGACACCATGACCAAGGCAAGTCTTCAAAGGACAACGTTTAATTGAGGCAGCTTACAGGTTTAGAGGTTCAGTCCATTTTCATCAAAGGGGGGGCATCTAGGTAAGCATGGTGCAGGAAGAGATGAGAGTTCTACATCTTCATCTGATGGCAGCTAGTGGAAGAATGACTTCCAGGCAGCTAGGGTGAAGGTCTTTAGCCCACTCCCACAGTGTCACACCTATTACAACAAGGCCAAAACCACTCCCTGGGCCAAGCATATACAAACACCCTAAAATGTACATAGTACCTAAGGAAAAATACCTGATGTCCTCTGAACGCTACATAGACTTGTAGATAGGTGCACATGTCCCTCTATACTAATATATTTCATGTGTGCAACACACACACACACTAACAAAGAAACACATTGGAATTTCTACCAAAGAATTCTGAAAAGGATGAAAGAATTAAGGGAATTGTGGAATTAAAATTTGTTAAAATGTAGGCCACCCATACTATGTAACAGATGTGCAGTTGGGTCTTCATCAGGGTCTCCCAACAATTGGAGTGGTGGTTGTTCCTGCCTATGTTGCCTGCTTGTGGATCTCATTTCTATTACTGGGCTGCCTTGTCTGGCCTCAGTAGAAGAAGATTGCCTAGTCCTGTAGTAACGTGATGTGCCAGGGTGGGTTGAAACCAGGTGGAGCTCTCCCTTTCAGAGGAGAAGCAAAAAGGAGATGCAAGAGGTGCTGTCTATGGGAGGGACCAGGATGAGAGAGGGAGCACTACTATCAAGATGTAGAATGAATGAATGAATAAATAAATAAATAAATAAATAAATAAATAAATGAAAAAAGTTAAAATGTTAAGATATTCCTGAATATCCTCAGTGCTAACTGTTCCTATAAAGATATACATCATTTCACCTACATTTTGAAGAATTCCTCTTATACCTCTCTGGACTTTTATCAATGAAGATTTGCTTATGTTTTTAACCTTGATACTCTTTTGATATGTCATGAAGAAGTGTATGAAATTCTGTTAATTTTTGTCATCACCAAGTATCTTCATAAAACATCTCATTTTTTAATGAGGAAATTCTATTAGAGGCAACAGCATAGGAAACATAGGTCTTCTCTATGATTAGAAGAGACATTTTCACATAATAATGAGTTACAATGATAAAACCTTGAGAAATCTGTCCTTGGGTTTTCATGACAATTAAAAAGGTCATTTAGAACTTCATGCACCTATACCAATCCTAAAAGTAACCACAGACTAAGGATTCACAGAAAAATTCTTTTTAAAAACATTTTTACAATTATTTATTTTTATAAGCTTTAGTGTTTTTCCATACATATATCTGTGCAAGGATACCATATCTCCTGGAACTGAAGTTGCAGATAGCTGTGAGCTGCCATGTCATTGCTGGGTCAAACCTAGGTCCTCTAGAGGAGTAGCCTGTGCTCTTAACTGATGAGTGATCTCTTTAGCCCTTTCCCCCAAACACTCTATATGATCTAGAAGTACCCAACTTCTGGATGTTGAGAACTGAGGGTGGGAAATGTAGCTCAGAGGCAGGTGCTTTTCTACTATATGTAAGTTCCTGGCTTTTATTTTCAATGCTGAAACAAATAAATAAACAAAAACACGTAGTTGATGAGCACAAGTCCACTGAAGCCATCTGATGGACTATAATGAAACCCTCAATATCTATTTTCTATTTTGCTTGAGTCCTCAGTACTTTTAATTGTTCATTTTCTACACATGTTTCTTTGTTAATTTGTGACACCCCCATTTTCTTTCTTCTTTTTAGATCACAATTACTCATGGAATAAGACACTCATAACACAATTCTAAAATGATGTCTAAGCACACTAATGGCTCTTAATCTTTACAATTTAATGGGTTTGCCAAATCTGAGCATACCTCCTTAAAGCAAATTCTGAACAATTCTTACTCTATCAAATAAAATCATAAGAAAGTATATCCAGTGCTTTTTTTCATTTGCAACACCATGAACCAAAGACCTTAACCAAATTAACCTCTGACATTTCCAGTTTCTTCTCTCCCAGAAGGAAAATCATTACAATCTATTGATCAGACTGCCAGTAATTCTAAATTTGAACTCAACAATTTTCTTAGGATAATGGATAAATTACCATCTGGAAGAATCTAATCTAGTCTCAAGTATGTATTCCTAAATATTTGAAGTCTTGTATTCAATCTTGCCTAATGAGCAGGAACAATTCGCATTCTGGATATCTATAATCTATAATAAATATTACTTTCTTGCAGCTATGTTATACAATACTAATTGCCACACACTAATAATCCATGTTCTCTAGGAAGTGTTTTTAATTTTTTTATTGACAAAGTGGTAGAAAGTCTTTATTTGCATCACTATAAAACAAGGAATTATGACTGGTTTATAACTTTTAAAATAAGTTAATACTTTAATATTTAGGCATAAAAAATTATTGACACATTGCATATATAATCTTTCATGTAAGCTATTCCAAGCATGTAAAAAATTAGCCCTAAGACTTGGGAAAATTTGTATCAAGAACAGACATAAAATTGAAGCTTCCAACAGTACTTTCTAAAAGTATTAAAGCTAACTGATCAAACTGATTTTAATAATTAAAACTTATTGATCATTATTGTCAATTTTGTAAAAATTGTGGTTTTTTGGTGTACTAGGAATCAAAAATTCTTAATCGTATTACAGCTAAATATTTTCTTATGTTTACAAAATGTTTGCATGTGTGTCTTTTAAATTGGGCTTTTATAAAATGTTCTGAATTTTCTATTAGTGTTTTTTGATTTTCTAATAAAACAACTCTTCAGGAGGTACAGAACATATGTTCATTAAAACTATTAAAATTAGTTTTGCTTTGAAAGGGGACAAATATTTTGATTAAAGGAACTTTCTGTTACTTCCTTATTTTAGTTTCTGAATGTTGCATTCTCTGATGAAGAAGCTGTAAGTCAGCAAAACCAAACTTTCATCTCTGTCTTTATAGTTTGCAAATTGCATGCTACATTTTGCTTAATGTCCTTTCCAGAAGTACTTTGCTGATTTTGATTTCACTGCAACTTATAACTGAGAGAGAATAGGAAGGTCCTAACCTTACATTCTTACAGTAAGTGTTCTTACTCTTGAATGTACTCTAAACAAGGCATCATTTTCTTTAATGCTGCTTTGACACAAGAGATGAATACTTTCTCCCCTAAAGTATTCCCCTCAAGCTCACTTCTTCTCAGCATGAAGTTGCTCCTCTCAATCATTTATTTGATTTAAAAGATTCACCTTATTCAGCTCTCATAGTTCCATATATAAAGGGATTGTATGCTATTACAACTGACACATATAGTACTTGCCAGTATTTTCTAGAAAAAAACCTACAGATCACTAGATAACTTATCAAATATAATGTGAGAGTCAAGGGGTATTATTTAAGAAAACTAGGATTAGTTATAATATATCCAGGAATTTGCAATTAAAAATTAAGATATCTGTAACTCTTTCTGGGATGATAACAGCTTCTCATTTCTATCAGTACAAATCAGTCCATACAAAAGCAGATAGTAATTTTATTACTCAGTATAATTTTATAGTATATAAAATAAAAATAATTCTTAATTTAAAATTTACATATAAACCAACATGTAAGATTATACCAGTCATAACAATCTTTACATATTTGCTATACAATTAAATTATTTACTTTTAAAAATGTTTGTTATGGGTATTTTACCTGCATGCATAACTCTACACCACATCTGTGCCCATGGAAGAATGGAGGATGGAATCATATATTGGTCCTCTGGGATTGGAGTTCATTATGTTTGTTAGCTGCTATTTGCATGTTTAAAATCAAGCTCAGAACTTTTAAAAAGCTTAGTACTCTTAAACATTGAACGATCTCTCTAGTCCAAGTATCTTATTGTCAGCATTAAAATTTATAAACTGACCATCTCACATCCTACAGCCTGCCTGTCTCCTAGGAGGTTTGCACTAGACCAGGAACACAGGTAAAACACTAGACCAAATACTCAAGCGATCTGGGACACCCACACAGCCCAGGTGACTTAGGACCTAACCCCTCTGCCTGAGCTTCATCTTCTTTCTAGTCTGCGACTTCACCCAGGCAGGATACCTTGCCACACCCCACAACCTGCCTTTCACGCAGGAAGTCTGCAGTAACCAGGGGCACAGCCTGCCTTTCACCCAGGAGGTCTGCAATAATCAGGGACACAGGAGGTCTGCCTTAGCCAGGGGCATGATCCTTCTGGTTTGCACCTCCATCTGCAACTGTGACAGTCCTGCCCCTGGAACCCAAGCCTGTCTGTATCTCAGGAGGATGACATAACCTGGAACACAGGAGGTTGCTCTAACCAGGGACTCAGAAAACCTGAAAAAAAAAAAAAAACCCAAGAGACTTCACTGTCTCTCTCTCTCTCTCTCTCTCTCTCTCTCTCTCTCTCTCTCTCTCTCTCTCTCTCTCTCTCTAAGGAGGCTGTCTCTTACCCATGTCACAGAGCTCTTCCTGCTTCCAAGGAAACCTGCTCCAGTCAAAGACACTCATGCCAGGTAACATCAGATAACCATATGGTGAAAGGGAATCTCAAGAACATACGTTACAAAACCCAATGCAATTCAGCACCATCAGAACCTATTTCTCCCATCAAAGCAATATGTGAATACACTAATAAACCTGAAAAGCAAGATTTTGACCTAAAATCCCATCTTAAAAAAGATGATTCAGGCCATTAAGAAGAATATAAATAACTTCTCTAAAGAAATACAGGAAAACACAGGCAAACAGGGAGAAGCCCTTAAAGAGGAAACAAATAAATATTTTAAAGAAATATAGGAAAATACAATCAAGTAGGTGAAGAAATTGAACAAAATGTTCCCAGACCTAAAAAGGGAAGTAGAAGACATAAAGAAAATACAAAGGGAGATGCAAACTGGGAGACGGACAACTTAGAAAAGAGATCAGGAGCTACAGATGCAAGCATCATCAACAGAATGCAAGAGATAGAAAAGAGAATCTCAGACATAAAAGATGGCATAGAAACTACTGACACATCAGTCAAAGAAAATACAAAATATAAAAAGCTCCTAACCTAAAGTACCCAGGAAATTTAGGACACAATAAAAAAGGCCAAACCTAAGAATAGTAGCAATAGAAGAGGATAAAGAATCACAGCTCAAAGGCCCAGAAAACATCTTTTTAAAACATCATAGAAGAAAACTTCCCAAACCTAAAGAAAGAGATGCCCATAAAGACAGACAGAGAGAGAGAGAGAGAGAGAGAGAGAGAGAGAGAACATCTTCAATAAATTGGGCTGGTATAACTGGTGGTCTGTATGTATGAAAATAGATCCATGTTTATCACCTTGTGTAAAGGTTAAGTCCAAGTGGATCAATGACCTCAACATAAAACCAAATACCCAAAATCTAATAGAAGAGAAGTGAGAAAGAACCTCAAACTCTTGGGCGCTAGAGAACTCCTACTGCTGATAAACAACTTCAGCAAAATGGCAGTATATAAAATTAACTCAAACACATAAGTAGCCTTCCTTAATACAAATAATAATAAACTGAGAAAAGAATTAGGTTAAGAACACCCTTGTAAAAATCACAAAGAGTATAAAATATCTTGGAGTAACTCCTTACCAAGCAAGTGAAAGATCTGTATGACAAGAACTTCAAAGTACTCAGAAGATGGAAAGATCTCCCATGCTCATTGGTCAGAATAGTAAAATTAATATAGTGAAAATGGCAATTTTTCCAAAAGCAATCAACAGATTCAATATTGTGCTCCTCAAAATTCCAACACAATTCTTCACAGATATGGAAAGAGCAATTCGCAACTTCACATGAAAAAAACAAACAAACAAAAAATCCAGGGCTAAACAGTCCATAACAATAAAAGATCTGAGTGAATCACTATCACTGATGTCAAGCTGTACTACAAAGCAATAGTGAGAAAGACAGCATAGTGTTTGTACATAGACAGACAGGTCAATCAATAGAATAAAATCAAAGACCCAGAAATAAACTTACACATTTATGGACAATAGATCTTTGACAAAGAAGACAAAACATACAGTGGAAAAAGAAAGCATCTTCCCTACATGGTGCTGGTATAACTGGTGGTCTGTATGTAGAAGAATGAAAATCAATTCATATTTATCACCTTGTAGAAAGCTCAACAAAAATGCAGGTACACTAACTCAGGTAGAAGAGTAAAGGTGGGATATCCTTGATCTTATTGAAATCGGATATGATTTTCTAAACACAGCACCATTAATATAAAAACCAAATACTTCACACATACCCATAGAAAAGGGTATTAAGTGCCAAATAGAATGAATGAATGAATGAATGAATGAATGAATAAAACTAGTAAACTTATTAGGGATTGGTCAGTAAAAAAACTATGATTGAGAAAAAGAGTTAGTGACATTCTCTGAGTATTTGAATATAGTTGAGAAATCTATGCTTGGTGCTAGAGAATAGGACTAGTGCTACAGGATGATAACTGTGATAATATGAAATTAACTACTGAAAGCAATAAAATATTCAGCATAATTTATAATGATAAATTCTTTTATCTCTGACTCTCAGCATCTTTAAGCAGTGATGAAGTTTATTATGAGAATAAACCACTGTCTTAGTCCTTGGAGGTGCCCATTTATTTGACCTGAGATAGTGGTCATTTTTTGTAGACAGAAAAGTCAATAATGGTTAGGTGTTAACCAGGTTAGAAAGGTATGCTAATGACAGGCAAACACAGGATACTTGGATGTCTACCTTATAATTCATTCTTGAACATTCTTTCTGTTTTGCCTTCTGTACCCTACAGATTTACAAATGCCTGCAGTCATCTTTACTAGACTCAGTAAATAGCAGCATCACATTGGAAATGTAGTTACAATAAAGATGAATTGGCACATCAAAAACCAGTACACAAACAAAACCAGACAAAACCAAATATCTTCCTATACATTTAAGAATTTGAAATAAAAATGAATGGTATATAACAGCAGAAATTAAGATTTTGTTAGATATATGACAATTATTTTTAAATGTATTAATGTTTTCTGAGTACATAGTTATCATCTCAAACAGATGGCTTAAGTGTTTAGTTTCATTAAGGTGAAGAGTGTTTATCTAGAATCTCATACTTAATCAGGTTATTAAGTTCACACCATGTAATCAATGTGTTTATAGATATTCAAATAATAGTGATAATTTACCACCTACATATCTTCTTTGAAAGAATGATTCATATCCTGTCAAAAGGAAGGTGGAAACAAAGTGAATGCTCAGAAAAAGAACTTGGTGAACAAATATTGCTATAGCAACATATAAACAAACTCAAAGAAAAATCACATGATCATTGCATTAGTTGCTGAAAAAGCATTTAACAAAATACAATACCCCTTTATGTTAAAAGTATTGGAATTCAAGGCCCATACCTAAACATTATAAAAGCAATAGACAACAAACCAACAGCCAATATTAAAATAAATTGAAATACTTGAAACAATCCCATTAAAATCAGCAACAAGTCAAGGCTGCTCACTCTCCTCTTATCTATTTAATGTAGTACTTGAAGTTCTAGCTACAGCAATAAGACAACAAAAGGGGGTCAAGGGAATACAAAGTGGCAAATAAGAAATAAAGGTATCACTATTTGCAGATGATATGATAGTATAGATAAGTGACCCCACTAATTCTACCAGAGAACTTCTCTAGCTGATAAACAACTTCATTAAAGTGGCTGAATATATTTACTTTGAGATAAAAGATCTGAGTGAAAGGTTTTCAGCTGACATTTATTCTAAGCCAAGAAAAAAGCCATGTTCAAAACTAAGTGTTTTAGTTAGGAGAGGCGACAGAGGTTCTGGTTAGTCAACAAAATGATGGACTGGGTATTAGGACTATCTTGTACCTCGTTGGTACGAATAGGAATAATTATGCTCTAATTGTATTTTGAGAGAAAGTGTTATTTTAACAGGAAGGGTGATATGTAGGAGGAGCTAAGGAGGAAGGAGTACTGAGAGGAAGAGATGGAGTAAGGAGAGGAGAAGATGAAGGAGAGGAGAAGCAAAATGATGAGAGAGAGAAAGAGAGGGGGGGCATGGAGGCAGATGTCTACATGTCTACATGTCTCCACCAGACAAAGACAGTTTATATATCTAGGTTGGGTATTGGGTTACACTTCTGATTGATCATTACCAAATGTATAAAGCCTTTGACTAACACTTAAAAAAATGTATAAAAGCAAAAAGGAAAAGGGGGCATGGGATAGGGGTTTTCTAGGGAGGGGAAATGGGGAAAGGGAATGGCATCTGAAATGTAAATAAAATACAAAATAAAAAAAGAAAAAATAGACATGACAATAAAAATAAAAGAAATTTTCTATTAAACTGCGAAATGTAAATGGATGGGAAAAATTTAATTCATCACATATTATGGTGTGTTGGGTAAGACTGGGAAGGTGGTTATATGCCTCTCTGTGTTCCCATGACTCTATTATGCCCTGACCACAGAGGCCTTTAATAAGTGTAGATTCATTAATAACCTAGTATGTATGTTCATCTTTTGAACATAACACTCCATATACAGTGGATACTCAATGTGCCTCATGTATGTATTCCAGCCATTTTGATAGTCATTAAAATGTGTGTTTCAACATGAAAAAAATTATTACTCATATTATTAGCTTTCCTTTAGACAAATGATAAAAAATGATAAAAAGCGAGCTAAGAAAAAAATTTAGGAAGACAACACACTTCATAATTTTCACAGAAAACATAAAATTTCTTGGGGGGTAACTCTAAACAAATAAGTGAAAGATCTGTATGATAAGAACTTCAAGTCTCTCAAGAATGAAATCAAAGAAGACCTCAGAAAATGAAGAGATCTCCCAGGCTCGTGGATTGGTAGGATTAACATAGTAAAAATTGCCAGTTTACCAGAAGCAATATACAGATTCAATGCAATTCCAATCAAAATTGCAACACAATTCTTCACACACATGGAAAGCAATTCTTAACCTCATATAGAAATACAAAAAAAAAAAGATATCAAAAACAATTCTTAACAATAAAAGAACTTCTTGGGGAATCACCGTTCTGGACCTCAGGCTATACAACACAGCAATAGTGATAAAACTGCATGGTATTGGTACAAAGGCAGACAGGTCAATCAATGGAATAGAGTTCAAGATGCAGAAATTGTTGTCTTGTCATGAATATATTTTAATTATGGCTTCCTCTCCTCAACTCCTCTTAGATCTTTTCCACTTCCCCACTCACCTACCTCTAGCCTTTTTTCTTTATTTTATTAGAATTCAAAAAGGCATCTAAAATAGTAAAACAAAAGAAGCAAATAAACCAGAATACAGAAAATCCTATAAACAGACATGAAAATGTGTCAAAGAAGCTCAAGAAACACAAAGAGATGCAGAAACACATATATCTGCACACACAGATATCCATTAAAACACAAAACCAGAAAATATAATATATGTGCAAAGGTTCTGAATGGGTAGAAAAAATGGAAAGGCTATGGAACCAAAAATGTCACTGAGGTTGTTTTGTGTTGGTCATGTTCCCATCTACTGCTGGACATGAGACCTGGTTTTGGTTTGACTGCTTGCTACATCTACATGCTGGACTTAAGCTGTTTTGGTTTATGTACTAATGAAATTCTGCTGGAGTGTACTAGTTTTTTGTGTTTATGAGTTTTTTTGTGTTTTGTTTTATTTTTTTTTGTGAGAGTTATCAACTAGAGATAGCAGGCCAGTTATTTATAAAGAGAGATACAAAAAATGGAGTGGATTTTGATGGGTAGGAAGCAGCAAGACACCTGGGAAAGATGAGGGTGAAGGAAAGACGAACAGAATAAACTATGGAAAAATTTGGTTTTCAGTCAAAAAGATAAAAGCATAAATCTAGAAAATAATAAGAGAAGCAAAATCAAAAGCAATTTCAGTAGGAATATAATTGCTCCAGACACCAAATGAATAAATTCGAATTCAACTACTGCATAAGAACAGTCATGTATAACACTAGTTTTAAGCACTCAGCTATATATTGCTTATTAAGACAGATGGAGCTCAAATAAAAGAAAAGTAGCTTTAAGTCATAAAGGTTTGAAAAGTACTTTTTGCAAATTGCTAGACCTAAGAAAGTCAGCATAACATTTTCTGTAGCAAATGAAAAGAAACTTAAAAAGAAAATCCTCATGTATTATGGTTTTCAAGGTTTTTGTTTGTTTGTTCCATAATTTAATTTATGGAATACCTATTTTTTGAAAACTTTTATGTCTCTGTATCTGTATGTGTTTCTCATAATCTTTTTTTTGATTTTTGTCTTTTTTTTAAAAATTCTGTTGTATTCCAGTTTAATTTTGTCAGTTTTGTAGTTGACTTTCCATAGCTAGAGCATTTTCTCAGAGCTTCAGAGCACAGAAGACAATGATTTAATTCCCAGCACTCTGTGCAGCAAAGAGCCACCTATAATTACACTTTTTAAGCCCTCTTTCATCCTCTTCAGGAACCTGGAGATCACATAGTACACACATATATGTGCAGGCAAAAATACGTGGATAAACGAAAACTAAATCAAACTCAACATTTTTCGTATTTTTTACATTCCTTCTTTTCTTCTCTAATTGGATAATATGGATTGCATTGATTACTGTCAATTTTAATTTACATTTTTGTTTTTCTCCAATCCTATTCTCTTAAATAGATGGTTTTTCATCCCTGAACACACACACACACACACACACACACACACACACACACACGATTTTCAATCAGATAGAGCAAAATTTAATGTCTCAGTGTCATGGAGTAGTTTACTGCTCTGCCTAAAGAGCTCATCAACATTGATGAGTTTAGCAGTTAGTCAATGGATTTAATTGGTTTAGATGTTTGACCCTAAAGCTATTTTTTCTCTTACTCATCTGTTTATTTTTTCTTTGCTTCTATTTCTCCAGTGTGTCTCTTGTTCATTGTTGGCCTTTTCTAGATTTAAAAACTCAGAACATTTGTAAAAATAAAAAAAAAATGCTCACAGAACATGTAATGTCAGATAGAGAGATTCATTATGTTGACATTTTATAGTCTTTCCAATTATACTTTCTTCATTGTTTGTCCTCAAGTATCCTATTCATCTTTGTAAGTACTTTCCTTCATTTCAAGCAAGCTTTTCATCAATAGTCCTTTTTGGGGCCATATTAAATTCAGGCATGAACATTACTTCTTCATTTCAAAGCCTGTGCTATTAATTTTTTCTTGCTTCTTTCTTATAACTTTTAGCAAAATGGAAAAGGAAAACAAAATGATTGTGTTTGCTATCTAATCACAAACTAACTTTAGCAATTAAGTTTCGAATTATCTGACTTATGGCTGAAAATTTATGTCAGTTATAGTGAACATACCTAGAATGCACTGTGCTGTGGGTTCCATCCTTAATAATGAAATGATAATAATAATAATAATAATAATAATAATAATAGTAAATAATGATAATAAAAATAATGATAATGATAATAATAAAAATAATGATAATAATAATAATGTATCTAAGGTTGAATATTTGTTGTTTAGTTAATATTTTAGAATACAATGTATTTATGTTCTAACTTCCTATTACATTTGTCTTCCAACTGTATACAATTGCTTCTGTAAATATGGGATTGATATTTGTGTAACACAGGAACAGACAATTGATAGTTTATATCTCTAAGATGTTCAATAAATAGATTATCTTTTCCCTCTAGTTGAAATAAAGATAGTGAAGCAACAACCAACTTGTATTCTACATAAACCACTTTTATTATATCATGTTGCTCAGATGATGATAACCACATTTTTGTTTGTAGCTTTTTGTTTTTAGAGAAATTCAATTCTGAACAGACACCTCCAAAGTCACGCATCTGATGAAGTTGGCCAATAGGAAAACAATGAGAAAATACTTCCTCTAAAATAAAATTAAAAAAACAGTTTATTTCTTTACATAATTCAGGGAACCTGGAATGAAATAAATGTATCAAGTTAACATTTAATATGTCACTCACTATTACACCTCCCTCTTTGATTCGAGTAGAATGAATTTCCTAAGGGAAGAGGTATATGTTTACTAAATAATACATTTTCACATGGAAGTTTGTGGTGGAGAACAAATGATCCTGACTTATATTTTACCCATATAGTTGGACTTCTAATTTATGTGAAACAATATTGAACAAGACTATGGTTAATCTTGTTTAGAGATGGGAAACTGTAGGAAGGCATATCTCTTCTTGTTGCAGTGATAATTATTCTCATAAACCAATCACTCCATTTCTCTATATCTTCTTGCTAGGGTGAGAGGTGGTGAATATTTTGATACTCTGAATTTCTAAAATACATAAATAGAAAACATTTTACTAATTGACTGATAAATCATCATTAAGCTTGTTTTTATTCTCTTCTTTTATTCTCTTTTTTGGGGGGATTTATTTTAATTATAAATCTTCAAAAGTAATATAATAATAGAAATTCAAGTGAATAGGTATGTTTTTTAAACATACATTCTTAATATCACATATTTCAGAGGTATTAAAGTACAAGTGTTCAATTCTCTTTAAAGTTAATTCCCAAAAAGGAAAATACAAAATTGATTTTTCTTGCATATTTGAGTTATACAGTGATCATGGGAGTATTCACAGAATTTCATGTTTATTGACTTGCTTATTATTTGATTATTTGTGTTTACTGCCATGCTTGTTTCTTGACTATTAATATCTATTGTATTGCTGGTTCCTCAACCTAGAACTAACCTTGCATGCAATTATAATAGTATAAAAGCAAAAAAGAGGAGGGGAGGTGGAATAGGGGGTTTCTAGGGAGGGGAATGGGGAAAGGGGAAGGCATCTAAAATGTAAACAAATAAAATATCCAATTAAAAAATATAGAGTACTGATTGCTCTTCCAGAGGTCCTGCGTTCTATGTCCAGCAACCAGCAATCACATGGTGGCTCACAACCACCTGTAATAGCATCTGATACCCTCTTCTGATGTGTCTGAAGAGAATGATAGTGTCCTCATGTACATATAATAAATAAACCTTTAAAAAATATCAAAAAAAAAACCAACAAAACAAGCAAACAACAAAAAAAGAAAAAAAAAAGAAAAAAAAAAAAAAATAAAAAATAAAAGGCATAATCTTTCCCTGTCTTCATACTTGGTTTGATTTCGTATCTTCAGTTCTGAAAGCCTGGATAAAGCTATGCTTTTCTTTGTCTGTGCATGGCATATAACCAGACTTTTCATAAATATGAATGTCTTTTTGGAGCATTAAATGTGTTTTACTTTCATGTCAGTGTCTCGTGTTTTTAAATTTGAAAATGTCTAAAGATCAATCAGTGTCGAAAGAAGATACTGTCCTAGTTATCTACCCTTCCCATCTGACAACTCATACAATGTGCAGCGCAAACCAAATGTCACAGATGCACCTTTGCTTTCAGAAAACAACTCATAATAATGTTTTAGGTTTTACAACAACATCACCAAACCTGAAAAAAAAATGACCAGGAAATCCTCGTTTGAGGTTCAATGACTTAGTTGTCTGTAAAGACATACTGCTCTAAATCTACACTCTGTGATGTTTCAGATTCATTTACTGGTAATATTTATTAAGAAATTAACCTTATATTGCATGCACATCACACTCATGAGACTATTCCCCATGTATATGATCTTGTAATACCCATTTCTCTGAGTCTATTTAGACCATAAGAACAGTGAACTGGTTGTAAATATGTAATCTAACATAAGCTTCTCTTCTTTAAGTACAGTTTTTCTCCCTCTTAAGACCAAAACTCCTTCGGATAAAATACCATTCCTTCTAGGACAAATCATGTGGAACCATGTAATTGACATTCACAGATAACTAGTCAGGAGTTCTCTGGACTTTGTACAGGGAGCTGGACTTTGAGGGCTAGAAGAAGCTAACACAAGACTGAAAAACCTCTACAGTCATACATAGTGGGTCTCTGAGTCTGAAGTCTGTGGATAGCAATATAGAATTTTTTTTTAAGATTAGTCTATATTCTATTCAATCCAATATTTCCAAAATATAATTCATGATATAGAATTTATCAGCAAAATTAACTATAACAGTTTTGTAACTGACACTTTATAAACGTACACTCTTACAAGTAGAATTCTTGGCCTATTGCTAAAATATAATTTATACATAACTTCTTAATATTTCTTAATATTTCTTCCATGTGGCTAAGTTTATAATTTATTGCATTGTATATCTGACTTTTGGAAGTATATATTCTGAGACAAGTCCTATTAATCTCTCTCAGCACTTCTGTCTTTTGTGTTCCAAAATATTGTGTATCAGAAATGAGACTAAAATGTATAAAAGAAACAGGAAAACATTTCTCCAATTAGCTTAACTAGTAGTCTCTGTGGTTTGCAAACCAGCCCTGAAGCCACTTGATTTTTGATTTTTGTTGTTGTTGTTGCATATTTTCTTTTGTAGTGTTTACTGTGGTAGTGCTTAAAGCCTTATGTTCTTAATTCTAACTTGGAACCAAATATGTCTCTCTGCAATTCATGAGATTAAATTTCTCTGACTTGCTCTTCTGGCACACAACTTTAATTTTAAGACAACAAATGCAAAGGAGGGTGGGTATCATTGAATTTTGGCCAACCTGGTTGTTGCAGTGAATTTCAGGCCAAAGAGGGCTAAATTATGACATTCTGCCTCTTAATAACAAATTAAAAGAAATCTAATCCTATCATGACGAATATATAATGAGATCTTTTGAAAAGTGAATAATGTACCCTTGTAAAAAAACTGAAGCCATTGTCTTTTTTTTTCTATAATATGAATACATATGAAAGACTCTCCATGTAACAGTGATGGTTGAGCAGACTGAATTCACTAATGGCTTCATGCTAAACTTCCTAACCTCCAAACTATATTCATTTGCTATTTATAAATAACCCAGTCTGACATAATTTGTTATAGTGACACCAATTGAGTATAGGTTTGTGAAAATTTTGTCTGAGGACTCAATTGTCATGAGCAAAAATCCTCTACCCCCCCCCCAAAAAAAAGTAGCTTACAAGGAACTTAACATTTTGGTCAATATTAAGTAACCATAAGAATGTAATTGATCAAATGTGCATTTAAATTACTAAAAAGTGCAATTAAGATGATTTGATAAGTAATTGTGTTTGCTGTCAACCTGAGGATATGAGTTAAGGACTCACATAGTGGATATACAGAACCAATTGATAAATGAACGCTGTCCCGTAATTTCAGTATGCATGCCTTGACATGAGTGAACACACATAAAATATGAATGCTAAAATAATTACAAAAGCCTAGAATATAAAATTTTATCCAATTTATATATAAGCTTAATTTTTGAAGCATCATATAGAAGCATAAACAAATTTTATAGAATTACAATAATGACTGTGTGCCATATATTAGAAACCTGAATAATGGACTGGTTGTAAAGGTACAAGAGAGATATAATTAGAATTATAATAATAATAAAATACCCATAAACTGAAAACATTTAAGGAACTTTGCATGTATCTCAGAAGATTTGAGCAAAGTTCTATGGTAAAATATGACATAAATTTTATATACTAAACCTGTATCAAGGTGAAAAATTCAAAATACTGAAGCATTACTAATGAGTAAATTCAAAGTAATTTACTAATCTTCAATCACATAGACTATCATGCATATTGGGAAAGAAAGTCAGATTCTCCATAAATTGTTTTTGCCTTCTAAAATTCCACTTATTTTGTTTATCAAGTTCCCAAGAACCTGAACAAAAGATTGTAATGTAGAAAGGGTCTGAATAAGTTAGGCTATTTGAACTTGTTCAGGGTTTGAAACATTTAAATCGTGAACAAAGAAGTCACTGATGATTCTGTTTATTAATGTGAAGGAATTTATGAATCAGAAGGTTGACGCTGAAGAGGATTGCTGTAACACCCTCTGCAATAAAATTTCACTTCTACCTCTAAAATTCTGAATAAGCTGTCTATTTGTCTTTGGTATACTCATTTATTCACAAAGGCGCTCATATTTGATTTTGTAACTAAAAAGAACAACTGGACATACAAAAAAGCTAAACAGTTCCCAAAGTGCCAGCACTTGAATATGGTGATTTCCATATTCAGATTATTTCCCAACCATCTTAATATTTGACCATTGAGTTGCATTTAATACACAATCGTAAGTCATAGCATCTGTCTCAAATGCACTTCATGTGGCCTAACAAAAGTCAAATGCTTCTTAGCACTCCATACAGTATATAATACCCTTATCTGCCTGTGTTATTTCATGAGTGTTACAGTTTTGCTCTAAGATCCCTGTATCATTAAGCATCCTGTGAGGGAAGCACAAGCAGTAGGTGACAGGATTTATAGCTAGGGAGCTGTTTATGCTTCTTAAGCATCTCTGTGATGCTTCTGTCATTGCACCAGGAGGTTGGCTGAAGTAGACTGAATATTTCTCTGAGCTGACAACATTTTCCACAAGCTTCTGTTCTACTCAGGGGCCGTGAATTCCTATATATTTATGTATAAATATCATGGGAAAAAACTAGCAAAATATTTTAGTTCTGCTGCACAAAGTTCCAAAGACCTATAGTACAATCCAGGGCCCATAATTAATATTGTTTTAAACCTCTAATTTTAAGAGAATATATTCTAAATTGTGTTCTTACTACACACACACACACACACACACACACCACACTCACTCACACACACATGAACTAAGCATCCAAACAAGTATATTACAGACAACCATGATACAACTCACAGAACATATAGAAAGTATCATGCTTGCATTAGTTTTTTGCCATGGTGACACTTTTTTTATTGACACACTTATGCATGTATTAACTTAAGCACTTTATACATGTATCATTCTTTGTTTATCAAAAAATTCACATTAAAATATTACAGACTACATGTAAAATGAGGGCTTTATCAGTACAGACCAGCTAACAATCATTATCTTGTGTGTCCTTAATCAGGGTCTGTGTTACAATTGTAGAAAGTAATCTTTCTCACATCCTTACTTCTGATTCCTCACCCCAAGTATAATTTCTCACTTTGTACCACTCCTCTGTAATGACTCAACTTAATTTTATCACTCAACCCACAGAAATCCCAGCTAACAGGAACAAAGTTGAATGGTTTATTCTTCCCATGTGAAGTATAATTTGAATAGAGTCAAGAGAGGCACTTAGCATTATAGAATGCAAGACTTTTTTATAATTAGGCACACTCACCTTTAATTTCAGGCTGTGTTCCATGGGTTGAAATTTGACTCATGCAAATATGTTGCTTTTAGGAAATTAGAAAGAACTGTAAATTATCATTTTAAGTGATAGGAGGCCCACTGAGATAGCACTTTTTTTTTCACATGTATGGAAGATAGAGGGAAAAAAACATGAAATGAAGGTTGAATTACATGGAATGTTCATGGGTAATGTGACAGAAAAGGATGAGAACATAAAAAAAAATTGTTCAAGCTAAAAATAGCCTCAGTATTGAAAAGGGAAATGGGTAAAAATTCCTACCCTCAACCAAAGAGTTAATTCCAATTTCCAGTTGCATGGAGAGAAATAATTAGTTTTCATTAAGAGTGTGTTCTCTGGTAACTCAAACATGCTTCAGTAGAACTCCACATATTGTAGAATAAATACAGTGCAAATTGAACTTTTTGGACAAGAGGAGGAGGAGGAGCAGGAGGAAGAGAAGGGGCAGGAAAACGAAGAGAAGGAGAAGAGGCAAAGGAGAAGGAAACTTCTGCGTAGTTGTGGAAGTAGTTTGGGAAGAAATGAAGATGGCCAAAATAGATTGTACCAAATTTTCTAAGAACTAGTAATAAACAATAGCAAGAGCAAACATCAAAATTCATTACATGTATGTATAGAAGTGTTACCATGAAACATCTATTAATTAATTATTAAATAATTCATTAATTCATGTCTCAAATGTTGGCTCTCTGCCCGCCCTTGCAGAATTCCTCCTTTCTTCCCTATTTTCTTTACCTTTGAAGGGGTAGCTCCCTCCGTTTTCTCCTAGTGCATCAGGACTGCAGGATTAGGTGCATCCTTTCCCACTAAAGTCAGACATGGCAGCCCTCTGTTGTATATGTTCCAGGGGCCTCAAACTAGCCTGTGTATGCTTTTCAGTTGATGGCTCATTCTCTGGGATCAAATGTCCAGGTTAGTTGATGTTGTCGATATTCCTGTCAGGTTGTCATCTCCTTAAGGGCTTTCAATCTTTCTCCTAACTCACCCACAGGAGTTCTGGACACTGTCCAATGTTTGGCTGTAAGTATCTGTATCTGTCTAGGAGAGTTGCTTGGTAGAGACTCTCAGAAGGCTGAGATGCTAAACTCCTGTATGATTCTATTGAAAATTTTCAAGATAAATAAATCCAAGGAAATAAAGTCTATCATAAAACTGAACTATGAGAGTTTAACATGAACTTTATCTTTATCTAGAGAATCATCCATGTCTTTAAAATGAATTATCAATAAGATTATTATATATATATAATTGGTCACTTATTTCTAATGTATCATTTAGAAAAACACAAAGTCGAAAAGTTGAAATTTAGATTATAAAGCTAACTTCATATTTTCAAGGGCTCAAAGTTTTCTAAAAAATATTGTTTTTAAAAATGAAATAATATCTCAAAATGTACTCATCACTTGAATTTTCAAGGATTATGTTTAAATAGAAGCCTTGAATTATTGAGTTTTGAGCATGCAGAAATATTCAGTAGAGCTACATTGTGTTTCTATTAACTGCTACCTGTTTATAAAAAAAATTATGTGCTATGTTAATTTTCCAGTATTTCCTAGAAGGAAGCCAATGACTTTGTAAATCTTCCATAATAGCTACAATTTACAATAGCTGAAGCATTCACATATTATCTATAACTCAATGAGTTTAGGTAAGTGCAATCAAAATACAGTTGAGATGTTAAGGTTTGAATTAGCCGAAATATCTTGTCTACATGCCTTTTACATTATATCCTGTCATAATAAACATCATCCATTCAAATTCCTTCATGCTATATTATTATTCGGTTCTTTTCCATCTCCCAAGCAAAGAGTATGCACTTTCTTAATTTTTTTCACTTAATATAATTGTATGCAACAAAATGATTTTATTTGATTGCTGTATAGTATCCTGAGCAACATTTAAATCATATGCTGTTCATTTAATAAATAATGTATACACATTTAATTTATTTATCTGATATAATACAACAGAACTACTATAGAGTTGATTCTGACATTTTAACTCAGTTTAATATGTTTTTTATATTTTATTGACTGTGCATTGTTTTGATTTCTTCTTTAGGCTACAGATATAATTTTGCAAAAGTCAAACATGTACAAGTTATCTGGCTGACAGATTCTTTCATTCTTGGATAAATACCTAGGAATACAATTACTAAGTCAAAGAATAAGTTTAATTTTATTGAGCGTAAAAAAAAAAAAAAAAAAACTGGTGTGCATTTTTATAGTGTTCTAACTGCATTATATTCTTGCAAGAAGAGACAATTTAAGCTTTCTTCCAACATTTTAAATCCGGAAGCATCTTTTAAAAATATTTCTTTCTTTCTTTCTTTCTTTCTTTCTTTCTTTCTTTCTTTCTTTCTTTCTTTATTTATTCACTTAACTTTCCAATTGCAGCATCTTTTATTTTACCATTCCAGTGAATATTGAGGAGGTCATCTCTTTGGTTCATTTCCTGCATGACTCAGGGCATTGCATAAAGTTGAATTTACTTACATTCTTTTATCTTCTTCTCTGAGATACTTCATACGCTGTTGTTTTCTGTCCTGTTTGTATTTTGTTTTTGTAACAATTGATTTCTGTGAGTTCATTATAATTTTATGTGAGTCTGCTGAGACTGATAATGTAAGCATTGTCTCTACGTTTTTGGCTACTATTTTGTTGTCTATGTTTTTTCTGTTGTCTAGATAAGATGTATTAAATAAAATGAAACCAATTTAGTAGATTTTCCTTTTAGAAAGTGATTTAGTTGTTTTTTTATTACAATACCTATATACCATCAAGATACTCTTTGGTCAGTTCTAGAAATTTCATAGTTTTTACATAGATTTAACTAAATTATGCATTTTGTGTTAGTTTTACAGTTTGACCTAGAAAGACCTTAAAATTTTTTTCTGTACCATGTACCCTCCATGGAATGATCTGACAATTTATAAAAATAAATAAATAACTATCCTTTTTCATCATTTCTGTTTAATCTATTTTAATTATGTTGCATACATAACATATAATAGGTATTATGAACTATGAATATTATTGTAATTAATTATATTATTTAGGGTTATTTGTTTAAGTATTCTTGGTCATTTAAATTTTTATCTACACATTGTAATCTTACTCATGATCATCAACAAAAGGAGAATTCCAGGTTTTGTGTTCAGAGGCATGAAATCTGCAGAATAAACATTGATTGCTCTCCTAGAAAACACTGAATATTTTAACTTACTAGCCTATTACATTTTTGCTCAGTCTTTTGAAATATTTCCTTTTAATAATTTAAAGTGTCCTTGTAATGCCTTTGTTTGTGTTTTGCTTAATACACCACTAAATATTTTATTTAAAACTTCATAAATATAGTATATCATCAACACATATAAATAAATGTCCTGTGTTTTCAATTCAATGCACTTATTTGAAATGTGACTTAAAGTCCCACTATCTTTATATGCATATATATTTGCGCATGTGTATGTCTATGTATTTGTATTTGTGCATACACACAAACGTACACACAACTGCATGTCATCATGGCCAGAGTTTGAGGGTCTCCTGTAGCTTGAGTTACAGGTGATGGTGAGATAAGAATTACTCTTGAGTCTTCTGGAAAAATGATATGTATTATTTAACCACTGAGCCTTTTTCCAGGCCACATAATATAACTTCCTCTATTGACTAGCAACTTTGCTTAATTTACTTATTAATTTTAGCAGTTTTTGAATATGCCATGAAGTAATTTATATGAATAAATTTCTAATTTGTCAAGAGAATTGGTAATATAATTGTTTCTGAGTGCTTTGACTAGTATCTTCTTGCCTGTGCAAAATGAATAGAAGAATATTCGATACAATAATAAATACAGTTGATGGTAATTCAGGTCCTTGTTTCCTAATAAAGCATTTAATCTACAAGTAGCAATGGTGATAGCTTTCAGGTAGGTGAAGCTTTTCTAGTCTAATTTACACAACTTTACATATTTTTCATTACTATATTATTAAGAATGTTATCTATCTCTTGTGATAATCCCAAATCTTTTCAATTTCAAAATGTACATGATTGTCTACATCTAAAATGACATGTTTTAAAAGGTATAATATAATTGATAACTTTATATTATTAGGCATCCATTTATGTTTCATTCGTCTTTTTCGTTATTTTCATGAATTTTTTTTTCGAATATGTTGTTTATTTTAAAGACTTAGACATCATCTATTTCTTGGTTTCTTTTGTTCTGAAATATCCTTGTCATCTTCTCCCTTCTCTTGATTTTTTTACTGAGACAGATGTCAGAGATACAAAAGTCATATGCAATTTAAAACTATTGAATGATCTTTACTTATAGAGATTTTTAAATGCTAGTGCATTAATCAGTTTTCTCTTGCTATGAAGAGATTCCAATGTATTTAGTCCATCTTCAAAAGTCTCTGTAGTCTTTCAGTATTGAGACTATTTAAAAGTACAAAATCTCCTCTAAGACGTATGGCAATTTCTTTTTTTTTCTTTCTTATTTATTTATTTATTTATTTATTTATTTGATTTTTCAAGACAGGATTTCTCTGTATAGCCTTGGCTGTCCTGGAACTCACTCTGTAGACCAGGCTGGCCTTGAACTCAGAAATCCACCTGCCTCTGCTTCTCAAATGCTGGGATTAAAGGCGTGCGCCACCACTGCCTGGCATGGCAATTTCTTAATTGTAACACTTTGTAAGTTCAAAATGCAAATTATATATTTCCAACAAACAATGTTATACTATATGCATCAACATTTAAAAAGAAAGGAATTGGGGAATGATGAAAATAATGGACCAAAACAAAAAAATAAACCAGGATAAAATTGAAATTCTGTCTGATATGAAAGGATTTAGTTGGTTTCACCTTTCTGGCTTTGTGAACTGCAGCATACTTCACTTGGCAAGTTCCATACATAGTTAGCTGCTGTCCTAGGTAGTCATCCCATGGCTCTGGTACCTTGATCATCTAGTCTATAATACATTCTAGGCTTTATTTTCAGAGTGACACACAGTAGTCTTTCTGATCCAACATACAGAGACTCCCAACATACCCCTGGCCTCAGAGCCTTTTCTAAGCATCAGAGGAGGATAACAAGACCCCTATATTTTTGTTTACTTCCTGACTCTCAAGTCAGAATCATGTGGCTGAAGCTGTTAAATTCTGAAGCTTGCTTTGGATGAAATCTGGCCACCTATGTCTCCAGGAACTACATTTGTATACAATTTATTTGTATGAAACAAATTCATTTTTGTATCTAAAGATTCTCATTGCTCTTTAGGAATAAAAAATCCCTTAGGCTTTTTATTTCTACAAGTGTTAGGAATACCTGGGTAAGGTCTGACCCTAGGACCCTAGGACACTACTCCTTATTTTATTTTTTATCTCTTTAAGCAAAAGAGTCCTACATTACATTTCCTGGTCCTTTTCTTCTCTTCAAACTGCATTTTTCCCCAAATAGCTCCTTTTCATGGTAGATGTGCACAGAGTAATCACTAATAGCCATAAAATACAATTAAGAATCGGCTGTTTTAAAATCTCTTTTGTCAATGATATTAGCCCAAACTCTAATTTAGTCTTAATAACATTCTTGGGACAAGAGCAAATTGCAGTTATAGTCTTTGGTAAAACATTCCAAGAGTTGCTTCTATCAATTCTCTTGTTAGTATTGTTGCCCTCTGAGACCTCTTAAACTTGGCCTCGAAATTGTAAAAAGCTTTCTGTACTATAGGCTTCTAAGCTTCTACTAGGATGGCCCATTAAGACATGCTTAAAAGATTGGACTGAATTGCAAGTCCAATGTCCTAAAATCTTCTATATTTCTCAAAAAAAAAGCATGGGCCGGCCTACCATGAAAATAGCAGCATGACACTGAAGTAGAAGTTGGCAGCTCATATTTAATCCACAAGCATGAGGCAGAAATTGACATAGAGCTAACTGGGAATGATGTGGGCTTCTAAATCCTCAAAGCTTACCCAGAATAAAACATACTGTATAATCCTTTCCAAACAGTTCCAAAAACAAAGGAACAAAAATTCAAATATTTGAGCCTATGGAGACAATTCTCATTCAACTACTTCAGATATGACTTGTTCTTAAATATATTATGACATACTATAATACAACTATTTAGGAGTGACATTGTCAAATACTTTATCATTATAGATTCAAATCATCATTAAATACTGATATGTTATATGTTGCTATTTATCTCAAATAAGCTTTATTAGCCAGAGTCTCTTGAAACATTTGTTTCTTGCTGGGACTTTATGTCTCAGGGTAGAGTAGTACCTAATATGGAATTCTCCTTCTCTGAGAAGGGGGTGGGATAATGGGAGGAGAAATTTATAAAGATAAAACTGTAAGTAAAAGAGGGAGGTTGCTATCCAGATGTAAAGTGGTAAATAAATTAATGAGAAAAAGGAAAATTATATTTGTTTCAGAATTTCTTCATAATATTCCTTTTCTGTTTGTATTGCCTGTAGACTCTGGCATATCTTTTTATATACTTAGAGTATGAAAATTTACTATTTCACTTTCTTTTTTACAATAAAGGATCTCATTCATGTATTACGTGTTTGATGAAGGTTTTCAGAAGAAAACTGTTTTTCCTATTTTGTTTCTTTCACTACTATTTTATCTATATTTAGTCATGCATACTATTTGCTTGCTTCTATATACATTTTAATATCTATGAACACTTTTGAACATTTTTCAGAATGTTATACTTTATCATGCCGCATTTATTTTGCTTTCCCCTCTCTCTTCCCCTCCTAATCACCTTGAACTTTTCAGAAGGCTAACTCAAATGATACATATTAAATATTTCTTGCATTAATCTGTTTAGTTCTTGCATAAGTCACCAAGAATATTTTTGTGAAGAGAAAGTCTAGATAGAGTTACTCAGACAGTGCCACAAGTGGGACAAGTTATCTAAGACTCTTCAAATTTGTTGTTTTTAGATTTTGTTTAGTTTTGTAATAAGGTATAATGTAATCATGGGAAGGCCTTGTAATCTAGCATGTGTACCACAAATTGTTTACATGCATGTTAACTAAGAAAAAATCAGAAAACAAAATATATTTTTTTCTAATTTTAGTGAATATTTTATTTATTTACATTTCAAATGTTATCCCCTTTCCCAGTTTCCCTTCAGGAAACCCTTTATCCTGTCCTACATCTCCCTGCTTCTATGATGGTGTTCACCCACCAACCAACCCACTCCTGCCTCCCTGTCCTGCCATTCCCCTACACTAGAGCATCAAGCCTTCCCAGAACCAAGGGCCTCTCCTCCCACTGATGTCTAACAAGGCCACATTCTGCTACATATGCAGCTGCTATGAACATAGTGGAGCAGGTGTCTTTGTTATATGTTGGAGCATATTTTGGGTATATGCTCAGGAATGGTATAGCTGGATCTTCAGGTAATACTATGTCCAGTTTTCTGAGGAACTGCCAGACTGGTTTCCACAGTGGTGGAATATACTAGCTTGCAGTCTCACCAACTATGGAGGAGTCTTCCTCTTTTTCCACATCCTCTCTAGCATCTGCTGTCACTTGAGTTTTTCATCTTAGCCATTATAATTGGTGTGAGGTAGAATCTCAGGCTTCAAAAATTGACAAATGGGACTTCACAAAGTTGCAAAGCTTCTGTAAGGCAAAGGAAACTGTCAATAGTACAAAATGGCAACCAACAGATTGGGAAACGATCTTTCCCAATTCTACATCCAATAGAGGGCTAGCATCCAATAAATACAAAGAACTCAAGAAGTTAGACTCCAGAGAATCAAATAACCTTATTAAAATAAGGTAGAGCGAAAACAAAAATTCTCAACTGAGGAATACCGAATGGCTAAGAAGCACCTAAAGAAATGTTCAACATTCTTAGTCATCAGGGAAATGTAAATCAAAACAAATATTTAATATCCAATAAAATGTACTTATTCTTCTTTGAGTGTCTAATCTACGAGTAACAGATATTCTTAGCTTTTTTTCTTTAAACATTGCATCTGTCAGTTTTATCTGTGTATTGTCATGTATAGCTGCTTTTTTCTCACTGTTTGAAAAGCTACCCATTCTTTTTTAAAATTAATTTGTATAAAGTGATGAATTTTACGTAGACATTTTTATTCAGGTGTTTCAGTGGACATATTCCTGTAGTTCTCTCCTGTTCTCAATTCTCAGTGGTGCTATCACTCATTAGTTTACTGAAGAACCCTCTTCTAATTTCACATTCTTCATATTATCTATCTATCTATCTATCTATCTATCTATCTATCTATCAGCTATCCATTCATCTATTTAGCTATCCATCCATTGATCTATCATCTCTGAATGTATCTATTATCTATCTATCTATCTATCTATCTATCATCTATCTACCTACCTATCTCTACCTACCTATCTTCTATATGTCTATATGCTATGTATATTTGCATAAATATATAAACAAACACATTTGAGAAAATGTGATATATGTTTTTCTGGATTTTGAAATATTTCTTTTTTATATGTTAGTTTTACATCTAAGAAAGACATAAATGCCAAAATGCTAGGAATTATAAAATTTTGCCGAAGCAAAAATATTTAGTGTCAATAGTTATATAAAAAATGAAAAAGAAGTTCTGAATGGGCCAAGAGTTTTCACTTGTAGTTAGAGGCTACTCATCCTTGTACCACAGAGGATGTTGACAGGATGCTCACCTGTATATTATGCCACATAGGTATAAACAGGACTTATTATTTTCTATAATATTTATGAGAAATTTAGTAATATTTTATTGTATGAGCAGCCTGAGCCAAATAATGTTCTAAATTAAAAATGCAAATAAGAATTCATAACACTTTATAACTCATAATGCTTTATGCTGGGAAAAACTGTGCTGCTATCTAAATAAATCTGGCCATAATACAAATAAAATCATATAACCACAATAGAGTAACAAATGAACTTGTTATTTTTGAGGTAGAGTCTTTGAAATATTTCAATGACTCCTTAATATAATATAAATTTCTCTCAGGAAAGAGCATTATAAATAGGAAAACAAATTATTACTAATCTGGATATATTTAAGTTTAATTAAGAACATTCATCACTGGTAACCTGATTCCCTTTCTTCTAATTGCCATTGCATAAAAATGTCTGATCAACATAAATGTTTGATTAGCAAAACATTTTATTACTTTAGTAATGCATAATATAATTGACTCTGTGTGCAGAAAACTGTTTTCAGTTAGTACTAAAGCTTCACAGTGAAATGTTAATTAAAACGGAAGTAGTAAGTTGTTCGTTCCAAGTTCAATTACTTAATTATGGATTTAGAACAATATAGAGCTAAATAATTTGCCACTTCCGCTCTCCCAGGCATCATAAAATAATATCCGTATTATTTCGTAAATGATTAGCATGACTCTAACCATCATGATCTGCAGGCTGCCAGGTTATTGAATTCTTGAAACAGCTCATACCTATTCTTTAAAAAAATTCCCCATAGTGGGAGTCAGTGTACCAGTGGAACACAGCAATATAAGAAACACATAGTTTGGCAACATCAGAATAAAAAAAGTTATTGTGTTTCTTTCTTTTATTTTTTTTTTCAAAATTGCTCTTGTAATGCCACAAATCCTTGAAAGTTATTTTCTTTGCTGTGTTTTGTATTGACCTTACTAGTTATTAAGTACTATATCTTAAAGCATACATTTGAATATAGCTCTGGAAGGTTAATACCTTAATTTTTGTTCAAGGGAAATTTTAAAGTTTTCAGATTGTCAAGATGTCAATCATGCCATGTAACAATGCTTTTAAATCATTGCATATACAATAACCTTTTCTTTTTCAGTCCAGAACAATGTGATACTTCTGATAAATTACTAAGACTTTATAAGAAATAATTAGCTGATTAATATGCTAATACTACAATAATTATATAATTTTCAGAAATTAGATTTGTTCAGTGATTTTACATAATTCAAAACTTTTTTTAGCTTATCCAATTGAATACTATGTATTTAAGTAATTACTCTGAAAATGATTGCTTTGTATATTTGTTTAGTCAGTTTATAGTAGTAGACTACCCTTGAATATAGACTGCTTTATTCAAATTTAGACTGCATGATTTCAAATGATTAAAATTTACTATCAAAGACTTTATAATAAAAAATACTGTGTTCTCTTTCAGTACTGTCATACCATCAAATTTTAGGAATAATATAAGGTTTACAATTTCTAGCTCCTGTGTCTTTATAAAACAAGATGTTAGAAAAGTTCTCATCAGTATATGCCTGAGTGCAATTATGTATACAAAGATTGGGCATATTTTAAAAAGCTTGATCCTGAGCAAAATCAAGGCTTCAGCTGTCATCTCTGGAACCCAGTATCAAGTACTTGTAGTTTTTTTAAAATTCATCATATATCTCTGTGCTGTGTGACCCCCATATACAGTGGCAAAAAAGACAACAATACATTTATAACATTATATGGAAAGACTGAATTATTTCTTGTTTCGCTTGCATGCCAACTTGCTCTCTGTCTTTGTCCCTTTGTCTCTCTCTCTCTCTCTCTCTCTCTCTCTCTCTCTCTCTCTCTCTCTCTCTCTCTCTCCCTCCCTCTCTCTCTCCCCCTCACTCTCTTTCTCTCTCTTTCTCTCTCACTCTCTGTCTCTCTGTCTCTCACTGTCACTCTATCTGTTGGTCTGTCCTGTGCCTCTGTGTCTGTCTTTCTCTGTCTCTCTGTCTCTCTTACACACACACACACACACACACACACACACTCACACACCACTGTTCACTCTAGAGAAACCATATCATAAGTAGCTTTTAGGAGTATGCACTCAGCACTTAGCCAGGGAGCAAAGCATCCTTCAATAGTTATGTGAGCCAGCTTGAAGCAGGTTCTCTAGCCATGCTTGAGGTGACTGCAGCTTCAGACAGTAAATGAACTTCCATTTCATAAGTTTCCCTGAAACAGAACAGCAGACAAAATGACTCTTAAATACTTGACCCTCAGATAATCTATGACATATTAAATATTCGTTGCTTTAAGCTACTACGTTATAAGGTAAATTACTAACAATGACACATAAATAATATAGTAGAAGAAACATGAGCTAATATATTAACTGTATTTTTAATATGTATGACTCAATAAATATTAATTATTTCCACCAGGCCATGATCTAAAAACCATGATTCTATCATTAAACATAGGAATATGCCTGATTCCACAGGATCTTACATTTGAGAAAAATATACATCTGAGGTATATTTAGGAAAGCACTTAGCAAAATTGTATAAAAAATAAAACCCTCTTAATGACAATAATGTGAATGACATTTCAACAGCATAATATTTGAAAGGGTTTCACATTTGTTTGTAGCTTGTCATCATTGCCTCAGGAGATGGATCATTTGCTGTTGCTAAATTATTTGTTCTTGTTCTTTTGTCATTTTATAGCAATTTATAAGGATGTTGAAGTTTTATTGTACAGACAGTATGAATATTAGAGTAATGCAGCTTTTTATTATAATCAGGTGGTTTGTCACTTTCATGTTACAGTTATTCACACAGATACTCATGCCACATCTTCTCCATTATGTGACACTGAGAGGCTAACACTACACTGATATTTTAGTTTCAGGTATTCACTATGAATATAGAGAACAATTTTTAATATGTAAATGAACCATACCCAATTTTGAGTTTTAATACAGTATTATGCATTTAAACAGGTATTATTTATCATTATAGTAGGACATATAACTAATGCAGAAAATATTAACATTAAGCAGGTAAATATTTTTATAAAACATTTACTTCTGTATATGAGACAATATTTTAAATATTCATTGGCTAAAATTAAGATAACTAGATACATTTTTGGCTATTATAACTCATTTAACAAAATGTTCAATAAGTTTTATTTACTCATCTTTCTATACAATGATAGAAATACACAGTATTTTTCAGAAAGTACCATAAATTCTCCAGAAAAAAATAACCCATGTAATTATTTCATTGTTATCACTACCAAAACCTTCATTGTGGGGCTGTGTTATGAAATAACTTGATAATTTTGTCATCTGTGCATAATTAAAAGTGTACCAACTGATTTTTCCTGAAGAGCAACACATATTAAAATGATCCTCAATAACTATGTGATCCTCAATACCTAGCATTGAATTGTATGGAGCATGACATGAAAACTCAAACTAATTAGAGTTAAATAATAATCAATATCAAAATAACTTATATTCTCCCCATATTTGATTTACTAAATTTAATATATTTGACCTATATTATAATATCAGTTGTGGCTTTAGTTTGTGTATATTCATCAATTTATTGTTTCTTAGTAGTTTGGGAAAAATTACAGTTGACAGACATTTCAATATAATAGGTTAGTTTTAAAAAAGCCTTTCTAAAAAAGTCTTTTGTTTTAGATAACAGCTTTAAAATAGCAAAAAGAGTTTCTGAGTTTCTGTAACAATTCATCCATCTTTTTGTGTTGGTAAGAATTTATATAAGGATATTAGGTAATGTTATTGATGACAATGAAAAAAGTAGACAGATAATAGATTTATGGATGGTAAATATATGACAGATAATAGATACATAGATGGTGAATATAAGATAGATGATAGATTGACAATAGATGGTGAATAAACAGAAGACAGTCAGAGAATGCATAGATAGATAAATAGATGATGGATAGATTGATAATAGATGATAGATAGATAGAATATAGATAATATAATTTTAATGTTTTCATTGGACCAGAACAGATATTATTTATACATATTATTAAAAGAGATTCATTACATAGGGTTGCATAACAAGGGCTAGGTAGGAACTATCATAGCTGGCACGCTAGAGATGTCAAGAGACTGGTAACTTCCCCCTCTCCCAAGTATACATTTCTTTATCGTTTATTTTATGTATTTACATTTCAAATGTCATCCTTCTTCTCAGTTTCTCCTCCACACCATACCCCTCCCTTGTCCCCTCTGCTTCTATGAGAGTGCTCCACAATCCATCCACCCACTCCATCCTCAGTGCCTTAGCATTCCCCTTCCCTGGGTCCTTGAGCTTCCACGGGACCAAAGGGTTCTTCTCCTATTGATGCAGCTGGAGCTATGGGTTCCTCCATGTATATCTTTAGTTGGTGGTTTAGTCCCTGGGATCTTTGGAGGCCTCTGGTTGGCTAATATTGTTATTCTTCCTATAGGTTTGCAAACCCCTTCAGCCTCTTCAGTCCGTGCCCTAACTTCTCCATTGGTGTTTTTATACTCAGTCCAATGATTGGCTGTGAGCATCTGCCTCTGTATTTGTCAGGCTCTGTAACAGCCTTTCAGAGAACCGCTATACCAGGCTCCTGTCAGCAAGCATTTTTTGGCATCAGCAATATTGTCTGGGTTTTGTGTCTACTTATGGGATGGATCCCTAGGTGGGCCAGTTTCTCGATGGTCTTTCCTCAGTCTCTGCTCCACTCTTTGTTCCTGCATTTCCCAGGACCTAACAGGGATGGCATTAGCTGACATACCCAACAAAGTGGATAGATTACCTGTAGAGACCATATTCAATGGATAGCCAGGGCCCCTGATTGAGGGATGGGGCCACTCATCCATCTCAAAAATATTAATCCAGAATTGCATCTCAGGTGGATGTATGGTACACTCAACTGGGTACTCAAGACCTGGAAGATATCTGTGCTTCAGTTCACATTGAACTGAATGCAGAGAAATCTAGCTTCTGATGTCAGCAAAGGATGGTAAAGGAGGCAGCTGTAGCAATGCAGTAGATATATCCAAAGAGTAATGGCAGGCAGGCAAACAAGCTGTTCCTCTTATCTCCTCAGAGTTCTTTTTTTTACCAGGGCCACATCTGTAAGGTGCCGTCTTCTGTATGAGAGGGTCTTCTCCTATTGTTAACCTTTCCAGGAAGTGTTCTCACAGACCAAACCAGAGGGATGAAGCTTAGTTCATGCCAGATTGAATTGACAATCTAGATTAACCTTAAGTTTCCAAAGGAAAATAATCACTGAAATCCAACCTTTGTAGCTAATCAGTTTGTTGGGTCTGGTTCTAGCAGCACAAAAAACTCAAAAATAGATTCATAACTACAATGAATGTCTCATCCCCTTATGGTGATGGCCTCACAGAGGGAACATCACTGAATACAATACTTAGTAGGTTTTCATTTCTTTTTACTCTAGCTTTCCCCACCCTCAGAACATATTTATCTTAAATGTTGGAAAAGATAGTGGCTATACTTTAATGAGAGTGTAGTGAGCCTCCCTCCTTTCTTCTGCTACAAGGTGGTACGGGAGTAATTAATTACCTCGATTATAGATCTAGCTGGTACTGTTTGTTCAAACTAATGTAGTTCATTCACTGAGTTCCAAGGTGATCTCTGCTCCATGATGAAGATGAGAATGTTCAGGTTGTGTGTGGCAGAAAAAAAAACCAATATACTGCAACAATAAGTATGCATATTGGTCTGTATGAAAAAAAAAGTAACATCAGTACATTGTTTAGATAAATTTTGAAATTTATTTGGGTTGCTTTAAATTTTCAAGAATGGCTTTTTTTTCTGACTGGGTATTCCATATGGCTTCCTACATTATGTTTACCTGACCAGTTCTTTAGATCTTCTTGACTATGAAAATTTCTGCCAGGCGGTGGTGGTGCACGCCTTTAATCCCAGCACTTGAGAGGCAGAGGCAGACGGATTTCTGAGTTCAAGGCCAGCCTGGTCTACAGAGTGAGTTACAGGACAGCCAAGGCTACACAGAGAAACAATGTCTCAAAAAAAAAAAAAAAAAAAAAAAAAAAAAAAAAAAAGAAAGAAAGAAAATTTCTTATCCTTTCCCTTTTTGTATTTCTGAGTTAGTTTTAAGAAGTTCTGGTCAAATGTTTTGTAGAATGAGTAAACCAGTAATTTTGATGCATTTCTCAGGCTTCAATTAGATTATAAGTTTCTGGGATGCGATATTATAATAATAAATGATAACACATTTGAAATCATGTAAGTATACAATATTTATAAATTAGGCAATGAACATTCCAAATATTTAAGTAACATAAATATTTTGGCATTCACTGGTAGTCCTACGGGATGCTTAAACCAGTTATTTAATTATTCATTTAACTTATCAAGTTCTGCTGTCTAGAGAATAGGAGTATCTTTTTCCCGCTCCCTTTGTACAGCTATGAACAAACTGTTATATCCACACTAACATTTAATCTAAGACTGTTCATTTTAGTGCAATGGGTTTGCTAGTAATTGGTAGTACGAAGGCATCATTAACCAGTGCATTAGGACACTGTGACTCACTCTTCTAGATTTCAGGCTTAAAAGGCCATTACATTCTTAATGACCCTAACCAATGGAGGCAGAGTTCCTCTCAAAGGAGAGTCTTGGAGTAGAGCTGTTTTCTGTGATTTATGTACTAACTGAATGCAGTTAATTATAAAGTTCCAATTATTAGTCCAGGCAAACAGAATAGAAACTACTTTTGATTTGAGCTTCATTCCTGAGGGAAAAAAAAAGTCTAACATAATTTAATAAGATAGCCCTAAGGCAGAGACCTCTATGTTAAATTTTTCCTATGTTTTAAAATATCAATGCTCTTATATTGATAGGACATAAACATGAAATTCTCAAAATTTCTCCATGACAGAATACTTAAGGGAGGTTATTCATTGTATGCAGCAAGCATAGGGCCACTGCTCTTCAGTCCTTTCAGAAACTTGATGTGATTGCATCAAAAGTGAAGAATTCTTTTTCCATTCATTCAACATGAATATATTAAAACCTGGTGCAAATAGAATGTCTGAAAAAGAACTGTACACTACTATTTGTCATTAAGGATTAAGATCAGAGAACTTTACATTTCTGTTCTGATGTTGTGTTCAACTGCCTTTGTTTATTTTCTGCTTCTCTGTTTTATTGTATAGCTTCTCTCCACATTGCTTTCTGTTTGGCCAGAATGGTTCTTATTACTCTACTTTATTGAAAAGACTTAAATGCTGCATTTTCGGAAACCTTGAAAGAGAATCTACTCTCTCCCTTCCACACAGTTTCATTTCTTACAGACCCGGAACAAATCATTTCAAACACTCTCAACAAAGTTGAAAGGAAGGTAAAAATTAATTGTTTTATGTTGCTTAGTTCCCTAGAATTTGGTTGATTGTCATTACATATAAATGACTTTCAAAGATTTTACTTTAAAAATTCAAAATATTTTTGACTTTACAGTATAAAGGACAAATGAAAACTAAGTGCTTGTGAACATTGATAAATTTTTTTTTGAATTAAAAATACTAGTACATTTCTAAATTTTGGTTTCTTTTTTTGTTTGTTTGTTTCTCAAGACAGGGTTTCTCTGTATAGTCCTGGCTGTTCTGGAACTCACTCTGTAGACCAGGCTGGTTTTAAACTCAGAACTCCTCCTGCCTCTTCCTCCCAAGTGCTGGGATTAAAGGCATGCACCACCACTGCCCTGCTAATTTTGTTTTTTTATGAATCAAATAAGATTTATCTGGACTAAAATGGAACTACATTAGGGCTGCAAGCATTTTAATACTATTAATAGGATTGTGAACATTCTTTTATATTTCTTTGTTTAAAACAGTATATCCTTTGAATCTTACTGCCCTCCAACTCTCAGTAGCTAAGGCAGAACTTGAACTGCTGAATATTTAAACTTTATCTCTCAAGTGCTGGAATTATATGCAGGTGGCATTGTAGGTGGTTTCTTTTTCTTAATTTAGATAAGTGTATATACCTTATCCTACTATTTAGTTTTGCCTTAGTACTCAAAAATTTTAATGTTGTTCTATTTGATAATTCATAAAACAAGTAAACTTGATATTCTGCTCAACATAGCAGAGACATTGCATTTCTGACTTTCCATAGGAAGTCTCAGATTTTGGAATAAACTTTGCTATCATTTGTATATTGGCCATAAATATATCTGATTATAATTCATATAATGAGAAAGTTAATTTATAATAATTAAGGTCATTTGTAGTATATCTTCAGGTTACCTAGTTGAACATAACAGCTCCTCACAGGCGCATTGTTTATCCAAGTCTTCATTCTGCTGTCATAATTCAGCTTCTCATAGGGCTGCCATTTTTGTCACAATGATCACTTGAATATTCTATTTTTCAACCATCATTGTCTCCTGTAGCGAGTCTCCTAGTTCCCAATTAATTAAAACTCCATCCTACTCACTGTTCTGTTGCTAAGTGACCACTTCTCTAGTAACATTATCTCACTTCAAATTTTGAATACCAATAGACTTTGCAACTTACTCATGAATTATTTTGAAGTCTCAGAGTTGTAGAGTAACAAAAAATTATTTTCAGCCATTGTCTTCAGAAAAGAATTGTCGAGGTCTAAAATAAAAGTAGTTTACACAGATACATATGACTACACACATATATATTTCTATCCCCACTCTTATGAAAGCTTTTTGGTGAGTTAATATAGCCTTATCAAATTCTTTAGTATAGGTATTAGTAGGATCATTATTCTTAAAATTAGTATAATAAAGGATATTGAGAAAGAAAAGACTTACAGACTATTGATGTTTTAATACATTCTTCAATCTAGATGGTGTCCAGAGCAGAAAAATTAAACCTGCACAAAATAACACACTATCCATAGTAAGGAAAGGTTAAGCAAATTTATATTACATAGAATGTGCTATTAGAACTGAGACAACTAAAAGAAAAATCAAATCATATCTCTATAATTAAAAAAATTGTGACTGATCAGAACTTACCATTTTATTGAATGAATATGTTTATTTTGAAAGTATAGTATATAAATTGAATAATGGAGATTGAGAAGAAGTTAAGTAAGTGAAAAGGTCACAAAAACAGAAGAAGTAAGATTTTTTTTGCAATATCATGATTACAATAGTAAAAATGTTACATATTAATATATATATATATTATATATATATATTATATATATATATATATATATATATATATATATATATATATATATATCTTCTATCTTTTTATTGGGTTAAATGAGATGAAAATACTTTAATTTTAACCTTATAAAACTTATTTTCTGAATAAATTCAGTGATTTAAAGTTGCATATCTATTTAAATAGTTGCTGCATGAAGTAAAATTTAAAAATCACTGTAGAGACAGTGTTGCATTAGCTAGAGTTTTGTTCTCACTGTTAAGTAGGGAGGCAGATGATGTACTTTCAATGAAATTTAATGGTGGTTTGAAGCAGAGCCCAGGAAACTGTAGTGATTCTGGACTCTAACCATGGAGACACATTATCCATTGTAAAAACATAAAATGATGCAGGAATTTAAACGTAACTGAAGTGATGCCCAATACATATTCAGCCACAGAATGAAAAAGCCACAGTCTTGTGTATTGTTATATCAAACTAACCCGTTCTGACATTTGTCTTCACACATATTTTTCTTTGTATACTCTCTGCTCAGTAATTAATTTTTATCCAGTATTTTAATATTTTATGTTTGAAAAATTCATATAATTTTTTCTATTATTAGAACAGGGTTAAACTTTTGAATATTTAATAACTAGAATGGTCTAGGTTTTATATCCCTGAAGTTCTAAGAATTAATGATACACAAAGAAAACATTTCTTTCACTTTAAAGGTATTAACAAGATCTGATATCCTAGAGTCTTACACTGATTTGAAGAACCAGGCACCCATAGTGATCATCCATAAGTCTGCCTGACTTGCTACGGAATAAGAAAAGGTCATAGCATCATGACCCATATATGAAATACTTATCTGTATGGAACATTGCATATAACCATTGTTATTATTAAATTCAAAGAGTGGGGATAGTATATTCACATACCACAAAGAAAACTATTCACTGTAGGATAGTAATAACTGCTTTAGTGCCATATTAGTAATGCTAACACTGTAGCTGTGTAACTACAGAAAAATAAAATGATAATATATTATTTCTCTTTTATTAGAGAATGCTTAGAAACAGATTGCCAGCAGGTCTTTCCTGGATTCATGATGATTTAATTAAAAAAAAAACACTATGAGACAAATTAAATCACAGTACATAATAGTGAATATAAATCCATGAGTAATTTTTTCAATTTCGTTTATTGTTCTTTTTATGTGAATATAAATCATGCATATATAAAAATAACATGCATTTGAGTTGTTAAATATGTTTATGCATGTTTATGAACAAAAATATATTAGGTATTGGTTATATGTGCAAAATATGTGTATAGAATATATAACCATGTACTAACTTACCCAGTCATTTGATACTGAAATATTTGTCTGAAAGTTACTCTGTGGGGTGTATATATGAGCTTGACATTTGCATTGGAAATTTGACTAAACCAGTATTTATCTCCTAACCTAAAAGGGACTCAGTCAACCAGTCAAAAAAGAATAAACTAAGCAAAAAGAGAGATTCAGGAAGAATACATCTATTCTCCATGGTGAACTTTGAGTTACTAATTCAGTAATCTGTATGAAGACCTGGGGTCAGTTTAGGCATAGACCAGAGTATATAACAGATGTACACACATGCGCGTGCACACACACACACACACACACACACACACACACACACACACAAGCTTTTTATTTGTGTTTTCTTCTGGAAAAAAATATGGAAATTCTTATATTAAACGTAACTTGAGAGGAACAGATTTTGGAAGAGTTATTTCGTTTGGTTCGGGGTTTCTATTATCAGTTCTCTAGTCTGGTTAAGTTTAAAGATTCTAACAGTTCCACTCCCCATAGTAAAGAGAGCACTGCAATCCATGGACTATTTTAGTTGTGTTGTACACAAATTTTTATTGAATGTTTTGAGTAAACCATTTACAGGAAGCAAGTTGCTGTGTGACGCTATAGACTTTCAAGTATTTTTGGAAAACAAACAAACATAATGCTGTTGACCGACTCTTCCTAATGTTGCTGGACAAAGTGATGAAAGAATAGAATGAGTGTATTGATTCAAATTACGATCTTAAGTGCTATATAAATGACCCTGAAGGCATTTAAGTATGACCTGAAGAAGCACCATATTTCTTGTAGCACAAGCAATTGATCAAAATCAAACCCAAACTCTTTTTTTTTTTCTGAAAATGGCTGAATTACAATGCAATTTGTGTTCCCAGACTTACAGAGTATCTATTATTAAAATGAAAACACTTAGTGGGAAAGAAATGAGATAGCCTAAGGTAAAACAGAAACACATGAAGACTCTGATAAGATTAGGAAAACTGAGCTCCTAAATTTATATTTAAGAGCATGGAATTGTACAACTGGATACATTGTGTCCTCTATGAATCATATCCCAATAAAAGTGTAAAAAAGAAAAAAAGAAAGTCATCCATAGTGTCTTTGGACATGACCTTCCCACATCAGTGTAAATAGACTTCTACAATATCAAATAGCAACTAGTAGCTCACAACAGATTTGGCCCTATCATCTGCAACTGAGGAGATTAACCCTATCTTAACTTAATTACTGTAGTTGCGTCTCTCCTGACCCATCCCAGCATGTATGTGGGGAGTCATTCTCTCTTTTTAATTTGTGAGTTCTAGGAACTGGATTCATGTAGTGAAAATTCATATCAGGCTCTTTTCTGAGCCACCTTGCCCACTTGAATTTTTAAATTTATAAATAATCGACATCCAATCATGCCTCTAAATGTAAGATATAGAAGATGACATATGGCACTATCTTTTAGTCAAAAATATTTAAAAATAAAACAAAGTAAATAACCAGAGAAAATAAAACAAAATATTGAATTTTGTTATTTAATGATGTCTAAGGCCTATGTTTGTCTTAGGGTGACTATTGTTATTCATGACATAAGAAACTTGGGATATTGTTGCTCTCCTCATGGGACCACCAACACTTTCAGCTCCTTCAGTCTTCTCTCTAGCTTCTCCATTGGAAAACCCTTGATCAGATCAGTGGTTAGCCATGAGCATCTGCCTCTGAGTATGTCAGACTCTGGCAGACCTTTAAGGAGACAGCTATATCAGGCTCTTGTCAGAATTCTCTTTCTGACATCCATATCAGGGTCTATCTTTGGTGACTGCATGTGGGATGGATACCCAGGTGGAATGGTCTCCAGATGGCCCCTCCTTCAGTTTCTGTCCCACACTTTGTCTCCATATTTGCTCCCTTGGGTATTTTGTTACTCCTTCTAAGTAGGACCTAGGCATCCACACTTGTTCTTCCTTCTTCATGAGCTTCATGTAGTCTGTTAGTTGAATCTTGGCTATTTCAAGCTTTTGGGCTAATATCTGATTATCAGTGAGTAAATACCATGTGTGGTTTTTTTGTGAATGGGTTACCTGACTCAGGATGATATTTTCTAGTTCCATCCATTCACCTAAGAATTTCTCAAATTCTTTATTTTTAATAGCTGAGTAATACTCCATTGTGTAAATGTACCACTTTTTCATATCCATTCCTCTGTTGAAGGACATTTGGGTTCTTTCCAGCTTCTAGAGCTCCCCAGGGTTTAAACCACCAGCCTGGGAGCACATTGGGACGGACCCATGACTTCAGCTGTAAATGTAGGGGAGGATGGCTTTGTCGGGCATAGGTGGGAGAGGAGATCTTTGGTCACATGAAGGCTGAACATTGAGTGAGGGAGAATTTGAGGGTGGGGAGGTGGGAGTGGGGGGGTAGGTGGGGACATATCCTCATAGATGCAGGAGGAGGGGGAGGGGATAAGGGTTCCTTGGTGGTGGTGGGTAATGGGGTAAGGGGATAAAATTTGAAATGTAAATATAATATCCAATAAAAAATTAAAAAAACAAAAAAGAAACTTGGGATAAAGGGGTTTTTTTCACTTTACATTTTCCTATCACACATCATTCTAAAAGAAATTCAGGATAGGAACTCAAGTATGACAGGCACCTGGAGGCAGAATATGAGGCAGAGAGACTATAAAGAGGTGTTGCTTACTGAATTGCTTTTCACGGCTTGCTCAGCCTTCTTTCTCAGAGAAGCAAGAAACATCAGCTGAGGCAATAAGCTGGGCCATCCCTCATCAAGTACTATTTATGAAAATGCCGTACATGTTCGTGCACCCTGATCTTTACATGCATTTTCTCTGAGTCTCCCTTCTCTCTGATGACCATAGTCTTTGTCAAGTTGACATGAAACAAACTAGGAAAATATTTGACTGATGAAGAAAGTGTTTAATGATACCTTGTGAAATCTATTGATTTGACTTCAAAAGGAAAGGGCCACTCTATTATTTTCTTTCAACACTGAAAGTTCGGACAGGATCTAGCAACCAGCTGAAATGTGGATGAATTAAAACCCACAGTGAGAGAATTAAAAATGCAGACATAGCTTGCTTTAATGCATACAGATGCATGAAAAGTCTTAGAAAAGCTGAAATGTTAGAAATAATTTCAATTAATATCTACTGGGACATTATTATTAAATATAACAATAAATTTATTAAGAAATCTCTGGCTTCTTGAAGTGTTGTATTGGTGCTCTTTTCTTGAGGCTAGAATATACAGTAGACTTGTAGTCACTGAATCAAGAAAACTAAATGCAAAGATAGTAATGAACCCTCTGAGGTAGCAAAGTACATATTATTACAACAATGGAGAATACAGCGGTTTGTATAACTTGATTTGCTAGTTAAATAACCTTGGTTACTTGATCATAATTTTTCTGAAAGTTAAATAGATTTTAGTATATGAAGTTCCCATTTCTTAATTGTGGGTTGTATATGTAGGATGATGGATCCTTACATCACAACTTGAATATGAGAAATGTAGCCTTGTAAGGAGTGAGGCTTCAGGGAAGGTAGTTAGGTCATTGGAACCATCATTCCAAATGATGATTTAGTTCTACAATAGGGATGATACACCATGAAACTGCTCTGTATTATGTGTTCTTTCTCTCTGGGGCTGATGTCTTTACTGATTTTACTTTTCTGATTATAAAGTTAGGCAACTGATAGTGCGTTATTTGGCTCTACACATTACTTGAACCATAATTAATACAATCTTTTTTTCCTTTTTCTTTCTATGTTATTTTCTATGCAATCTAGAGTCTGTGTGCATGAGGCAAGTGTTTTGCAACTGAACTAGCACCTGTTTTCTGGGACAAATTAAGCAATCAGATATTTGTAGAAATATTGGGACCAGGGTTTGAACTAATGTCAGATCAAAATATTGTATTAGTATATTCAGTGTAGATGTATTGAGGATTAAAGTATTTTGTTTATTATATTTATAGCTTAAGAAGTTAACCCCCCCACACACACACACATTTTGATCAAATCAATACTCAATTCCTCCACTCTAAGTCCTCCTTTGTTCTCACACCACTCTTTCCTATCAACTACATGAATTTAGCACAGCCTGATTGTTCAGGGACATAGAATAGAGACATCAATTGGAACATGAGACTGTATGACTGAAGAAACTGACTCTTCCTGCTACACTCGTCACCAGTTTCCAACATATCCTTAGCTAGAAGGGAGACATCATGAGACCCTATGTTGAGGCTTTGGCTAGCTTGATCTTTTGTAGGCTTGTGCAAGCAAAGTCATCGACATTAGTTCAAATGTGTCCTGCCATTGCCTGTAAACACTATTTTGCAGCAGCCAATTACTACCTCTGGCTCACACAAATTGTCTTTTGGCTTTCACCAGGATATCATGTGCATATAAACAAATAAAATAACTGAATAGTGAAATGATTTTAAAAGTAAGTAATAAACCACTATAAGCAGTTTCCCTTATTTGACAAAGCCTTCAACTCATTTTGTGTGTACTTTCACACTCTGGTCTTACATCACTCTTTTGTTAACATAGAACTTGGTCACCTTTCCATTGCATGAACTACTGTATTAATGTATTACATTGATGAAATTTTGTACATTGGATCACACAGTAAACAATAACTACTTTTAATTAATTTCTATGGTAGATATTTCTATGTTGCAGGATGGAAACTAATGTTGCCAAACAAACAACAACAAAAACAAATCAGATGAATTCTACTCCAGTGAAACTTGGGGTTGTTTTGAGGTATGAAGCATGTCAAATATCTCTTCAGAGATTAAAAATAAACTGCAGCAACTGACTTCTCTCTCTTTCAGCAAAACAACACACTGTGTAACATGGCTACATTTTGAAGATAATATAGTACATGTTAAGTCTTGAATTTGGGGTTAAAGTCTGAGATGCCTATTAGTATATTAAACCATACACTGGCTATTAGTTTCTCCCAGCATCCTCCAGTTCCTACTTGTGACTGGGTCCTCCTGACTGGCATACCCTACTCCATAGAGTAAACTCTACAGCCTAGGGGATGGGGTGCTCTTTCTCTAGGTGCTCCTTCTTATATAATTTGGCCACCCATTTTGGTTATATTGTCTCCCTTTGTATTCAAGCTCTTTTGACTGCTGTACCTGGATTCTTCTTTTCTTCTCCATGCCGCACTTTCTTTACATTGCTGGGTTCAATCATGTTTACTCTGGATCCTTCCAGATGCCTCTGGCTATGCTTTCACTCATATATACAATAAATAGTCTCCTCCAGCATCTCAATGGATGTTTATCTTCTACTTTTATTTCTGTTTTTCATTCTCCATACATCCTCATTTGGGTTTTTATCTTGACCAATGACAGTTGAAGTACCAATGGCACATAGAGATGCTTCTTGTCATTTTTGAATAATTTCCCCCATATAAATAAATGTGTACTCCTTTAAAATTTGGAGCAAGACTTTGCTATTCTGTAGACAGGTTATCATTTTCAGTATACATCTTAGTATGCTGCAGGATTCTTCAAATCTTTACTTGAAATTCAATGATTAACTGCAGACTATTAACTTACTGTGTCATGTGTACCATCATAAATTAGTGTCCTTTGGCCCCTGTAGTCATTAACTTGGATAATCATGGTAGCATTTTATCACCAAATTGAAGTGGCCTTCTTCAAGCCAACAAAGCACAAGTCATATAAAATGTAGAAAACGTATCTCTTAACACCTTCCACTCACTGTTTTTCTAAGCCTGAATTTTTGGCTTTATGGAGAGTTCCCTTCAGTCAGGAATAAGAGAAACTGCAATTTTCAATTGTTCTGCATTATATTCAGGTACTACAAAAAAGCCTCAACACTAGACACTTTCTCTCAAACACTAATGAAAGAAAATGGTGAGAAAACTTTCCCTGTCCATAATGTCAAGCAACTGTCCATTCAATATGTGACAGGCAGAACTAGCCATACGCAGTAATCCCATTAAGAAACATGCACTCTTCTTTGTACTAAGAGCATAAGATAGATACCTTTAGCATATAAATGAATCAACAAGACTCCAGGTACCACTGGCTCGTAAATGTATACATACAAACATACTTAAACCATTACCTATGGAAAGTCTTAAAAAGTGGAGTCTGTAATTCTGCTCACCCAGGTATTTCTGATTCAGGGATGTTCTACCAATGGAAGGTCTAGAAAGCATGTGAATCTACTCAATGATAGAGTTGTCTACTTATGATATAAAACTCAGATGATTTAAACTGTATCTGACTTGAGAGCCTATCTTCTGGGATCTAGCTTCTGTCATTTCAGAAAACAGCATACAAGCTACCAAGGGAAAGAAGCAATTAAACGGTCCTACATATCTGTGACATCCAGCATAGCAAAATATCCATAAAGGTGAAATAAATGGCACACCCATGTCAGTAGTGACCAACAGCTGTCTAACTAAACTTAATATCCACTTACAAGAAAATAAATCACTCCTGATAATTGAAATCTAGCCAGGTTTCCAGGCCAGCAGTGTCATGGACATCAGAAAGTTATATGCTACGTTGATAGATGAACATGCTTTTTTCACTAAATTCTAAATTCTAACACTATACACACTGATAGGTCATACACTTCAGTATAAGAGATTTTCTTCATAGCAAATAGAAACACAGAAAACAACAACACCACCAAAAAAGGTAGGGGGACAATGCAGAGATCAACAACAGATCTTGTGGAGCAGAGTCCTCATGGATGCATTTATTATATCACAGTCCCTGCATCTCTATCTCAGAAGAGGGGACAGAAATATTCTAAGATCCAGAATACAGAAAATACTCTGTGATAGTCTTTCTTAGAAATAGCTACTTAAACAAGGCTGTAAAATGGCATTATCAATAGATTTGCAAGTACAGAATGAGGAAAATGTGCTGGGCTCCCACCGATAAGCAAAGAACTGTGGGGAACCACTGACTTCTGGGAGAAAGACAGTGAGCCTCTTTCCAGGGATGAGCTCTTTCACTGGTTGTCAAATGCAGAGTGGTCATCCTTTGGATGTATTTTGTTCATACAAGTATACATGTTTCTACATGTTTCTGTATACCTATGTATCTATGTATCTGTACGTTTATCTTTGTATCAATAATATGAGAGAAGAGGCTATTAACTTGAAAGTAGGGGGCATGGGACAGGAACTTAGAAAATTGATCTGAAATAGCTCATAAAAGTAAGTACGTTGTTAATAGTAAAAATTTCAAATGGCTAGTCTGATTATGTTGATTATTTCAGAATAACAGAAAACTGACTAATAGTGTATTCTATTATATAAACACCACATTTCAAATCTGAATTTTTAAAAAATTTAAGGCTATGATTTGATATTTTAATTTTATCTATTAAACATGCCAAGATTCTTAAATATATATTTCCTTTCAAAGTACTTAATTGGAAATGTAACATTCTAGTTGTAATGGTTCATTAACCTATACGAAAGAAGACAGTTAATAAGATACTGCACTATTTCTTCGAAGAAACAATACCTCTAAGGGTAGTAACTTATCAAACTATAGTCAAATAAATTCATATGACTGCTTCATTTTCTCAACTTCTCCTTTTCTCATTTCTACTATTAAAATAGAAGATACTTTCCATAATACACCAGGTTTCCCCAACAACTAGGGCTTCCTCATTCTTTCTTTAAAGCCAGAAAGCCAGTCTTTCAATCCAGTGGTTGTATTTATTTGTTTGTTTATTTATTTATTTATTTGGTCCTCCTTGTTTGTCCCCTATGCCAGCATAAATGGAATAATTTTTTCCTTCTCTTCCCCATTCCCCTCCTCTAGGCACCTATTGAAGTTTCTACAGGTCTGTTTTGGATGGTCTGCTCTTTTAATTTCAAGAAAAAAAAAAAAAAGAAAGAAAGAAGAAGTTCTTTAGCTTAAAAATTTGCATTTTTGAAGTATACTTGTGAACAAATTTATAATGGTTTTAGCACTGCTAAAAATGTATAAACTGTATAAAGCAATAGGAACATATAGTTTTATGTTCGGTATTAACTTCTACATTATTATTGCCTAAAATAACAAATGATATACTCTCCCTCCCTCCCTCCTTCTCTCTCTCTCTCTCTCTCTCTCTCTCTCTCTCTCTCTCTCTCTCTCTCTTTGTCTCTATCTCTGTCTCTCTCTCACACACACACACACACTCGCACGTGTGCATGAGTGCCTCTATATGTGCCATGGCTAACACACACAAACTATGATTATACTTTAAAGGCCAACACTTACAGAAACTTGTACAAAATTCGATTTGCTCTGAGAGCTGCAGTTTCCAACCCATCCTAAATCATTTAAGAATTTATTGCATTTGTGTCATTTTCTGGATATTAAAAGATCATATTTAGTGTTTCTTTATGAAAGAGGGATACAGTTAGACTTTGAAAAACTTCACCATGTAATCCCTCTATTATAAAGTGTTGCTCCTCCCTCATGTATAAGTGCAAGCACATCCCTGTGTGTGCATTTGTGCCTGTGTGTGTGTGTGTGTGTGTGTGTGTGTGTTTTGCTCTGGAAGTGAGCTACCACCGAGTTATATCTGTAGCTCTGCAAAGTTTACAGTGGCTGAAGTACACACATCTCATTTTAGAGTTGAGCTTGCTGATGGTGTTGCCAGATTACTAGAGTGGCTGGAAATAGAGGGACCCAACTCAACTCAGGAAAGTTTTTCACATACTTCCCTAGGAACATCAATGGAAAAATGGTAATGACTGAACTTTCAAATATTTGTGGGAGATGGCACATCTTAGGGTAATTGTTCTTGGCACCTGAACTGTTTTCTTCCCCAGCTGAGAGAATCATTGCGCTAGAAGTGCTTTTCCAGCAGCTAGGTGGAGACTTCATGGAGAACCGTGGCAGTTGGTGAGGTGAATGATTATATCTGGCTGTGAGGATCAGAAAATTTGTTCATTTCTGGCTTAAATAACCATGGTCTTACTTTTCTGCAAACAATTAGAAGAATCAGATTATATCTGTGGCTCAAGAGTCATGGCTGAGGATTCTTCAATTTTCTTGGCTTTCTCTTCAGCTTCCCGTGACACAGACGGCATGAGTTCTGGCTATCAAATTTATATTCTATGTAGGAAGTATGAGCATCAGGGAGAAAGAAGATTCTTATGTAAATATAACCAATTTACCTGGTTCCTCTGCCATTGAAACAAACGTTTTCCTAAACACGTGCACATCATTCCTGCTTAAATGTTAACTTAGTTGGCGAGTCATTCCTTAGACACCATCCAGTCTCTGTGCAAGGTGTAATTTTGTTTTTATAGGAAAGCTTTATCCAGGTTGCATTACAATCTTCTTTTTTCTCCATTGTATATTTCTTCCTCATTTTCCTTTGAATATCTGGTTCGGTTAATATCTCCAATTTTACATAAAAGAATCAGAGATAATTTATTGCCTTGGAGAAATTTATATGACACAACCTTATCAGTGTGGTACATAATTTTATTTAAAAAGTATGATTGAAATTTAAGGTAAGAATGGAATGGTTAATAAAAATAAAATAATTTAAAAAAAAATCAAGATAAAATGTGGCCAAGTTCGAATTTAGGACAATGTGACCACGTTTCTCAGTTTTGTGGCTGAGTTAATGTCTCTATCCTCCATTCGATGTTACTGAAAAAAAAATATTTACCATTTCCAGGCATCCGAGAGATGTAGTTTTAAAATATATAAGTTTGTGTTATCCCAGCCAGAGAGGCGAACATTTAAAAAAATGAGAAATAATAACCTAGATATTCAGAGAGAGCAACGTGTATCCATTACTGCTGGCAGTACCGAATAATGCTACTGCTATTCAAATAAATGTTGAAATCTGGAAATAGAAACTGGAGTTGTTACAAGGATTAGCTGCTCTTGCAAAGGACTGTGACAGAAACACTCATACACATAAAATAATAAAATAAAAAATTAAAACCTAGAAATAGATCAACTATATGATCAGGCTCAACCACTCAATATAAACACAGAGGAACCTATGCACTATAGTAGACATGTGCTAAACTGTGTTCATTACTGCTCTGTCCACAAGAGGTGTGAAATGAAATGGCCAAGATGGTCGACAAACGATGCATGGATAATGAAGTGGCCATACATGGATTATGCTCAGCTGCTAAAAATGAAATATGAAATTCAAGATAAATGAGTGAAGGGTAGACACAATTATTCTGATGAATGAAACCCAGATACAGACAGTAAACTGAGAATGACCTTCGTCTACTGACCCTTCCGATTCCAAATCCCGAGTGCTGAAATTACAGTTACTGTACCTGGTAACCAAAAATTCTCCCTACTAAGCTGTCGCCCTAGCTCTCCATGTCTTTTAAATTTTTATGATTCTTTTAAGTATTCTGGTTAATCTAAATTAATCATGCTTTATTTTCTTTTTAACAAAACATAGACATACGTCCATTATTGTATTACTTTATTACGACATGTAATCAGTATGTAAAAGTGAGTGGGGGAGCACTCTCATAGAAGCAGGAGGAGGGAGGATGGAATAGGAGGTTTCAGGAAGGAAGACCAGAAAGAAGATAACATTTGAAATGTAAATAAATAAAATACTCAAAAAACAAAAAAAAACCAGAAACAAAACAAAACAACAACAAAACAAACAAACGAACAAACAAACAAAAAACTTGGAATCAGGGCAATGGTAGCACAAGCCTTTAATCTCAGTGTACAGGAGGAGAATGCAGAGTGTTCTCTGAGTTTGAAACCAATATAGTCTAAAAAGCAAGTTCCTTAAAAAATAGAAGAAAATGAATAAGGTTTTAATTTTGTGATTTACTCTTTTCTTTTGCTAGCATTGTTTACAGTGATGTTATCATTTCATAGCTTTAATGACGAAACAGGTAAAGAGTCTGAATCCGGCTCTTGTAAAGTGACAGCATTTAGTGGTTAACTGTAGTGACTGCATTTGAGGTTTAAGAACGTTTTAGTGTTTGAATGATATATCATAAAATAACTCTATCATGTTTTGAAGAACATTAATGTTAACGTTCTTAAACTTGCATTTCACTTTTTACCTGCGTGTCTGATAAGATGCACTAGCATTTTGGTCAGTAATATTCTATATGTGTATTTGTGCTGAAGCTGTTTTTTGATCAGTGCAATTAAATGTAAATGTTCAGCCATTTTTTACAAGCTGCGAGCTTTCATCTTTAGCTGTGAGTTTCAACAGTGATGATGATAGGTTTCACAATTGCATTCTTTAAGGTTCATGTTGATTGCAAGGGATACTCTCAGTCTCTAAAAACTGGGCAAGTGTCGTTATTTTCTCTCTTTAATATGTTCTTCCCTTCTGTACCCCCATTTTACATTTTTTAAAACTCTCTCCACTTAAAAAATATATCTCTTGATATTTTATTCAGTTTCTATCTCTAATATTTATTTTTTCACCTTATTTCTGAAATATTTTCACAGTAACACACAGATGTAATGAATATATTAACAGAGGCATTATACTTTAAATGCATTTTGTTTCTGAATTCCCGACATTTAATTTTTTGTCCTTATTTGGAGTTATTTCATTTGTCTTTATCTTTCATGTTAAGTGATTCACCAGGTTCTACAATCTCATCTGACACATGCTGAATGCTAACGGTCTACGTAGAAGTATGTTATTGGGCTTTCTTTATTGCCTGGCAAGGATCACAACTATCAGTAATTTCAAACTTGGCTAAAAGACATTTAGTTTTATTTGAGTGGAATCTTCATACTTCCTCTCTGCTAGGTGTAAAACTGGTAGTGAAGACTTGGGGCGAGGGGGCGGAAATGTGTCAGACGTAACTTAGATTGTTACTGTCCAGTGTTTATGTTGCCATTTAAGGTAAATATCCACTGTAGGACTGCAGTCCCTCATCATTTTTATGGCTGATATACTGTAAAATGGAATCTCTCCTGAAATACCAACATTGAGGACAAAAAAAAAAAAAAAAAAAAAAAAAAAAAAAAACCTTAGGAAGTGATATCTAAGTAGTCTTATACTTCTTATATATTACCTGACCATACAGAAACATTGTGCGTACAGAGCATAAATGTACTTAATTTATAGATTATTCATTTACTTAACTCGTCAGAAATTTTAACTATCTGATGAGCAATGAAGAGCTTCACCAATCTTTTCTAATACCTTTTGATGCTTAAATTAAGCTTTTACTCACCTGGATCTTCTCGGTTAATATTAATTAAATTATACATGGTAATCTAAAATTCTCCCATAAATTAAAATTTTTTTCAATAGCAAATTATTACCAGGAATGGAGAGGTGCACTTATTAATTAAGCTCTGGGAAGAAGTGGGCTGGAGGATTTTATATTCAAGGTCAACCTATGATGGCACAGATCAATTTGAGGATGGATATTACCATTCTAATTAACTTCATTTTTTTAAAGAGCCTTATATACATACCCAGATATTTGTTTACAATATGATGCTAGATCCTGCCAGGTTGACAGTGTGTATGAACTATTAAGGCATACTTTTAATTGTTTTTCAATAAACACATGCACACTCATGGACTAGAGCAGAAGAAATTGTTTTGAGGTGTTGCCCCAAAAGAGTGATGTGTTGAAGTTTCAGAAGTCCAAATGTTAGATTCAATGTTTGAGAGGTGAGATTTAGTAAGAAACCACATTAAGAAAAACATGCCAGTTTTTAAAATCAAAAGGAATTCACATGTTGCTTATATGGTAATATAGCCCCTGACATTCCATTTGATTTCTTATTGGTAATAACACATGACTCTATATTTCATAATTTAATATTAATATTTCTGAACTTGAATTCTGACAGACACCATTTTCAAATCTATATGTTTTTATCCACTTGCCAATATTTTCAGTGCATTACACAGCCAATAATAATTTGAAAAGTCAATGTTAACAGCAAGCACTCTAAGCTTAGTGTGGAGAGGGTTCATTATTCTACCAGGAAGTTTGATGATAGATGAAAGTTTCTTCTCCATTTCATTCATATATATATATATATGAAATTATATATATATATATATATATATATATATATATATATAATCCATGGTAACATATGTATGTTTTTCATGTTTATAAACTCTCTTCTTGCTAATTTTGATGTTTATAGATGGTGATATGGTCAAATTATGTTTGTACAACTCTAAATTAAACATGCCTTTTTTTCTATTAATCTGCATACAAACATCACTTGATTTAAAATTAATTTTTATGTTATTGAATAGTTTGAGTTTCCAGCAATGATTGATAACCACTACTACAAAAAGATATAAAACTTCTTAAATTAATAATTTACTTGAAGCACTGTTGTTAATATTTACATTGTATTATTTACTTTGTGTATTTTTATTAGTTCACTTTTTTTTGAAAGCTGTGATATTGTATTCAACCACTGGTGCATTTCCTAAAAATTGTATTAAAAACTAATATTTGGGCGCCAACCTCTGGCCCGGGTTTGCCAGGGTTTGGGGGATCTGGAAGAAGCGCTGCACCTCGCTGGGTTGCGGACACCCAAGCTATTGTGCACCGAGGAAGGCAGCTAGGGGTGAAGCCGCCATGGGCTCACATCCTTTCTGCTCGGCCGCTGCACCGAAGAAATAAGCGGTGGCTTGGCACCACGTAAGAGCACAATTTATGTATCCAATTTGCCTTTCTCCCTAACAAACAATGATTTATACCGGATATTTTCCAAGTATGGCAAAGTTGTAAAGGTTACTATAATGAAAGACAAAGACACTAGGAAGAGTAAAGGTGTTGCATTTGTTTTGTTTTTGGATAATTTTGCCTTAAACTGCACCAGAGCAATAAATAGTAAGCAGTTATTTGGTAGAGTGATAACGGCAAGCATCGCTATTGACAACACGGAAGAGCAGCTGATTTCATTCAAAGGCAAAACTACTTTGATAAATCTAACTGTTATGAATGTGGGGAAAGCAGACACTTAAGTTATGCCTGTCCTAAAAACATGCTTGGAGAACCTGAGCCTCCAAAGAAGGAAGAAAAGAAGAAGAAAAAGAAAGTCCCTGAACCTGTGGAAGGACTTGAGGAAGTAGAAGTGAGTGAAGAAGAAGGAGAGGACCCAGCTCTCGACAGTCTCAGTCAGGCCATAGCCTTCCAGCAAGGCCAAAACTGAAGAAGAGCAGAACAGATGGAGACCCAGCACAGGGGGCCCCTCAGCCTCAGATGATTCTAGACGACCACAGAAAAGCTTCAGTGATGAAGAAGAACTCAGTGATTAAAATCATGTTTTGTAAATATCATTCAAATAAAATCTTACTGTACCAAAAAAAAAAAAAAAACCCACTAATGTTTGACTTGAGTTGGTAAATGTACTTACGTTTTTTAATTTGCTAAATGATATGTAACACAATTTCACACATTTTCTGTTCGATTGGTACTCAATTTTCATATTTGAGTAGTAAGGAAAACTGAGATGGTCAGAATGCCACCAGGCTTGATGACTTGAAGAAGAAAAAAATCCACTGTTATTAGTCACTCTCTAACTTCCATTTATGTCTTGGCATGCATTCATAAACATATATACATACATACACACACATATGCACTAGATAAATAGATAGATAGATAGATAGATAGATAGATAGATAGATAGAAAGATAGATACATAGATAGATATATAGATAGATACATAGATAGATATATAGATAGATACAGAGATAGATACATAGATATATAGATAGATACATACATACATAGATAGATAGATAGATAGATAGATAGATAGATAGATAGATAGAGATAGATAAGCAAGTGAATAAATACAAAAATATTTCTGAGAATCTATTTTAACTAAAATGATAGGATATTAATTATTATTATTTTACACATTCAACTTTAATGCTTATATTTATATTGATAATCCATGTACTGTTATTTTTTTTGTATGAAAGTAACAAATGTATTTAATCTATGTGTTCTCTTATCCCCAAATGTGTAAATTGTGTGCACATAGTTTTATCTTTGGACTTATAAACATCATATAAATAAACAGAAACCAAGTTAGTTCTGTAGTTTACATAGAAACAATCAATTCAATGGAATCTTAATCAAAATGATCACACATAATTTAAATTTCAGTATCAGCTTACTTAGTAATATTGAAATGTCAATCCTTTATGTCAACTTTAATTAAAAATCAGAAAATGATGAAAGTAAATAGGAATATGACCTTATAAAGGTCTCCAAGTGACTTAGAATTTGAGTCCAACAGAAGATTCCTGTCTCCTATATTAGTCAGTATGTTGCCACATGAAACTCTGGGGAATGAAATGACATTCTTTGGCACAAAGTATATTTAAAATACAGATTTAAGATAATGTCAGTGAATTTTTAAACAAATTAAGCATTTAACCAAGTATGAATTAGAGTCTTCCAAAACCACACAATCATTTGGCCTTTCTCTCTCACTTTCTTTTTAAGTACACATTGATAAATTATTAAAAAAGAATAAAATAACTGGAGCTAGTTTGCTTTTTGATGATTCTCTTGCTTTTCTACAAAACTCAGGAGAATAAACTCTCTTTGTTCCTTGAATTGGTACCTATCATCTGGGAAAATTAAATTATTAAAATAAACATTATTTCAATGAATATATATTTTTCATTCTTCAAATTATCTTTTTAATATCTGGACAGTTTTATTTTTTCTTTTGATTATTTTTTTTGTTTGTTTTTGTAAAGTTCAAAATAATGGTTGTTCATGATTTAAAATATTTCCTAGGCAAAAAATATTTTCCCATAGCCTTTCTAGAAAATGAAAATTTTAAACTTTATCTTTTTCTTAATAACCTTAAAATGTTCTGTTCCTGTTTTCTTTTTAAGAGTCTACATGATATTTTAAAATAGCAGTTTGCTTCCTTGGAAGGAAATATTTCAGTTCGTTCCCTAATCTCATTCCCCTTGTATTCTCAGTAGTACAATGCACATTACCTGTGGCTTTTGTGGCCAATTTTAAAAGGACGGAAGAAATGATGATATTATGTGATATTAGACCAATGTCTTCACGGTAGCTGTGTGTTCCTTCTGTGTGTGTTCCTTATATAACTATATTTTAAGAAGATTACAGGTATGGCTTATTTTCTGTTGTTGTAACAGGATATCACAACCTATGTGGTATAAAGAAAAAAAATTATCTTCTTACAGTTCTTAAATCCTGAGAAGTCTAATGTTAAAATGGTGGAGTCCAGCAAATGCTTCCTGGGTGAAATGTGAGAGAGTTGGGGAAAGTAACAGACAAAAGAAAATAACTTCGCTAACTTTAAATCCTTTCATAATCCAAATTACTTCATTTAAATTCTTCAAGCATTAAATACCCACGTCAAAGCCACTATAGAACTCTGTTGCATTGGGACCAGAGGGAAACATAGTGAATCCAATGAGAATAATTTTCTTGGATGCATCTAAAGTTAAAGACCCAATTCTCTTCATGTAACTTACCAGAAAAGTATTGTCTATTAAACTTGAGAACTTGTCTCTTAGACAAAGTTAAGATAGGGTCAGTTCCTGCTCTTAGATTATACTGTGTAAAAGAGTGTTTTTTAGTCTGACTCATGCTTTTGGGGGCCATATAATCCCTCTGTGGAGGCCCATCAAAAAGTGCAGATGTAAAAATGACTTGTTCTTATAGTCAAAAGGGTAATACCCTATATATCTACTAGGATGTATTGAGACTAGAGGGAATCATTGGTGTCTTAAATCATACCAGGAAACCAGATCAAAAATGTGTAATATATTCCAGATGAAGGGTAAGGTATAGATCGGCACTTATGCCTCACAAAATAATGAACAGACAGCAAGCACAACAACAATGCTCCCTTCAATTATATTGTCTGATAATTGCTCTATGAAGGACAAAAGGATAGGCAATTTTGACTATTCCTAGAGCTTTAATATAGATTTGCCACATTGACAAGGTCTACTTTTGGCCATGGAGCTATTTCTTACATGTTGTCCCTAAAACTGACTACATCTTTAATCTCCACCATGATATCTATAAAAATGGCTTTCTTTCCAGGGCTGATTTTGTTTCCTTTTCTTAGCAACCCAGAGCCTATATTCATCCTTGTCAGTTTTCTAACAATTCTTGAACTCAGCTATAGCCTCAGTAACTAACATTCTATAAAGACATACATGCATACATATTTACTGTATATTGCAGGATGTGATATTAAAAGGATTATTAATCAATAATGAAATAAAAGTACCTAGCTTTGTCTCTATCAGGATTGTCAGGATAGGATAATATAATAAACTGCTGCCTTTGAAACTTCTTCCTATGTAAGTTTATTGTTATTTATGAAATTACAACATTGTGGAAAGAAATAAAATATGTGCATTTGTGCTTCTGGCATAACATGCTTCTGGAAGCTTCTAAGTTAAAATTTCAACCTACAAATTCTATATGATTTATAATGAAAGTCAAATATGATATTCATATCTATACAGAGATAGATCTTAACATTTAATATTGATCCCACAGTTGTAGACCTAGATATTTGACAAAAAAACTACATTTTAAAACAATTAAAAATGATAAGGCATTTTTGGTAGTTTGGAAATATCACTTTGAGGTCAGCATGATGAACATTGTCTGTAGACATGTTAAAATGCATATTTGTAGGCTCTACCCAATATTATCTAGATATCACAGATTCAAGAAGGAGTATCCACAACTGTGTTTTCAGAAATATGCCAGATAATCTTGGTATGAAATCGAGATTGCAAACTACTGACCAATTTATTAAACAGATCCTTGATTTACGTGAAAGAAAATACAAATCCTTATCTCTTTGAACATAAAATAGATGGTTTTATTTTTCTCTAAATACCCCACTTATCACGCTACAAAAAAAATTTCCAGTTCTCAATGAGTCATCCTAATACAATGGTTCTATTTTCTCTCTGAACTACAGATCATTTTCATTATCTCTGGTTTGATATCTCTTTCATTCATCTTCTTTCTTATTATTGTAAACTCCTTCCTACACCAAGTATACACATTTATAGTGTTCAATATACCAATACAATTCTCACCCCTCTATGCATTCTTCACTTATCTTTTCAGTTGCCAGTTTTTAAGACTGTGGACCTTATCTTTTCTGGTATCTACTCTCAAGTTAGATTACCTTGCTTTTTTAAAAAGAGAGACAGGCACTGCGAGCAGGCCTGCCTAAGGCTGCTGTCATTCTCTTTCCCTGAAATATGATACCATCCAAACTTTTAAAGAATTCAAGAATTTTTATACTTTCCTTCTGTACATTTTCAATCAAATAAATATATTTAGAAGCTCAAAATATTTCGCTCTGAAAACTTCTAACAGCCAAAGTCAGGATGAGATTGGTAGTATTAGCCCAGATTCTAATTCTAACTTGGACATGGATTAATTGCTCTAGAGAAGTCAATTAGCATTTATTTGTAAGACTTATTTTCTCAGATGTGGCATAGAATGGATATGTTTCAGTACTTCATTTTTTGAGAGGCTTAAGATAAATTTGAGTCAAGCATTTAACATCAAATACTAGAGGTGTTTCTACACAAAAGTCAGGGAATGATCACTGTGTGTGTGCATATAAAACATCGTGACAAAGGCCACAGAATTAAGAGTTTTGAAGGAAATATTCTGTTTCACATAACTACTCCTTTCACAGTGATTAACAAATTATATTCTATTTGTGAGTATGTAAACTAGACATCCTATAACTTTCTCAGGATCTGCTAAGGCAGTGGTTCTCAACCTTTCTAATGGTGAGACCCTTTAATATGGTTTCTCAGGTTGTAGTGACTACCTACCATAAATTTTTGTTGCTACTTCATAAGTGTAATTTTACTACAGTTAGGAATCATAATGTAAATATTTTTCAAGATAAACTGTTGCCAAGGGTGTTGAAACTCATGGGCTGAGAAATGCTATTCTCGAGTCAATGCACAAAGTGTTAAACAAACATATATAAGTACACATACACACACACACATACTCATACAAACACACCTACTTACACAAACACACAACTACTCTCACTCAAACATCTGTACACACACACACACCTAATCAAATAAAAATCACTCATATATCTTCATGAACAAATCTTAAGCAGGATGTCAGTTTTAAGACATGGTGGGGCAGCAAGATTAAAGACACAATTTACTTTCATTTCTACCTCAATTTGTGTGTAATAATTATTGCATTGTAAGTCCTTTTTAAATGAAAATGAGTGGGTTACAAAAGTAGCCTCGGTGAAATCGCTGTAGATTCAGTGTTTTGGGTATCTTTTGGGAGAAGTATGGTCAATCTTTATTCCTGTACTTTAAAAAAGATCTTTATTGAGATAATGTATATACATTGATGTTGGAAAAAAATGATTGAAACTAGTGAAGTGGGCTTGGATAATTGCTAGACATTTGGATCAAGAAAGGAAAAAATAAGATGTGCTGATATGCTTCCAAACTTTCTAATTTATTTTCTTTTCAAAAGAATATAGACAGAGAAATGGGATGACTGCCTTGTCCAGAGCTATAAATGGACCACTTGGCTGAAGTCTCTCCTCTTAAAATCCCGTTAACGTCTGCTCACAGTGAGCAAGATGTAGATACACCCAAATAAAAGCTATCTAATGACCTGTCTTCAAGTTTACTTTTGCTTTCTGTATGATGTATGCATAATCTAAAACTACAGTCTGTTTCCACGAACATGTCTTCCCATTAGCATTTCGAGAATTGCAGCTGACTGGAGCTGTGTGTTAATTCATAGCTCTGAGCTCTTTGGAATTGCTATCCTTTACAAACCTGCTTAAGATGCCTGTGAGACTGTCTTAGTGCTTAGGCTGACATGGAAATCAACCTGATTGATTCAGGGGCAAGAAGAGCTGTGGTATCACATTCCAAGTGAGATTACAATAGGAAACTGAATTTAAAATAAGTGCAGTACAAAGGAAGGATATGGAGGAACTAGATTCCACTCTTACTTCTGCTACTTAACTCAGAGGTTGAATTCCAATTAGTAGCATTGCATGTGATGGCATATACAAGGTAAAAACAAAATATAACAAGCGTAAGCATACAGCCAATGAACAGCTTCTCAGCAAAGTAACATATGGCATTGAAATCCGATATAAATATAAACGAAATGCAGGTAAATACTTGTGTGTTTATTTTTTATTTCTTCCCAAGTATTTCACACCATGTGTTCACTATTTTCTCACTCTTTAAGAGTGTCCTATCTGTATACCACTCAAGACAATATTAGCTCATGACAAATAGCAGTCTGCCTTTTTGCAGGGGTTTTGTAATTTCTGATCATCAATGCATGTTTCCTGGGCCTTCAGATAAGAAGATATGTTTGCATATTGCCATAACGTTGTCCTCAAGGTAATTTTGTATGTTTAGACATAAAAACTTAAATCAAGGATTTTTTACTCTGATTAAAGATCGATTTGCCTTACAACAAAATAACTTTCCATAATAGGGTAAGAGGATTTTTTAGTCATTTAAAGAAACATTTAGTTACTTTTAATACAGACTCCAGTTCTACAGGCTTATAATGCTTCCAAGGTGTAAGGTATTTTTTCCATTTATAACCATTAATGTGACAAAGCATGTATTCAGTTTTGTATTCTTAATAAACCAGAAAATTCACATTACAAGTTTGGTGAGATGGCTCACACCCAAAGACTTGTGTTCATTTCTGTGTTTCTTATGGTTTTATGTGTTTCTTAAGGAAGGGCACAATGACTCCACAGAGCTGTTGTCAGAAGATTACTCCTCCATACACTGGCAAGATGTATATGTACACAAACATACACAGAAACACATATTAAATGAATGCAAAATAATGTTACAGTCCCAATTATTTTTTATATATCTTTATTCACTTGGTATGTTTTGTTGTAACCAGTTTAGTAAATGACCCATGAAACTTTTATGAACTCTTAAAACTGAGTATTCAACAGTTCAATTGAATTCTTACACCTCCAGAACTTAGCTTTAGAAAACATGTTTAAAAGCTAGGTTTTGCCCAATTGTTTATACTATAGCTGTCAAATACAAATAAATGTCTTTACTGTTCTTAACTGCAGCACAACAAAGTATAAATTATGAAGCTTCCACAATTATCTTAGTATTTCATATTTTGGTAAATATCTCACAGACAGTGCAATGTTGAATTAATATATCTCAGACAAGGATAGCTAAAATGTACACACATAAGAAGATACATCGTGGTGGACGGTGCACTGTGCTATCTAAGAACTCTATCCTCTACCATCTTGTATTGACTGAAATGGAACGTTGGAAATAGCACTTTCAAATATATGTACAGCATAGCCTTGCTTTATTTACCTATTTAATTTAAATTATTTTATTTATTTACATTCCAGCTGTTGCCTTCTCCTGGTCCCCCCTCTCATATTTCCTCATCCTATTCCTTCTCCTCTTTGCCTCCCCTCTAAGAGTGTGCTCCTCCCACCTCCAGTGGGCATTCCTCTTCCCTGAGGCCTCAAGTCTCTCAAGGATTAGGCACATCTCCCACTGAGGCCAGACCAGGCCCTTTTCTGCTATGTATGGAGGTGGGGGGGTGATAGGGGTGGGGGTGTTGGACCAGCCCATATATGCTGCCTGGTTGGTGGCTCAGTTTCTAGGAGCTCCCGGGGATCTGGGTTAGTTGAGACTACTGGTCTTCCCATGTGGTCTTCCTTCCCTTCAACTTCTTCAATCCTTCCCCTAATTCAACCATAGGCATTCCTAACTTCTGTCAAATTGTTGGCTGTAATTATCTGTGTCTGTCTGAGTCAGCTTCTGGTTGGGCATCTTAGAGGACAGCCAGGCTAGGCTCCTATCTGTAAGCACGTTACGGCATCAGTAATAGTGTCAGGCCTTGTTGCCCTTACCTCATGAGATGGATCCCAAGTTGGGCTGCTGCCTTTCTTTCAATCTCTTCTTCATGTTTGTTCCTGAAGTTTTTTTAGACATAAAACGTGTTCAGGTTTAAAAGTTTAAACCATTTAGTTATTTTGTCTTTTGATAGCCAGCCCATGGAGACATTACATAGAAATATTGGCTCTGAGACAAATAATTAGCAGAAACCCAAATGTAATGTTTTGAAATGGTTCACAGTGAGTAGCCAAAGACACTTTCACTAGGTAGGGGGTAGTAAGGGTCTTAGACACCCTATTATATTTGTTAGGATCACACATTTCACATTATGATAATTGAGTGACAAATTTGATAATACCTCTGTACTTTGATACAACTTTTCTCAATTATATATGCTAAATCTTAAAGATAGCTCCATGGAAATGATGCATAACATTTTCTTTCTCAATAACTTTATTTTTATATATATCTAGAAGTCACTGCTATTTTTCTGAATTATTTATAAAGCCAAAATTTATTTTGCAGTCTACAGCTCTTTATCAGAGAGATAAGAAAGACAAACATGGTGAAGGATGTTGACTCAGAAATTGCCTCTTCCTTTTACTATTTCTGTTTCTATCTCTCACACCCAGAAAGTCTAGTCTCTTTGTGCAGCCTTTGATCTAAAAGAATTTACCTAGTGGAAACAATCAGTAGAGCCAAATAACACGTCCACTCCACCATGCTAAAACTGATTGAAATTGATTTTCAAGTTTTCAGAATGAACTCAGAGTGAAGAGAGAGTAGAAGCAACCCACATTCAAAGCACACCTCAACATCTTTACTTTACAACTCATGATTTCTGAAACCTTCCGAAGTTAAATTTATTTTAAATTCTCTGAAACTCCTCATGCCTAAAAATGAATAAATAAATTTCTGGTATAAAAATGTCCTATTTAAATAATTATGTCTCTTCATCTCCCAGCACATCCTTAAAAGAAACTGAGGGTCAGTGCTGCCTCTTCTGTTTTACAACCCTGAAAACTGAAAATATTGTAAATTCATCTGCATAGATTACAGTCTTTAGTCACTAACCCACATTTCTGTTTCAATGACTTTGCATTTCTATGTCCAGTGCATCTAATTTCTATATTAGGATCCTAATGTTCTTCATGTCAATAATTGTCATGATTATTGATTATGACTGTTATCATATTTGGTCAGGAATTTAGAGCAGTTATTTTTAATTTTTGTATATCTTTGTATGCAAAATGCACATGTGTGAATATGTGTGTGGACGCCATATACTAAAGTTAGAGGTGGCTGCTTGCTATCTGACATGAGTTCAAGGACCTAACTGAATTCAGGTCCTTTGAAAAGCAGTAAGTACTCATAAGAGTTGAACTATCTCTCTAGCCTCAGAATCCATTTTAACATCTCATAAATCACTGTTTCGTACATGTCAAATTTTAGTTATTTCTCCAAACAGTTTTTTTTTGCAGAAAACAATGTCCTTTGCTATCTTTTCATCTTAGATAACTTAAAGTTTACATATATATATAAAGTTTTATTTTTGTTTTTGTTTGTTTTGGTTTTTGGTTTTTTTGTTTGTTTGCTTGTTGTTTGTTTATTTGAAACAGGGTGTCTCTGTATAGCTTTAGCTCTCCTGGAACTCACTCTGTAGACCAGGCTGACCTCAAACTCAGAAATCCGCCTGCCTGTGCCTCCCAAGTGCTGGGATTAAAGTCACGAGCCACCACTGCCCAGCTTATATGTAAAATTTTAGAGAATTAGTTCAGCTATTTAAAGCCAACCTGAATCTCTGTAAAATCTTAAGGAAGCTGTCCCACTGAGGATTCTAATTCCTTTCCCAGTATCTCAGGTTCAATTCTTTCAGGTAATTTGATGCCTCTGATATTCAAGTGTTCCCTGTCGTCTATCACTGATCAGTCTTTCAGTTACTCCCTAAAAACTTGTCTTGTATCAGCACCTTCTTTAGTATTCATAAAATACACAGTGGAAGTCACTCCTAAAAAAAAAAAAAAAGTAGACATGATATTGCCACAGAAAAACAAATGTTCAAACTACATTTTCTAGAGCAATTTGAATTGCCATTGAATTCATGATCCTGGGAATGTATACATGAGAAAACAGAAAAATAATATAAACATTTAAACCATAAACGTAAGAGAATTATATCCTATAAATGTATTTATATCATATATAATTGTATATGTATATATATGGTATATAGAATTCAGTTAAAGATTCAGCTTAGAGTTTGCATAAGATAAACTTGTCTTTTTTCATATTACATATACATATATAGATAGATAATTCAGTTAAAAGATTAGTTCAGAGTTTTCATAAAATAAACTTGTTTTTTTCTTTCCTTTTCTTTCCGTTATTGGATATTTTATTTATTTACATTTCAAATGTTATTCCGTTTCCTAGTTTCCTTACTAGAAACATCCTATTCCATCCTCCCTTGCTCTGCTTCTATGTGGGTGCTTAGCCACTAATCCACCCACTCTCGCCTTCCTCCCCAGGCATTTTCCTATAGTGGGAAATTGAGCCTTCATAGGACCAAGGTCCTTTCCTCCACTGATGCCTGACAAGGCCATCCTCTGTTACATATGTGCTGGGAGCCATGGTCGCTCTGTGTATACCCTTTGGTTGGTGGTTTAGTCCCTGGGAGCTCTGGGGGGTCTGATTGGTTGATATTGTTGTTTTTCCTATTGGGTTGCAAACCCCTTCAGCTCCTTCAGTCCTTTTTCCTAATTCCTCCATTGGGGTTCCTGTTCTCAGTCCAATGGTTGTCTCTGAGCATCCACCTCTCTATTTGTCAGGCTCTGGCAGAGACTCTCAGGAGATAGTTATATCAGGCTCCTGTCATCAAACACTTCTTGGCATTCACAACCATATCTGGTTTGAGTTAAACTTGTCTTTATTGTAGTGAAAAGAAAAAAAAGACAATCAACTCAACCACATAACTCTCAGGTAGCAAATCAGAGGTGGTCATTCTTATGAACAATCATATCTCAGAAGATTTCCTGAGGTTTATAAATTTTATCACGTGAACACAACCACTTAGAATTCTATTTCAAATTTCTCAACAGTCATTTACAATCAGGTAACTTCCACTCTTTAAGAGAGAGACACAGTATAGGAATTTGTTGCTTTGACTACCTTCATATTTAATAGTTGTATTCAAATGTACAATTAAAATAATTTACAAAATATTTAGTGCCCCAAAATAACTGTGTCATAAAAGGGAAAATGTATATATGAGATGGAGAGATTGCTGGAAAAGTGTGAGAACTTGAGACTGAATCCTCCAGAATTCATGTTTAAAGCCAGGCATGGGAGCATATGTCTATCATACTCTGCACTTGAGGTGAGATGGGAAGTAAGGGCCTGAAGAAATCTCAGAAGCTCATGGATCAGCTAGCTAAATTATAGAAGTAGCCAGCTAGAAACAAAGTTTCTCAAACAAGGTAGAAGGCAAGGACCAACACTAGAGACTGTTAGTATATTATAAACACACACACACACACACACACACACACACACACACACACACACACACACACACACACTGTGACCCATGTTCTGTATATGTGTGAATATGACTCTTTCTGTTGAACTCCTTTTTCCCCATGAATCTTATGTCTGGGATACTGGCCTCTAAACCTTGCACTGTGTGAGTTCCCTTGATTTTGCTCTCCATTTGGGTTTGATGAATGTTTGACACTGAGGAATGAGAGCATCAATTGCTCCGGTGTTTATTCCCACAGTCATGCCTCTATTCAGGAGAAATGACAGTGTTCTTTTTACCAAACAGCATTCTTCAACTAAAACATTTTTTTCTTATTGTAGGAACCTGCTCATTCTCCTTGTTGTCATTGGCCTAATGCTAGGTATTGTTTTCCAATTCGCACTACCTGAGTTAGGACTGATAGCTTGATGTCAGTCATCAAGAGAGTCTTATATCACATAGAATAACATACCTATAAATTAGTATTTTGGGATGCTTTTCCTATAACTTCAGAAATATTAAAAATATCTGAACATGCTCCTGCCTCCGCAGATGCTCTGTTTCCATCTCTCTCAATTGTCTCCATTCCTTTCCTTCCCCCAATAATACACAAACTTTTAAAGACATATTCCTTGTGAAGTCCTTCACAATGTATCGATCTCAAAGCCTTCTCTTTTTTTCATTTTATTTTTAACTGACAGAGTAATTGATATCAGAAATGACTTTCTAAAACAAATTTTGGTAATAAGATTCTGAGATTGATTTGTAAACCCATTGAAGAATTCATAAATAAAATGACTTCTAGAGAAATTGGGTCTAGATAAGTTATGAGAAGTGATGGCACTGAAATTATCAAGAAGCCTCTCATATCAGCACTAGAAGAAATGTAGTGAAAATATAGGTTAAGAGGCAGCAGAGGGTGAGGGAGCACCCTCATAGAAGCAAGAAGAGGGGGATGGGACAGGGGCTTTCTGGGAAAGGGGATAATATTTGAAATATAAATAAATAAAATATCCAGTAAAAGAAAAGAAAAAAAGAAGAAGCTGGAGAAGTTGCTCAGTGATTAAGGGCCTTACTACTCTTTCAGAGGACCTGATTTCTATCCACTACAACACAAGGTCTCAAATTCTCTTTTAGCTTCCACAGTGATTGTATTCGTGTGCACATCCTACCTGTCCCAAACACCACAAACAAATACAGACACTAAACATAAAAGTGGTATTTTTAAATCTAGGTTTTCTAAAACATAGAGTATCTTTGAATTTTAATTCTGTGCTTAATACCAATCAGCATACTTATTTTAGTTTGTTATGCCTAAAAGCTTTAAGAAATATATTTAAGTAATTAAAAAGAAAAAAATGTCTAACTCAGATAAAAAGTGAAAAGCTTTAAACTGTCAGTGTCTTTTAAGTTGTTTTTTTTTTTTTTTCCTCCTCTGTTTACATGTTATACTGCTGAAGACAACCCATTAGAGCTTAGAAGTTGGGATATCTGCAGTGTCAGCTCGCAGCACGTATGAGAAATGATAGGACCTGGAACTGCAGGTTGTAGGAGCTGGGAGGATACACGGAAAACTGGGCAATGTGAGCTTTCTTATACACTTATGCCTCAGTCCTTCTTGCAAGTACAGGCACCACTTCTTACCTTCTCTGAAGAACCCCGACCGTTCCTTCATAAATAATTTTCTTGTTTTTCCCTCAGAAAGTAGTGATCAATACTCCTCATTACTTTCAGGAACATAAGAGTTGCCCAATGTGTGCCAAATGCAAACAAAGTTGGCTCCAGGAAGAATCTATTTACGGAAAAGTTCCAGATTTTCACTAGCTTCGGTTGAAAGGAGTCCAACATGCATGTGTGGGAATGCTATGTATTCTAAGAGTGCTAGACAAAGAAGGATAGGAAAAAAGAAAGATTTTTATAAGGGGTCTTTATCTCTTCAGTAAGAGCCTAGATTTTTACCACACAATCAGATGAGCCAAACTTCATACTAGGACCATTCATTGCCTTGCCTTTTAGGCATTGAGATAGACCTTGATAAGAAGGACAGGGGAATTTCTAGAAAGCAATGTGTTGCTTACTTATTGGGTCAGACTTTTCAAAAATTGTTGCCATAATTTTTGGTTTCTTAGATCCCAGTCGTATATGGATTCGGAATTGCTGATGAAGAATAGCCGGGCCTTGATCTTCATTGACAAGGTCAGTGCAAATGTACCAATATGTTGTAAGACGGGAATGATAATTAAAATGTTTTAACATGCAGGGAACATCAGTGATCATTTAAAAGGCACAGTTTCGAAGGAATAATACAGATTGACAGTCTCTTGATTAGCAAATGACAGATATTAGCATAAAAGTCTAGAGCTGTAGAAAAGAAAGATAAGTCAGCCAGCACACTTACACAAGATCACATAATCAGCATTTATTTTCAGTTACAGGGAAAACTGGGTCCTTTAATGAAAAACTAATTGACAGGACCCTTATTAAAACCCAGAATAGTATCTTTATGTTTGTGGGGCTTGTATCTTACTTTGGATTTTATTGACATGAAGAGACACCATGAGCAAAACAGCTTCTAGAAATGATAACAGTTAGTTGGGGCTGGCTTACACTTTCAGACATTTAGTCTGCTATTGTCATAGCAGGAAGCACGGCAACTTCTAGGTAGACCTAGTGCTGGATGAGACAAAAGTTCTACATCTTGACCCAATTGCAGCCAGGGGGAGACTGTCTTCTACTGGCAACCAGAAAGAGGCTCTGATTCCACACTGGACAAAGCTTGATCGTAAGAAACCTCAAAGGCTAGAGTGACACAATTTCTCCAAAAAGGCCTCCAACAAGACCATGGCATCTAATAATGCCAATGACTGTAGGCCAAGCATTCAAACACAGGAGTCTATGAGGGACTAAACCTGTTCAAACTACCATAGAGGATTTGGCATTTAATGATGACAAATTCTCATCCAAAGTAAAGTTCTCAAGAACTTTTTGGAGAGAATAGGAAGTTTTTTTTTGGAGTAAATATGGCATTGACTGTTAACAGTGTATATAGATCTGAAACTTGACATAAATTCAGGCAGTCTCCATACTCATTTTGTGATCATTTTTCCATGACTGTGTAGTAGCCACTGCTGAACCCTCTATTCAGCACCCACAACCATCATAAAATGATGTTGATCGATCCTTGATTTTCCTAAGCATGTATTAGCTTCTTTGTTTGATGCATGTTCTAGGTGTGGTAATCATTTTATTTTTATCTGTACAACTTTCTGGTTCCTTGAAGTAAAGCATTATTTTTACTTAGACCTGAGAAGAAAAACAAGAGACTTAAGACTAGAAATGATGTTCTTCAGAAAAAAACAAGCAGGGTAGTGGTGACTCACGCCTTTAATCCTGGCACATGGGAGGCAGAGGCAGGGGATTTCTAAATTCCAGGCAAGCCTGGTCTAGAGAGTGAGTTCCAGGACAGTCAAGGCTATACAGAGAAACCCTATCTTGAAAAACAAAAACAAACAAACAAACAAAAACCCAAAAATAAAAACCAGAAGAAAAAAAAAAAGGTGATGCTTACTCTCCTAGAAAACAAAAAGTATCCCTCACATGTCTTTTAAATTTGTATGAACACAGTTTAGAATCTTTTCCATGCATTGTTATACTACAAGAAACTGATCGCTGTAGTTGGCCTCAGAGCCTTGTCTGAAGTTTGGAGTGTGGTTGTATATTTTCTCCATGATGGTGTCAGTGATACCTGAAAACTATGAATTTGAATATTATAATTTTACAAGATTATTAAAAGTAACCTTATTTGTAGATTGTATTCTGATGTCAGTCTTCTGAAGATCTGGATAATGTTCCCTCACATTCATTGAATGAGAGAAAATTTTGGATGTGTTTTATCAAAATAATTTAAAAGAACCTATGAAATTTCCAAACCATAAATATAGTTGGAAAAAAAATCACTAGTAGTACAAAACTATCTTATTAACAAGGTGTTGTACTAACGTAGATTTTTCAAACTTCGTATCTTTGATATAAATACTGACATTTCCTTTTTCGTTAGTTAGTTCCTTGTGTATTTAACACTTTTGAAGATAATTATATAAATTATATTTGTCAACAATGTAAATGAATAGGAAATGATTTCGCCTGTCAACCTTATCATTTCTATGTTAACTATTTAATAAGTATGTGACCTAACAACTTATGCAAAAGATACATTGACTCCAGATAATTTAGGAAAAGTCAATTTCTATAATATTAAATGAATATGTTGAAACAGTAATACAAATGAACCGGTGGTTACTTTTTAAAGTTACCTTTATGCTTTTGCAGTAAACCCTACCAGTTTTGAACCTTTCGACTTTCTCTTCTCAGCCATTTGTTTGGGGAATTCAATGATCAATGTGGTATTAGATGTTCTCCCTTTCTTGTTATTCAGCTTTCAGTTCATGCTACAGGAAGATGAATACATATTTGGATAAGCACATCAATCTGTTCCTATCTCTGTGACCTTAACTAGCTTTCTCAGCCTTGGAGAAAAACAGTTCTAAAACAATCTCTCAGATTAAACATTTTGTATTTTAAAATACTTTTTACACTCTGTTCAACAAAGTCACAATTAACCTCTTTCTCCTTTCCCTACTTGAAAGCTCAGTAAATACCCTCTATATTTCATGAAAAGTGTGAAATTATTTAGAAAATAGATTCAATACCCATCTAGTACTCTTGTTAAATAGATAGAATGAAAAGTAAAATCCAAACCAATATGTAACTCTTTTGGACTTTAACAATGTAATGTAAACATAATATTGATGCTGACTTACTTATTTTCTACATTTTAATATCTTACATATTAAATGAACATTAAAAAGACAAGAAGCTGAGGAGGAGGGCTACACTGTAGGAGGACCAGCAGTCTCAATTAACCTGGAACCTGAGATCTCTCAGACACTGGAACACTAACCAGGCAGCATACACCAACTAATAAGAGACTCTCAATACATACATAGCAGAGGACTGCTGGGTCTGGGTTTAGTCAGATAAGATGCATCTAACCCTGAGGAGACTGGAGGCCCCAGAGAGTTTAGAGATCTGGTGGGTTGGAGTTAGGGGGTGGTGACATCCTCGTGGAAACAGTGGGCTCTGAAGGAGGAGATATGGGATATGGAACAGTTGGAGGGTGGACCAGGAGCAAAAAAAAATCTGGAGTATAAAATAAATAAACAAATTAATTAATTAATGATTTAAAAGACAGTACAATAATTTATTGTGAAACATTCATTTTGTGGTATATAAAATCATGATTTTTTTTAAAACTCTAGTTTGTGGATGTCTTTTGTGAAACTGTAAAAACAAAATATTATCTGATGTAGTTATATTTAGATTATAATTTGATCCATACACTTACACAAATTAAGGACTTCTTGTAATTTTAAGATAATTCATGGAAGATATTTCTTGGTCACCGTATAATAATGTAGTGTGAGACTTAATGTAGTGGGAGAGTACATATCGTTGCTTTATTTGATAATATTCAATGTGAAAAATTAAACCATATAAAGGATAGGAATTTTAAAATTTATACAGAAATTTTAAGATAAATGTCAGCCAAGTTTAAATATTTTCAGATTTCTTTTGTTGGATCAGAAAAAGTATATGTCAGAGAGATCGATAAGTTTTATATAGAAAATGAAACTATCAATTTAATATTCACAGGTATTTCATTCTTGTTCAATGGAAGTCTCCACCTTGATAGGCTTACAAGTACATTAAACAAGAATATGCTACAAGCTGTTGAATGTTCTCATCCAATCACATTGATGAACAAATCTAAAAGCATCCTAAACGAGTGTAGTCAATACTGCTCTCACTGGCTGTCCAAATGGACCAATTTTAGTCTGGTTACTACTTCACAAGCTACAAATAACAAACAGCTAGTTTTCCTTAGATAATGTTCCAGACATTCAAGACATTGAAGAGAAAAATAAACATTTTCATTTTTTCCCTACTAGATAAAGAAAGAAAGAGTCAAAATTGATGCATTCAATTTCTGTCAGCCAAAAAGGCCCAGGAAAAGAACATATTCATTATGTTTGTGAAGAACATGAGGTGAAATGATGCAATCTCTGGATCAGTCCTAGGTTTATAATGAGGTTAAATTTGTTGTTGCAAAAAAAAAAAAAAAATGAGGAGACTTTCTGTAACACATATAGAAATAATTTAGTACCTTTTTTGTAAGAACTTATTATGATTATAGTTAATACTCCTTTTCAAATCCCATCAAACTGATCATATTATAAAATGATTTCTTTGGGTTAATCTTAGCTCTATTGAAGATAATTGAATGAGAGAAATAGTTTGGGATAATATAAGAGAAAACAGATCACATGTTATCCTCTGAAAGTAATATAAATATTGCAAGCATATAATCAAATTTTAAAAAAATTCTCAATGATGGGGGAAGCAAATGCAACAGTCATTAAAAACAGATCTGCAAGAAAATTATAAAGAAATTTCTATGTGTGGAGGAGGTATTCTTATTTACATGATTTTTAGACAATTTCTTGTAAATGCCAAGAATATACAAGTTTGTAAAGAAAACTAAGTTAAGTCAAAAAATGATGATGACTGCATATTATATTTATTTTCTTTTCCAAAATTATAGTTTACAGCAAAAATTTAGATACCTACAAAAAAACTATAAAACTAAAAAAAAAAATATAAAGTGAAAGAAAGTATACTAATATCACCCAAATACTGGGAATATAGTTATCTATCTTGGAAAATGTACTATCTAAACATTGGAAAAATGAAAATGAAAGAACATACTCTGCTTGTGCATGTAAATTATTAGATGTTTATGTCATTGGTGCACATGCTACATGACTTTCCATTGTGTTACATTCTGATAAACAACCATATGTTTACATCATTAGTTAAAATGTAGCTATTGTATGTACCCTACTCTATATCATAGTACAGATTCTGCTGAATGAATACAACTTCTACACAATTTGAGATGTGAAAATACTTAGGTGAACCATCTTCTATTTTCATATTGTCCATATAAAATTATAATGAATAACACAGATTATTCTGCATGATCCAGTGGAAAAAAGGTATTCATCTATTTCAACCAGCTACAAGTTTCAAACAACAGCAACCTGCCTGCAAGATATGTTGATGTATTAGTAGCAAAAATACTATAAGAGTAAACAATATTTTCCCCAATTGGATTTAATGCTCACTCCATAAAGTAGAACACATACCTAACCCTGCTCCCAAATCCTGAGACTAAATAGGGCATAGGCCTAAGAAAATAACCTAATAACATTATTCTAGTAAAAAAAGATAACAATAAAATGGCTCTTAATGGCATTACTATATGTATAAACCAATGCCCTACCTGACAGAGTTCTCATCAGCGAAACTTTTAGGATTAGAAGAAAGTTAAAAACACACAACGAACCATTTTGCAAAAGAGGGAGAAACTTTAGAAAACTCAGTCCTCAATGGGATGTCTCCATCCAACAGCCAAACCATAGCCCATAAGATTTAGAGTTCTGTGTAGAAGAAGACGCAGAAAGATTCAAAGAGCAAGAGTTGGAAGATGATTCTAAGGATTTATTTTGTGAAAAAAATCACTGAGAATTTCCTTTCTTAAAAAAGAAAATACTAAGAGTCAATGGATCGATAGCTCTGGGATAGACAATATCTATCTATCTATCTATCTATCTATCTATCTATCTATCTATCTATATATATTCAGTTACTTATATGCATTTCTTTACCACATCAACATATATATATATGTTGATGTGGTAAAGAAATGCATATAAGTAACTGAATGCACTAACGAAAATATTTTTAGACTATATAGGTTGCAGAGTGCTAAACTATATAAATGACACTTCAAAACACATGGAATAGGGCTTCTGCAAGTATTACCATAATGAAAATGAATATGCTCACATTTACAGAAGTAATAATATGAATGATGGAATAAAGGTGTGTTCAGAGTAAATATTACACTAGTTTAAAATACAAAATATTGAATACCAACAGATAGTCATTGTTTTTTAAAGATTAAAATATAATTCTCCCAAAATCCAGCCAGAACAGTACTATAAATTATAGTAAAATAATAAAACTGAACAGATACTAGCCATCTTAAAAGCAATATTCTGTGTTCTATAACAGCAAACATTTTCACAAATATATTAGTAAAACAAAATTACAGCATACTATATGAACTAGATTATTCTTTCTACGCAAAGACAACAAATCCATTTCAAAGATTTGTTTCAGGCTACATAAATAAAACAACACAAGTCTATGAGCTGAGCTGTGATACAATCTTTCACTGCTTGGTAAATGAAATGTTTTGTGACACAATTGGTTATGAGATTCTGGGAGAATGTTTTAAGTTTTCAATCATATCATTGAATGTAAATATATCATGATGCTTAGCTATATTTAAAAAACAGTACTGATTGCATGAAGTTTGAAAGGAAGGAAAAAGAAAGGATGAAATGAAGAAACAATACTCGCATGAAGAAAGAAAATATTTCTGAATAAAATTAAAACTATGAATAAAAACATTGCAAAGATTCATACAGTACAAAGGAAAAGAGTTATTAAAACAGAGAGACTAGCAAAGAGATAAAGGACCATTGCCTTGGATTTGAATCCAGGTATTATTTCCAATTCTTGAGTCAATAGATCACCTACACAATTCTCATAGACCTCTTAACTCTGAAATAGGTTGTCTCTCCATTATATCAGGTAAGATATTGAAACATAAGAAAAGTTTTAAATGTTTATAAATTAAATTTTAATGTTCTATAGTACTAATCAAGAAGAACAAGATATGGGACATATTTCTTTAAATTTAGCAGAACAAAGATTTTTGACACTTTATTTTCTTTGGAGTGTGATCACTGTGTAATCTGATTCATACATTTAATTATCTGGTAGGTTTATAATATGATGCAAAATACAATTAGACTTACTAGATTTGTGATTTTTACGATTTACTGAAAAATAGTTTAGTTTAAAGCAGTAGGTATTTAGTAAAGTCATCCTTTGTACTTATGGTTATAAGTCTAGGCTTTTAAGTGCTGAACAATCTCTCCAGCCTGTAAAATCATCTTTAAAACTTTTAAGTATATTTAATATGCATCCATTAACTAATCTGTTTCTTAATCATATTAGAAGTTAATATTTTCAAATAGTTATGGTGTCACATTTTTTGAATTAAGCAATTCTATATATTCTTGTTTTGTGTGACATTCTAAGATTTAATAATTTATCATGAAATATCTAATAATACTTTCATATAGGCATTTTGAGAAAAAAGACTTGCAATTTCTTCAGATTTAAGAATGAATTTATAATTTGCATTACAAATTAATTTGTTTTATAAGAACTAAAATAATATAAATAGTAGATTTTAGTAAATCTTTTGTGGAAAATATAATTTTCAAATATATATAATATATATTATATATAATATATTTAATATATATAATTTATATATATATTATATAGATAATATATTATATATATAATTCTTTTGATTTTTCTCATAATTCAGATATATTTATTTATTTCAATTTTTCACTTTATGAGAAAATAAAAAAAGTTGAAAGTATAATGTTTGCTTGCAAGCCATTTATAATATACTTGGACAGAAAGTAAACAAGTAGAACAGTGGATGTTTCTGATGTGATTGAAAATGCTTTGAAAATCCAGAGAGAGACACTCAAAAAATCATGATGCTAAGAATAATTAATATGATATCTGCCTCATTTGGTAAGAAAAAATGGAGTTGATCAATATAAAATGACATCTAAAAGGATTGATAAGAGGAATATTTATTGATGCACAAATATTCCAATGTAACAACTCTTCTGTACAGAATTGTTATTCAATACTGGCTATGTTCAGGAAGATATGGAGACTATATGGTTAAGGAGCTGAACAAACAGAATCACAAAACTCTTGAGAGCCAGCTTAGTTAGTTATTTATTTTTTGAATGGTTCATCTAAAGTTGAAGAACTATGTGGTTTTATATTACCATGAATTATCAGAGGTTATCATAGATAAACTTGGAAATTAATATTGATCATATATTAAGGATTTGCAACTGTTTCCCTAGATCTGTTGTATTTTGTAAGTAGGTAGTTTTTCAGGTATCCTCAAGTGATCCTGCAGCCAGATTCTGTTTGAGGTACTACATCTGGAGACCTGTCGACCCTGCCACACATTCTCCTCCACACTTATTTTCTTTCTGATTCTACCAATGTCATATCAGTACCAAGTTACCTATAAGCAGGATTCTCTCCTATAGAACACCAAGATGATGGAACACTAGACAGAGCATAACTCTCTGTAGATTCTAGTCTCACTTTATCACTTTAGATATTCTACAGCATAGGGCACCCAATCTGCCCTTGTGCAAGACTACCTACTTAGTCCTCCAGAACACTGGGCATAAGAGTCCTGGTATACAAGTAATCTGATAGTATTGTTCTTGCTGCTTTGTAGTCTACAGAAGTTGAAATATTTACTAGCTGACACTATCAGTCTTCATAATGCAGGTCACTATAAAATCTAATGTTCCCATCCTTCAGAGACTAAGGGAAACTCCAAAAGTTTTCTCAACATCTGTGCCATTTGTTTCAGTTATATAAGCCTAGAATTTGGACAGCTGGAAACTTGATGAATTTAGAACTAAGAGGTAGAAAGAGAAAAGAAGCAAAAGTATGTTTTAAAGCAATCTGATCAAGTTGCAAGTCAGCACAAATTAAAGGTAAATAAATTGGAATTTCTTCCATTATTAAAGATAATATAAAAATTTGAAGATAGAAGTGAATTTGTAAGTGATAGAAGAGAAGGGGGAGAGAGAGTAGCAAGGGATTTTGTTTTTATGGTAAATGTAATATGTTAGCAACTATCAAGAAGACCTGTGGAGAGAAGTAGGAACTTCTGAGATTTTATAATTAACAGGGCATTTATGAAGACCATGGAGATGATCTTGTGTATTGTTTATTACACTTGTGTTTGTATGTTTGTTTGTTGCTTATTTGGTTGCTTTCTTTATTCTTTCTTATCTTTCTCAAAAGGAAAATACTCAAACAAACGTGAAGAACAAATTCTGGCTAGCCCAGGACAAGACCAGCAGGGGAAAAGAGAAAACTGAGAAGTTACTAGTTTTTCTTTTAATCAAAATGAAGTTTACTTTATGCTTAAATACCATGTTCAATTGCTAAAAACCAAATGAACTTTGGAATCATTTTAAAAACTCATACTGTCATTTGTCATATGAATATTCCTAGGTATATTGTCCTAACGTATATGAGCATATCAGCAATCACTAGCAAATCTGATTCCTAAAACAGTCTCTAATAAATGGAACCTTAAAAGTAAAATGTAATAATATAAGTTAACCTATCTGAACTTTATTCTATTCTTTCAAATCTACTAGCCATTTATTCAGAATAATGATACAATTCGTATAATAATGGAGGACCTTCCATTGAGCATTGATACCATGATATGTATATTATATTCATTTGACTTAATGAATAAGGGCTAATCAAATTAACTGTGAAACTATAGAATTTTGTTTTGTAGAATAATTCCTGATAGTTACTTCAAGATCAACATAGAAACTTTATGTCAAAGTAGATCCTGATAAGAAATTGAACAAACATTTATTTTAAACATCTTGTATTTTTTCCACATTAAAAAGTCTAGAGCAGCTAGCATGTTTACGGTGCTAGAAATTTCCTCTGTCTTCTAATCTAAAAGAACTCCTAAAATCTTTATAGCCCAGGATATTGCAAAGAATACCACTGAGATATTGGTGCAATAGATGTCAAAAAAATTTGGGAAACATAAATATGATCGCACTGCTCAACTGATGGGAAGAAATCAAGGAGAAACCTGGACAGTGCCAGACAGAGGTAATTGGAGGAGGCAGCAGATACAGTTAGTACACATTTTTAAATGCTATGAAGAAGAATATAATGATGTGAAGGAAACCAGGCAGAGAGTTTCTATCTTTTCTCCTGTTTCACACCGAGGTTGCAGAATGGAACTGAACATACTTTAATAGCCATACTTTAGTGAAAGAATGGGGCTCCTGTTTTCAATTCTTAAATATAGATTAAGGACTGTTTCACACAAAAAATAAAATGTTTACCATTTACAAAATGCTATCAAATCTGAACCATAATTTATTGAGTGTAAAGGGCAAATAAAGAAGGGAAAAAGTATACACATATTAAAAATAAAAGAATGAAAACTTAAATAAGAGGATATTATATGGTGACAGAAATCAGAGGATCTCTAGATCAAGGCTGCAAGAGATTAGAAAACCCTAATACTATTGGAAAGGCAGAGCAAAAGAATGCCTAACTGTTTTGACAGTGCCCACATACTTTGTCATATATGAACATCAAAAAAGAGATATTATTTGTTCTTAAACTTAAAAGAAAATGTGCAAAGAAAGGTTTGATAAAATAAATTTTCCAAATTTTAAACAAGAACCGAATGCTTTTATATGGAAGCATCTCCTTGTTGTAATTATGAAATAGTGCTAAATAACCAGAGAAAATCATATATACTCACCTTTATACGTATAGTCACAAAATAAATGCTTTCTTACAAATGACAAGGAAACACACCATTGATTTGTAACAACCTTTGTTTTTATCATTCTCCTGCTATTTATATTTAGTATTACTTTCTGCCCCCTCATCTGTAACAAAATATGCAAAACTTAATATTCAGTAGTATTTACAACAGTAGTCTGTTTTGTATTTTGTTTCAAAGTGTCAATAAAATTTTCATTTTTTTCTAGAGTTGCCCCCACTCTCCCCACCCTTAGCAGTTGTAAATTTCCATTCATTCTCATGGCAATCTGGCCATCCCTCAGATCACACTCCATACTGGATCTTGAAACCCCCATTCTTGCCCCCATCCCCTCTCCCACTCAGTTCTCTTGCTGTATCTGCATCATTTTCCCCCATGGAATTCAAATTTAATATCCACAAATAATGTTTAGTGGAACACATCAACTCTATTCACCTTTGTACAGTCTTTTCTTTCTCTTTATAATGAACAATTTGGACTAGAAAGCTCTGCAAAATCCTAAAATGTGCATCATCTGACCTCCTGTGGGAAATGTTTATTCAACCCTGGGTTAGAGGTGGTTCTTAGAAAGATTATGTTTCTACATCTTCACCACTGTTTCCTCTTACTCTTTGTAGATTTAATCATTTAAAAGAGAATCATTTTTTACATAATTACACCCCTCTTTTTTCCCCCATAAGCCCTTCTATGTACCCCATTTATGTGTATGTATACACACACACACACACACACACACACACACACACACACACACCACATACATTCCCTAAATACATAAATACAACCTGTTGAGTCAGCATAACGTTACTTGTATGTATATAATTTCAGGGCTGACCACTTGGTGTTAGGTAACTAACTGGGTTCTTCCCTTCTATTTCCTCTTCTAAGTGAGTTTTAAGCATCCTCTGTTTTGCCTTTCCTCTGGTATAGCTTCTTTGGATCTGTGGAACATAGCATGGGTATCCTATATTTTATGGCTAATATCCACTTATGAGTGAGCATATGTACCATGCATGTCCTTTTGGGACTGGGTTACCTCATTCAGGATGATATTCTCAAGATCCATTCACTTGCCTGCCAAACTCATAATGTCTTTGTTTCTCATAGCTGAGTAGATGAAAAGAGAACTTGGATAAGAGAGGCATCCAAGAATCAATAGGGTGTCCTGAGCTGTGTTATATCACTGGAGATATGGGACCTGAAGAGACCAGTAGCCAGGCAGGAACCCCAATGGAGTGATAGGCACATCCACAAAACTACCCACAAAACTTTCAAGCCAAAATTTATCCTGTCTTCAAGAAATGCAGGGATGGGGATGGACCTGAGACTGAAAGAATGTCCAACCAACTACAAGGCCAAATTAAGGCCCATCTCATGGGCAACACCAATCTCTAACACTCTGTTATGCTTGCAGACATGACAGTTTGATCAATTTTAAATTCCACAATTCCACTAATTCTTTCATCCTTTCCAGAATTCTTTGGTAGAAATTCCAATGCTTTTCTTTGTGTCTCTCTGTGTGTGTGTGTTTGTGTATGTGTGTGTTTGTGTGTACCAATAAACTAGACATCAAAAAAATCAAATAACCTAATTAAAAAGTGGGGTACAAATCTAAATAGAGAACTCTCAGTAGAGGAATCTATAGTGACTGAGAAGCACTTAGAGAAGCTGTCTGTTTTGAGTTGGATGAAATATCAGCCTGCGCGATATTGAGAAAATAGACTAAAAAGATCTTAGAGAGTAAGATCTTTGGATTCTTCATTACAGGAGAAGGAGAATCATCTGATATGAAGAAATTCTATTGGGAATTTGCCTGTTAAATACTGTGTGTTCCTTGAATCTGTAATTTGCTAAGTTGAACAAATATTTTAGTATTGGTATTATAATTTTTTAACTTATTATTTTTATTAGTAACTTTAAAAAAATGTTAATCAAAGGCTTTATAAGTTTGGTAGTGCTCATAAGAAGATGCCCATACAGGCAAATTTGTCAAAATGGCATGTCTGCAAGCATAAGAGAGTATTAGAGATTGGTGTTGCCTATGAGATGGGTCTTAAGTTGGCCTGGTAGTTGGTTGAACATTCATTCAGTCTCAGGTTCATCCCCAGAAGTGTAACCCAATATCCAAACTAGATATAACAACTACCTTTGACTGGTGGAGACATGTGAACATCCGCCTCTATGTCCCCCGCCCCCTTGTCTTCTAGCTCCTCCTCTCCTTACTCCTCCTCTTTCTCTCCTTACTCCTCCCACCTTAGCTCCTCCTACATATCACCCTTCCTGTTAAAATAAAAAAACTTTTTCTCTCAAAATACAATTAGATTATAACTATACCAACTTGTATCAGTAAGATACAAGATAGACCTAATACCCAGTACATCATTTTGTTGACTAAACAGAACCTTTTCTTGACTTTAGAATTAATGTCAGCTGAAAACCATCCTCTCCAATCTTTTCTCACAAAGTAAATAGCCGGGATTGGCAATGAGACTATAAGTCTTCAACCCTGTCAGAAATCCAGAATGACTGAATTAACTAAAATTATGGGAAGCACAAATCATAGCTTCTAAAACCTAGCCAATTTATAGAGACCGCTGAACACATAGACAGTTCTTATACTACAAGACATTGGAGCATCCTATCTTCAGCCGTCTGGCCCAGGATCATCTGACAGACCCAGTAATACAGAATTATTAAAGGCTGATTGATTACTCTGTCTTGGCAGATATAATCAGTTGACTATTCTGCAAGTGTGTTCTTTTCTGGACAGTATTTTGTCTGTAGATGAAAAGAGGCAATTCTTGCCTAGTGGCTGTCTCACCACAACTGGCATAACTCCAAGGATGCTCAATTTCTTCTTAGAATCCAAAGACAGAGAAGCTGTCAGGAGCAGACAGGTCTCTAATCAAAATGAACATTAATACAGAAATGTTTGTAATGGCAATTCTGTGGACTTCTGATATTTTGAAAACCAATTATCCATGTAAACAAACAACAGTCCAGATTGCCTTACATGGGTATTATAAATTTTAATGTTAAAAATCTGTTACAATCTATACATATAAGATTACCTAGGACTTACTCATATATGTTACAGTAACCTTATTCATCAACAATTATTTTACATTAAAAATAAAATAGTAGTACCACTTTTCTTAAGAGTATGCATTCTAGGAATTTAGCAAATATCTCAGATATATTCTATAACATTAGCAAATTTTTGTAAAATTCTTGTTCTTGAATGACTATTACATTCATGACAGAAAGAAAAATGTACTGTAGGAGGTAATGTAAATATATAATGATTCCTATTGGGTCAATATTGTGAAATGCTTCCTGGGATGTTTTCAGAGTAGTTACTATATTATCACTTATTTTATTGTATCTAATAGAGCATGTTTTACCAAATATAATTCACTGGAAACTAAAAGAGAATTTTAATTAATATGGGTAAATATGTTTGTCTTTTGCTTTTGCTTACAAATGAAAGAAATTTGTTGCTTTGTTCCTTATGATTGGCATTAACTGGTATCCCATGGGAATGTAATCTATTATTGTCATACCTAAAGTTCAATTTGTAGGGTTGGAAAGAATGATGAATGAGTAAAGTGTTCACTGCACAGGCATACAGATACAGGTTTGGTTCATCAGCTCCCCTTAAGAGCTGTGGTAGCAGTGGGCTACCCCAAAACGGAGAAGTAGAGACAGACCAATCATAGAGGATTTCTGACTAAGGACTCTACCCCAAATTGTGAGTGTGCTATGGGTTCAGTAAGATTAACTGGCTATCAGATGGAAAATGACAAGGGAACATACCTAGAGTCTATATCAGAGACACACAGACACATACACAGACACACACACACACACACAGCCAGACACATACACCACATATTTAAAAACATTGAAACTATTTGTTTTATAAAAATATTTTAATGCTCCAAATGACCAGAAAAATGTGAGTGAAATAAACCTGATTTGTTTCAAATCTGTTTATAATCCAAAATAAGTATATCATACTCTTGTCATAAAAGTGTCCAAAGTTATCAAAGAAACATCTATTATTTTAATCTCTTTAAATATGCAAAAACAATTATGATTCTGTATTATTTAGGACTACATTCATTTCCATCAAAAATTATATTTTTAATCAAAATAACAGAAACTTTAAAATTCTTTTCAATATATCACTAAAAAGGCAACACAAATAAGAAACTTTATTAAACTCTGGGTACAGGTTCAGTTATATCAAAAGAAAAAAGACAGAGGTTGTTCTAGTGCCACAAATCTTTCTTTTTTATGAATAATTGAGAAAACTTTGGAACAGAGTAGATAACTGAGGGAAGTTTTAAAAGTTTCCTATGCTTCAAGACACTTATCATGATTCCTCAGCATCCATGAAATTCTACTTGATAGCCATGACACCAGAAAGAGGTTAGCAGATGTGAACACACTGCCAGTTCTACCAGGGTTGGGGTGGGAGAGAGGGTGACACAGTCTTAGCCATTAAGAGATACATGAGAACAAGAAATAAAAAGCACAACTAGTCATTCTGACACAAGTAAATTGCCCTGTCATACTCACTGAAGATGTGATGTTTCTTAAACTGGAGACTACTGTTAAAATCTTTCGAGGAACCAGAACAAATGTGAGGAATAGGAGTAGACACTGTCCTCAGACACATGCAGCACTGGCTCTGTAAGTTCCTATTGTTCTTGAACCATAGCAGATATCAAGCAGACGAAATTCACTTTATCCACATGCTACAACCAGAATCACAGTAATGGAGGTAAGTCTTGGGATACAAGGACATACATATTAGAATGGTTGAAACACAAAGATATACATGTTAGAGGGAAATACAGAAAAAAGTAAACACAGAAATCATAATACAACAGAAGGAAGATCTGTGTATTGGAAGTTTCCAGCAATATGAGAGATGCAAGAGGTAGTTCTCTAACACCAGCATTTACCAGGGAAACCAGAGTCTGAATAAATGAAAAAAATAGTAGGGAAAATAAGTGAGTTTAAAGCAACTTCACAACCCATTTTAATGAAATTGTTAGCACCAAGAACAAAGAGAGAGTGAATTAATGATGAAAAAACATGTTTTAAAAAATCGGGAAAATTTATAAACAGAAATAAAGGCTTAAATAGTGGGACAGTTGCTTAAAGCAAAGGTGAATTTTCTTGAGGAAATCAAAACAAGTAAAATTACACATTTAATGAAATAATAAAAATTTGCCAAATAATAAGAAAAACCAAAAAACTGAAGAAGAGCCTGATGAGAGATCTCCAGAATTTGCAAAAAGAAAGAATAAGACCAAACTCTAAAAAATTGTTCTCAAACCTCTACAGTTTTACTGTGGCAATCACACCTCTTACGTCGTCATTGTCTTCTTCTTCTTCTTCTTCTTCTTCTTCTTCTTCTTCTTCTTCTTCTTCTTCTTCTTCTTCTTCTTCTTCTTCTTCTTCTTCTTCTTCTTCATCACCATCACCATCATAACAGCAATAATAAAAATTCTTAAAACGAAGCTGTAGAGAAATTGTTTCTTCCTTAAAAGACACCATCCTCCTTATAATATTTCACAGGATGGTTTCCTTCCTGATAATCAATCTGTTATCTCCTGGAGGTGTTAAGAGAGTGAGTTTCTGAAGGTTCATATATTCTGTGGCATTTGAAAATATAAATATCAGTACCTTCATGCTTGCTATCAATGGACACAAGAGTTGTTTAAAACTAATAATAATTACTGTCTACAAATTGTTAGTATCGTCTTTGACATCTGTTCCACAGTTGCAAAATAGCAGTAATAGATAAAGCAATGTCATTCCTGTCCTTGTCATCATCTTTCTGTCAGATTTCTAATTGGACTTTCTTAGTGGCCTTCTTAAATTTCTCTTTACAAAGCAACATACTCTGGCTTTGCAATGTGGGAACCTGATTCTCTAAATAAAGTCTACAGGTAACAACATCTTTGTCATTGTCTATATCTAAGCTGGAAAGATTACTACTTTTATATCAAGAGCCAATGCTTTTCACATTTTGTTTTAACTATGCATGAGGCATGTGTTTGTCTTTACACTGAAGTTCATCAAATCTAGTACATACACTAAACTTACTATCAAGTAGTCCTATAGGTATAAACACCACAAAATCACACTGAACAGAACACATTTAGAATCTGTTAATGCTACTAAAGACAGTTTTCTTAGAAAGCTTTTTCAACAATCCTGTCCTCTGTATCCTCTCTACTGTCCTTTCCCTAGATACACGAATATCCCAGTTCTGTCACTTTGGAACTGGCTACATTTTTGTCATAGAGATAAGTAATACAGGATGTTCTCTTTTGTAAGAAACTTCTTCCATTCAACCAATTGTCTGTGAAATGTATCCGTGTTATTGCACTTGGTTCTTTTTATTACTTTTATATTACACATTTAATTTATCCATTCTACTATTGTGGGATATTAGATTTATTTTCAATCTTTCGTTATGTGAATAAAATTGCTATGTGAGTGTTATAGTATAGATGAGCAAACACATCCTGGAGGACACAGGTTCTGGCTTCTTTCAGATATATGCAAACAAAGGTGAGATTGCTGAAGTGAAGGAAAGAGAATGTTTGATTTTATGATGCAATGAGACAAAGTCCTTGAACCTATCTACACTTTCACTTGACATTTGTGAATTTTTCTTTTCACATTTTTTATACTTTTTACATAGGCTTGCCAGTCATTTCCCTTGATGGTTAAAACATACTTCATAATATTAAAACAACACTGAAGTATCGACTTGCCTTTCTGTGATTAAGAAATACTCAGAACAAGAGACATGTGTCAAGGGTCAACAAGATGAATACCTGGGAAACAGTTGTAGTGTGGCAGATATAGCCTGCTTATGCACACTTGTAGCTTTTCCTCTGTCATAGTAGTGCTCTAAGTATTGTCACATTGACAACTTAGACACTGAAGAGGACTTGTGGTAATTAGAGATCAAAGATTTCAGCTAGAGAGGGAAATACGAAAGATTGTTACCTTGTCAGTTAACAGACCATCACAGTGTGATGATGAGTCCCTGCTTCCTGCTTTTGTGTAAGTTTCACCTGAGTTCATTTGGGATACTAGACAAAGATAATAAAACCATACAGAATCCCATTGTAGAAGACTAAAGGTCCACGTGGGGATTCATGCATTTTAGAAATATTGTTTCCACTGGAGTTTCACAGTGCCTAAGTGGGAGTTATTTGGCTTTGTGGGGTTTTTTTTTTTAAGCCTACAGCTGGCAAAGATGACCATATGGGTTAATTGCCAAGGCAGACATGTAATAATGGTACTTATGGTAATTAGATAGTAGAAAAAGTTCCCATTTAATTCGGGAATGACAAAACACAGGAAAATGTGGAGAGGAACAAAGCAACATCATTTGGCTATTGCCAACTGCATCAGAATTAAACTGTGTTATAAAGATTAAGACCTAACACATTATGCTTGAAAAATTTCAGTAAACACTATAATTAGAATAATGATAAAAAATTACTTTTGAAGATGTTATCTGTATCTAATTAAAGCTGGCTAAAATAACTAACATATGCAAAGGTGTGCATGAACACGTCTGTTTATGTTTGATGCATATTTCCTGTATAATAAGTTAAATATCATTAATCGAAATGGAGAGAACACATATTTATAACAAGATCAATAGATGAACATTCTACTGCATATGTAATGCTTAAGAATAAGTAATGTTAATTAGCAGTATACTAGAGAGAGAAGTTGAAAGTAACATACTGATCACCAATTACTAATTTTATTATGATGCAATCCATTTAGAATTGCAGTGTACAGAGTATTTTCCATCTTAGTTTTAAACCTTATTATGCTGAGTATTAATAAGCAGCCTGTGAAGAAAGATTATAACATAGTTATAGAAATAATATAAAAATATATAGTTTGCAATGATTGATTCTATTCAATATTTGGAATATAAAGTAAATATACTTAGAAAACATAGCTGTCATGCAATTAGACAAAACAATATGGTATAAAATGGAGATGTTGAATAGATATTAAAGTATATATGGGTATTTCATACTAAGAGCAGCATTTTAAGTTAGTTAGGAAATGTTTTTTAATAAATTGTTCAATGGTATTATGATGATAAACTTACACACAACTAAAGTTTACAAAAAATTCGAACTTTAAAGGTATTGATGATTGAAAAATATGTTAAAATTTCAAGTAGACATTAAGAACGTTTATATGAATTGCAGGTGCAGTAAATATTGCTATGCTACAATGAAAATTTTAAAGAATATACAAATTATAAACAGTGTCAAAATGACATGTAATCAAGTAAAAATATTTGGAAAGGCATATTTCAAATTTTGGCTGTCTCACATGACTTCCCAGCAGGTATCTCCATCACATTAAACAAAATAAATAATGTAACAAATATAGAATATTCCACCTGGCCTCTGAATGTAGAAATGAATAAATATTTCAGAAAAAATATTCTAAATGAAATGTCATCAAAATGTTTCTAGTAAAAAACGTTAGGGTGATCTCATCTCAATTTAACTTTAGGGGCTGCCAGTCAAAAGAGGTTTAACAGAGGAGGAAGAGTAGTAATTGTTGATATAGTTCTATCTAATAAAATTACATCTTTTAGGCCAATACATTCATGGACAGCAGTGTAGAATCTCTTCTGTTGAATTTCAGTGTTGTGAAATCATACCAATATTAAATCTACCTAGAAAACTACTGGTAGTTTGCTGATTGCAGGACAGATCAAAGTAACACAGAGGATGATATACAACACAAAAGAGAGGATTTAAAATGCTAAATGAGTGATTGCATGTGTTCATATATATGTATATAACATTACAGATAAATAAAAAAGATTAAAATAATAAAATGGATTTGAGTAGAAATAGAATGAATAAAAGTTACTGCTCCAGTGATAGTTAGAGTGGTAAATATATGCATTTAAACATTATTTTCTTATTCTAAGATTTATATTCTGTCTAGGAGTGAAGGAATAAGTGTCTTCTACTGTCAGGACACATTATTCTTTCTTCAGTATCTTTTATATTTTATTTGGTATTTTTTTACATAAAATTAATATTCATTTCTCTACAATTATCATACATTTGTATTTCTCTATAATGCTCTGCACACTATAAAATATGTACACTATAAAAAATATAGGCTAATTTTCATTTTACTTAAGGTAGCTATAATGTGAAAAGTAGAATTTAGAATAATTCAGGTGAATGAGGAAGCTGTGATTGGAGTAGAAACTGGTTTCAGTTCTGTCCTTTAAAAAAATTGTTTGCCAAACATAAAATATTAATAAAATCTTAGTTTTAGTTCAGTACTATTTTAAAATTATTACTCCTATATTATAGTAAGATGTTCTAAAGAAGCAAATGTGAAATACTTATAGTTTATTACTTATATCATTTTGTTTATATTTATTTATTTATGTGTCTGTTTTTATTGAGGATGAGTACATATGTGCATCTATACATGTTTACATGTCTACAAAGAAAAATACTTTAGAATCTCAGAATATATATACTATATATCATGATATATATCATATAATATATTATATCATAATATATATATATATTACTCAACCATGCCAAATTGGCTGATCAATGAGTTTCAGGGATATGACTGCCTCTACCATTGCACAGTGAGTTTGCAAATGTAAGCAACCAGTATAAAAGGTAACTTTTACTGTTCAGATATAATTGTCATCTTGGAGGCTTACTGCTGAATAAACTCTACATTTTTAGCTCTTCTATGCACTGCCTGGCTGGTTCAACTCAGTTTTTCTGGCTCAAATTTCTCTCCAAGACAAAAAATTCAAACTGGCTTCTCTCAGCTTCTGACTGAAGTTTTCTGCTTGGCCTCAAACTAACTTTAACAATGTTTCATCTTCTGGCTCCTTCTCATTCTCTGTTTCCTTCTATGTTCACCTAAAGCCTGTCTCCATGAGTCTGTCTCAGTAAAACAGCTCTCTCTCTCTCTCTCTCTCTCTCTCTCTCTCTCTCTCTCTCTCTCTCTCTGTGTGTGTGTGTGTGTGTGCGTGTGCGTGTGCGAGTGCGTGTGCGTGTGCGTGTGCGTGTGCGTGTGTATGTGTGTTTCTCTGTCTCTGTCTCCCTGTCTCTTTTCTTTTAAGTCCACCATCACTCCTATCTGTTTTTTATGGTAGTTAGGTAGTATTCTGACATATTCTATCAAGTATTTCTCTGATTTGTAGCTTTGCCTGCCCCTCAATTAGAAGTCATTTTTAAACATGGCTATTTCCTTCTATAAACTTGTTTACCTTCATCAATAGGGATTAAAGGTGTGTATAAAGACATGTCTGTATTTCAGCCTGATCAAACTGTAATTGAGTGTATGCTTACATTCCCCCTGGTCATATAGACCTAGAAGGTCTTTAGATGTGATTCCTTGCCAGAGCAGCTGGGTTGCTGAATTAAAATTCCTCTAAATAGAGTTGTCTCAACTTCTGTCATGGTTTTCCAGGATATGACATAGGTTCTACTATTTTTTTAGTGACTGAATTCTTTCAGCTGTCCTTACAATAGAAAGTCAAATAAAAACAAAGAGCAAATATTTACTACACAAAATTTCAATCTGAAATATTAGTCTTACATTAACTCAGAATTAAAACCAATGATGTTTTTCAAAAGTGAATGTTTCAGAAAACTCCATGATTGCAATAATATTTTAAAATATTCAACAAATTATTAACACCTCAATGAAAATTTACCTTATTTAAAAATGAAACAAATTTCTTTTGAAGCACAAAATTTATATGGTTTAAAAATATATCAATAAAATATAGCATTTCTTTGAGGTTGTTTATTATTGCCGATTAATTATATAGAAAATGTAGACAGTGTTAATAATAAATATAATAGCTGATAAAATATAGATAAACACTGTGAAAATCAGAAGCAAAAACTATTCATCAAAAAGCTTGAGTTAAGAAGTGGAAACAGAAAACAAAGGATAATCCTAGTATATTTTTAAAAATTTTAAACTATCAGTTATTGTGTTGAAAAGTATGCAAAATAAGTTCAATAAATATTGCAAATTAGAAAAGAATCAAATAGATTTAAGTTCTTATAGACAACTTTGTCATTTGAATGGTAATAATATATTTATTTTATAAGACATTATATTACTATGTGCCAAATGATTGAACTGCAAATGTCTAAAAAGATGACTAAAGAAATGTATTATCAACACAAATAAAGAGTAAAAGTAAATAGAATTTTCAGTATGGTTTTGAATATATCAGAACATTGCCAACTATTTAACCATGGGCTAATTTATTTTGCTGCAACAAAATTGTGTGAAGAAAAGTTGTATGTGAACTCAGTTTCATCATTAGTCAATTAAAACCTGAGCAGCTGCAATCTGACATACTCAGGTATTTCTCTTTTGCATCCAAAAGCTTCCGGTAGATAAATATTTCTTTCTTTATATACCCTCAGAGCAAATACAGAGACTTTCAGGTTTTAGGTTCATATTTTCTATTGAAATAATTTCAAATATCTTTTTATTTGATAACATATGTCAAATTACAGGTGACTCCTTCTACCACACACATGCAAAAACACACATACACACACAAACACACACACAAGAAAGAAATTTATAGACTATTTTATCTTTTTCAAAATATATTGAAAGTTTCAACTTTTCAATTTATACCAACTAGTAGTTATACAAAAGGATCAGTATTTTAAGGCATCTTTGGATAACAATAAAATCATTTCTAGATGATAAAATTTTATTGCTTATTCTAAGAAAACCAGTTGAATGGGTCCTATGGTCACACCCACCAACTTGGTGTCAAACTAACTCTAGCATACTGTTTTCAGCTTCTGACCCTTTATCATTCTCTGGCTTATTCTGCCTTTGCTATGTCTAGCCTGTTCTCTCTCTGCAATCTCTTTCTGTGCAACTGTCCCAGTAAAACATCCCCCTGGTGTTTCCACTATCTCTCTCTTTTAAAGTCTATTTTATTCACATCTCATGTGGTTCTATAATTTTCATCGTAACAAGAATTTAACCAATACAATCTAGAAATTATCACACTTCATCATAATACCTAAAATAAAATATTTTTGACAAGCCAGCAAATCTGGACTTAATTTTTTTTTGCTAGTCTGTACTTTCTTTTTTTTTTTTTTAATTTTACTGGATATTTTATTTATTTATATTTCAAATGTTATTTCCTTTTTTGGTTTACCCACAAGAAACCCCCTATATCATCCTCCCACCCTCTGCTTCTATGAGGGTGCTCCCTTACCCACCTGCCCACTCCTGCCTCTCTGCCCTAGCATTCTCCTACAGTGGTGTATCAAGCCTTCACAGGACCAAGCACATCTCCTCCCATTGATGCCTGACAAAGCCATCCCAACAAATGCAGCTTGACTACACAATGTAGGGCAGACAAATACATGAGTGTTGTCAGCACAGAATCCTTCAAGATGTGTCCTTTCATGTATTTGCTTCAGTAGAATATCCTCTCTCCTGTGTCTGCCTCAGCAAAACGTTTCTTCGTGAGTCTGTCTTAGCCTTTCACACTTGTGTACAGTTTAACCAAATGTTTGTTCATGTGTTTACCTCAGCAAAACACCATTCAATCAACTTTTAAAAGAACGCTCATGTTTCCACTTCACTTTACAGTCATTCTTTGGGATTACAGGTGAGTACTAAGGGTGTATCTATATTCCAGTCAGAGGGATTAAAGGTGTATCGTAAGGCTCAGCCACACCACAACCGAAAACAGGTTACTCCACTAAACAACGACATCTCTGAGTTCACAACGTGATCAAATATCCTGCAAAAGTAGGTCACATGAATCTAGTTGCCACGGTACCCATATAAAATCCTAATTGAGTGAATAAATATCATGGTGACTGCTCCTTGAGGGTTGGGAGGTGAGATGAATTTTAAGGAATATTCCAGGTGAACCGGAGACTATGGAAAGAAGCTGAAACCATAATAACAGAAAAGCTGAAGTTGAAGAAGGCAGTGCTAATGTGTGTGGGGTGGTGGACCATGAGAAGGCGGCTGGCAATATCAAGCTAAGGCTTGAAGCCTAGGAACCCTAAAGAGATGGTGGGAGCTTCCACTACTCCCGGCACCCATCTCCTGTCATGTAGCCACAGCCCCCATAAAGAGAATTAATTGTGGCCCTCATTCACATAGGGGCAGCCCCTCAAGCCCCTCTCCATGTAGATGAGGAATGCCTAACATCTCAGACCAAGTCAATGGAATGCACCTACTGTCAGACCTCAACCCACCCTAAAATTGTATATAAGATCCTATCCAGAAGGAATAAAGTTGTGTGAAACTTACTCCTTCATCCGACGGCATCTGTCATAAGAGCTGTAGCACTGCCTCGGAAGAGAACTGCTCTCTTTTAAGTTTTCTCCACCAGATGCTCCCTTGCACTTCCCTCACTGGCTAGCCAGTCCCCACTGGTTCAGTCTGGCTAGGCTCAGCACAGCCAGTGCAGCATCTTGGAGCAACAGTGTTGTGGCCCAAGCTGCCCCACCTTTGGGGGCCAAAAATGTTTTGGACCGCTCTATCAATGTTGGAAACCACACTGCCAAAAACCTTGGGGGCTAAGTGTTAGATCCTGCACTGCCCCAAGCTGCTCAGGTCTACGGGTCAGGGTTCAGCAAGAGAGAGTGAAGATGGACAGACGCGAAGAATGGAGAACAGAATGTGATTTAATCCTGTTTATTCTTCAGTCTCTCTTCCTAGTCCAAGTCCCAAGTCTTGAGTTCCTAGTCCCTAGTTCCTAGTTCCTAGTGCCTCCAAGTTCCAAGTTACTTCTTCCAAGTGCTAAATGCCTAATAACTAATAATCTTTCTTCCGAGTTCTCTAGTCCAAGTGTCTTCTTCCTCAATGCCTAATTCCTACTCCAAGTTGTACTCAGTTGTACTCTCTAACCTAATTCCTAGTTCCAAATTGTACTGAACTCTTCTGTCTGCCTCTTGCCTTTTATATGTCTCACTTCTAAGTCACACCTTTAAGTCATGCCCTTAGGCCTTATCTCTAAATCTGATCTCTAAGTCACACCCTTAAGTCTCACACACCCAAGGGAAGATGCTGGGTATCTAAAGCAAGAAGTTATCCTAGTGTGCTCAGCTGTTGTAGGCTATTGTAATCAAATCTCTTATCAGGGTATATGGCTCAAGATGGCTGTAAAGATGATATCTGCCTTCTGTAGGCTCCCCACACAACAGCAGCTGTGCCAGAGCAGCAGTGGCAACCACAGTAGTGGAGGTACCGAAGGCGAAGGCAGATGAGGCAGTTCTCCCTCCTTGCTTGCACCCTTTCCTCTTCACTTGCATCCTCCCACCTGGCTGGCCCAGAGATCTCCACAGATAGCCTCCGCCTCCAGTACACAGACCTGCAAATGTGGAGGATGCAGAGGCTATCCAGAGATGTGTCTAAAGCAACCCATGAAGATGCCCACATGAAGAGCAGATTTTGGAGGAAGATGCCATCTAAGGCTTCCTTGGATATAGAGAGAAGCCAATGCCTGTTATCAAATCTTTGAAAAATGGACTTTTTTTTTTTTTGAGAAAATGTAGCTGTTTAACTACCAAGCATCATTTACTGCTATCTTTTCAGAAGAGCTTTTGGTAGAAAACATATGATTTTTGTAACTAGATGAAATTGACCAACAGAAGAAAGTGTTCATGTTTAAATGGTTTAGAATTCGTTATCTTTTCATGCCAATAATTTTCTAAGTATAAACATATTTAAAAGTTATAAAATCTGTAAGCAGTAGACTTATAATGATTTGTTTCTTTATTTACCTTTATTTGTTATCATTTTAAACAAAAGGGGTCCCCCAAAATATCTTTCTCCTCCAGCCCTTTAGAAATGACTTCTCTTTTCTCAAATATCTTTTGTTTGTTTTTAATTATTTGGTGCCTTGGGTTTTTTGTTTGTTTGTTTGTTTTCATTTTCTCTGTGCAGGTGTCACCTGTGTGAGAAAATGTCTCTCTTAGGATTTTTTTCTGTGTGTTGGTCCTGAAAAAATCCCTGATCGGGTACCTTATTGAAGCCTTATTGAAAATTCACATACTTCTGTGGTCCTTGCTCTTATGCAGTCAGTGAGTTGAAATAGCTTACTCATTTCAAGCTCAGGCTTTCTTTTCTTCTCATTGCTGTTACTGCATTATTTGATTGATTTCCTGGATCAAAACTGGCACTTGTTTTTCCAATCTGTACCATGAATTGTGGCAGGATTTTCCTTGTCCGATCTATTTAAATATTAGTGCAGCAGGAGGCCGGTGATTGGACAGGAAAAAGGAAGGCAGAGCTAAGAGTTGTGTGTATGTGTGTGTGTGGGGGGGTGGGGGATAGATTCAAGAGAGAGGAGGAGCCAAAATGGAGGCTGACGGACATGATGATTCGGAACCAGTGTGGCTTTAAATAGCCACAGGTAGATATATCACAAACTATAGAATAATAGGGATAACTTGTCTAATCAAGGTGGGCAGCTTGTATCATTATCAATTGGCCCTGAAATTATTGTGTGGGCAACTTGTGTATTGAGAATTTATTGATATGTAAATCTGACTGGTTAATTATAAGCTTCAAGAGTTTTGATTTCAGAGGGTTACTGAAAGGTGAGACCACTGACCACAATGGGATTATAGCTGAGAAGGTATGGGCTGCACTGAGGCAGGAAACAAGAGCTGGGAAGAAGGCGATCAGAAGATGCATGGGGAGAGCCATGGAAGCAGTGGAGTTGGTGGGCAAAGAAGAGATTTTGGAGCTCTGAGTCAGAGTCTCCACAAGATAATAACAGGTTGACCATTGCCTTCAGTGCATAACCAGCCAGTCCACAGGGGCAGAGAATGCAGGCAGTAGCGTGGGAAGCTTGGCGAATCCATTTTTTTTTTTAATATATTCTGCAACATGAAGTATTTCGGGTGCTTACCATAGGACTCATATCTACAGTGTTGTAGTCATACCCTGGGCATACTGACAGAACAGGATGTTAACTAGAATTATAATATATTTTAGGATAAATTACCATTGTACCCTAGTCAGCTCTTAAGGCAATATGCATATCTGATACCATGGTCACATGAACTAAATTATACAATTATTGTTCATGAAACTTCATTTATAAAATATAAAATTTAGAGAATTCCATGAATGCTAAAGCTGAAATTTTATGCAAGACTGAGCATTGCTACCCTTTGCTGATTATTAACTTTTTATTTTTAAAACAAAAATATGTTTTTACTTAGAAGCATTCAGAATGTCAATATAGCAGCCATAAACTTTTGGTTTTTTTTTTTTTTTTTTTTTGCAATTACATAGTAGTATTCAGTTAGCAGTACAGCAATTATCTTTGTATAAGCTTCATCATAGACATCTGAAGATAAAAACAACCAAACAACAAAAACACAAACACCACTACCAACATACACACACACACACACATACACACACACAAAAAAAAAAAAAAAACGAGCAGCAACAAAACAAAACTACTGTCCTCATATATAACTAATTTGCGCTGCGCACCAGCAGGAAAGTGCTGTCCAATTCCATGTTAATATATAGCCCTCAGACTGTACCAGGCAAATTTAGTAGATTTGGAAAATACCACCAGGACTGAACTATGGAACTATCTAAAGACACATTTGGTAGTGTGCAGACTACACACACAGACACACACACACACACACACACTGTACAGTTTAAAAAGTAATAATATACAACCTTACATTTCAACTTTTTTCTGTAAAAGGAGTGAGTTGTGTACAGTATTAAACACATTTAAATAAGAAAAAAAAAAACTTCCCTATACCCAGATTATTCATCATCGTTGTCATCACCATTGTCCTTGTAGTCATTGTCATCATAGTAATCATCGTCACTGTTAATCCCAGCACTTGGGAAGCAGATGCAGGCAGATTTCTGAGTTTGAGGCCACCTGGTCTACAGAGTGAGTTTGAGGATAGCCAGGGCTACACAGAGAAACCCTGTCTCAAAAAAACAAAACAAAACAATACAAAACAAAACAAAAAATAATCATCATTGTCTTTGTCATCATTATATTCTTCATCTTCCATGTCTTCCTCCTGCTGATCTTCTTCCTTCTTTTTCTTGATCTTTTCAGCCTCAACCACCCTCTTCTCATCACATCGGTTTGTCCTTTAGTTCTGCATCCTTTTTCTATTCTCCTTTCAGCTCCCCAGTCTTCCTTAAGAAATGCTGCTTGTCCTCCACAGCAGTGTTGTTTCACATCTCTCCTACTTTCTTTGCAACATCATCAATGGCTAAGCCAGGATGTTCTCCTGTGATTTGGGGGGCAGTACTCAGAACAGAACATGAGGAAGGCAGAAGTAGGCCTCTTGGGTGCACTGTGGTCCTTGAACTTCCTTTTGGTCTCCCTTTTGGGGGATGTAGGTTTTCATTTCTCTATTATAACCAGCCTCATCAGCCTTTGACTTGTCTTCGCATTTCCTGTTTTCTTTAGTATACATGGTCTTCTGCCTATGAGCACTTCTTGGAGAACTCTGAGAAGTTGACAGAAGCATCCTGGTGCTTCATCTTGTGCTCCTGCCGGCAGGTTTGCTCAAAGAGTGCATTTTTGCCTGTCTGTTGAATATTACCAGATCTCGGTTTGCCCATGTTTAGTTGGTCTCCCTCTTTGAGGCACAGGGTTGCCCAGTGCCCATCCTGCTTTTGCTTGCCTCCACACTGTTTCTATGGAGCTCAATATATTGTAGTGACACTGAGAGCAAGTGCCAGAAACAACTCTCTGATTTGTCGATTATTAACTTCTTGATTAAGAAAGTAATCTCAACAGTTTTATTTCTTACAAGACAATGTAATCAATTTCAAAGTGGCATCATTCAGAGAGATACTGTCAAGAATATATTATACTGAGATACAAATTGTTCATGTAATATGAATAGTTGTCATAACCCCACAGAAGGCCACCATAAAACCTATTATAGATATTCTTCCTAAGGGCTTAAGTAAATGTAAAAGTCACATATATACAAAATAGTTTAGACCTGGAAACTCAGAAGTTTGTGATAATTTTTAATTGCAGAGGTTGATGTTCTATATAAAATAATTCTTAGTCACTTTGAAATCTAACAATTACCACTAATTTAACTCTAGTTAAAAGTTGAGATTAATTGGTGGTCCTTTGTATATCATTTATATCTATGGCTTTCTGTTTTCCAGGCTGAATGATGGTGCCTTATTTTTAATACACTAGAATAAATCTGTCAGAAAACTATTTTTCATAGTTACTATACCATGGAGCGGTTGCTAAGCAACTATACTGTTTTACAAAATATCTTGATTAATGACATTAGTAAATTTCATGCATCAAAATTTTGTGTAGGAAAATTAATTTAAATAATAAATAATTTCACGGGTACAAATATATTTAGGAACAGAAATGTGCTCAATCATTGAAAAATAAAATAAATGTAGAATTGAACCCTGTCTGTCCTGATGTTTCCCTTTTCCTTTCCATCTCCATAATTTGAGATATATTAATTGTATAATTATTAGAATTGACTCCCTCTATTCTAATAATTCCCCCTTATATTTTCATTGTTCATAAAAATGCAGAATATTATTTCTTAATACATTGTAGAGAATTTGAAATTAGAAGCTCTTAAACTAATCTGTGATAACTTGAGGCTAATTATTGAACATTTGCTACCATTTGTATATTTTTCCTTAAGCATATTTTTTTCTTAAGCAGAATTGTAGAAGAAAAAATATTTTTTGGAGGCTTAGGGTACATCCAAAGCAATAGGCAAGGATGCAAGCAATCCATCAAATAATAAATAATACATCAAACACTAAGGGTCAAAGGCCTTTAACAATGGAATGAATCAATTGAAAACATTAATATAGCATCTAGTGTGTTTTTATGCTCTGTATGAACATGTGGAAATGGGGATACTGAAACATGAGTACACATAAGTATGCATAAATCTTCCTCAGAATCTGGTTATTAGTCAAGGATTTCTTCTTCTTTTTCTCCTTCTTCCTTTTCTCCTTCTCCTTCCTTCTCCTTCTCCTTCTCCTTCTCCTTCTCCTTCTCCTTCTCCTTCTCCTTCTCCTTCTCCTTCTCCTTCTCCTTCTCCTTCTCCTTCTCCTCCTTCTCCTCCTCCTCCTCCTCCTCCTCCTCCTCCTCCTCCTCCTCCTCCTCCTCCTCCTCCTCCTCCTTCTCCTTTTCTCCTTCTCCTTCTCCTTTTCTCCTTCTCCTTCTCCTTCCTTCCTTCTTCTCCTTCTCCTTCTCCTTCTCCTTCTCCTTCTCCTTCTCCTTCTCCTTCTCCTTCTCCTTCTCCTTCTCCTTCTCCTTCTTCTCCTTCTCCTTCTCCTTCTCCTTCTCCTTCTCCTTCTCCTTCTCCTTCTCCTTCTCCTTCTCCTTCTCCTTCTCCTTCTCCTTCTCCTTATACTTCTCCTTCTCCTTCTCCTTCCTTCTCCTTTTCTCCTTCTCCTTCTTCTCCTTCTCCTCCTCCTCCTCCTCCTCCTCCTCCTCCTCCTCCTCCTCCTCCTTCTCCTTCTCCTTCCTTTTCTCCTTTCCTTCTCCTCCTCCTCCTCCTCCTCCTCCTCCTCCTCCTCCTCCTCCTCCTCCTCCTCCTCCTCTTCCTCCTCCTCCTCTTCCTTCTCCTTCTTTCTCCGTCTCCGTCTCCGTCTCCGTCTCCGTCTCCGTCTCCTTCTCCTTTCTCCTTTCTCCTTCTCCTTTTCTTCTTCTCCTTCTCCTCCTCCTCCTCCTCCTTCTCCTCCTCCTTCTTCTTTAAATAACCCAGATTCTAGAGTTTGTGCTTTTTTTAAGGTTTATTTATTTATACGAGTACACCATAGCCGTCATCATACACACTAGAAGACATAGGAACACATTACAGATAGTTGTAAGCAACCATGTGGTTGCTGGGAATTAAACTCAGGACCTCTGGTAGAGCAGTCAGTGCTCTTAACCTCTGAACCATCTCTCCCGCCCTAAGTCAAGGATTTCTGAAAGAGAACATCAGAATACATGGGGAATCCAACAAAAAGGGTTGATTATGAAGCCGCTGTTCAAGATTGAATCCTGGAAGCTAGATGCAGAGTAGAGGACAGGAGTCTGTTGGTGAAAGAGACATTTGTCTGAGGTCTGTAAGCAATGACAGTGGCAGACAGGCTCACTTAGGAAGAATCAGACTGAGTACCTTCTCCTTCCTGCTATTGTCACTTCTGAGTCTCCAGCTCATATTTCAGTGACATCTTCTCTCCTCAGTTGCTATTCGAGTATCAAACATCTCTCAGAATGTTCTCGTAGTCTTGCCCAAAAGTATATTTTAATAACTCCTTAGGTATCTCTCAGTCTAAGCAGACAATATTAGCCATCTCACTGGATTGGCAATATGTTATCAGGAATGCATTATTTCGAAATAATTTCAATGTGGTACAAAATATCACCTTATAGCTTGCTCATGTAATTACTAAATGTTTACTACTCCCCTTTGTGTGTTTTCTTAAATATTGAGATTTAACTGCAAGGAAGCTATGTACATGAAATCCCATTACCCTTAACCATGTCATCATATTAACTACGTTCTCTAAATAAAGAATATTTTCAGTAAAAAAGTATAGTATGTTTATGAAATTGATGATATTTATGTCAATTTAATATTACTGCTTTAAGAATATTCTTTTTTTGAAGATAAGGTTTTTGTGGTTCAGAAAGACTAAATATATTATATAGCCCATATTAGTCTCACTCTCACTCAGTAAGTTTTCCTGATTCAACTTCCCAAATGCTTTGATGATATGTGTTAGCAATCACATCTCACCAATGATTTGCAAGTATAGATATTAAATTTTAATTAATTATTTAATAATTTACTTCATCACAAACCAAAGAAGTCTTGTCGGGTCAATTCACCATCACTTGCCTTTGTTTTCATGTCAATCTCTAATGGACTTTGATCTTTATTTGAATGTCATTCTGTTGAAATTGTCTGCAGTATTTTAGCCATTAAAAACTTGATGAGAAGGGTGCAGAGATAGCACAGAAATTAAGACCTTTTTTTGATGTTGTCTAGGACTTTGATTTAGTTCCTACAACCCATATGGTGGCTCACAAACCTTCATAAGTTCAATACCAAGAAGTGGTAGGAACAACCTTTTCTGGTTCCTGTGGGTAACAGGCACATGTAGTACACAGAACTCATGCAGGCAAAACACCGATGTACTTAAATTCTTAGGGAAAATGTATGTGTCATTATAGAAATAGAAAGTTATACTTTGTCATCTGTAGAATGTACAATATATGATTCCAAGAAAATCAATAGTTGTTAAATCTATGATAGAATATAAGGTATTTATATTGTCTTAAACTGATTCTTGTATGCATTTATTGTTCACAAGTATAACAACTTCACACGGGAAAACTTTCCGAAACAATTCAGCAATTAGATGATAAAAGTTAATATCATCAAGAATCAGGTCAGATGTTCTAATACTGTTCTGATCATAAAGGAGCAGCATTTCCATAATGTTTTGGAGGGAAAATGATTTAAACAATAACTAGAACTTAAAGTTGATGAAACATGATATAAAGTCAAATCCAGAACATCCAAAATAGTCACTAATTAACCATTACTTAATATTGTCAACATTTAAAGTTATCTTTGGTTTGCTTTGCCTTATAGGACTACTTAGATATAGCAGTTCTCCAACACCAAAAAGGATTTTGTGAAACCAAAAGTGGACAGCAATCTCACATACCTAGTTGTTAAATGGAGTTAGATATCTATATCACATTTTTAGTTCTAAACACCTTCTCTGGTGTTGTGTACTGCCATCCAAGGCTTTTACATCCTCTTTATCTCAGTTGGTTACCATGTTTCCCTAACAGCACTCTAGTAAATTAGCCTTCAGAGTTTGCAATATATTCCTACTATCTGCAAAATATTTTCTGTGATAAATTCTTCTGCCTTCCTAGTTATCATATATCCAATATAGGCTAAAGAATAATCCAAATTAAATATTACAGTAATTTGCTACATGTTAACATTTTAAAATTTCATAAAACGCAAGCTGTTTTTTAAAAGATATAGCTATCATTTCTGTTATTTATCTTTTATTATGCTTCATCAGGGTGGACTTTATGCCTCGCATTTCTGGTTATAATAATTACATAATAATATAATTTCTCATTTCTTTTATTTAGACCATTTTATTGTTATCTACCTTTTTATCCACTCTTTTAAGCAGAGCTGATCAATTATGTGCCTGCTGTTTGGCATTGTTTTTTCTCTTTTGTACTATGTGAAGCAAAGTAAACCTACACACACTTTTCCCTGTGGCATGAAAATAGTCACAGGATTATACACAAGAAATTCACTTATTATGGTTTCTCAATAAGGCCACACAAAATTGGGAGGAAAGTGTGCTAATATAGACTCTCAAGTAATTGTACATAGGAGAGGATGATAATTAACTTTAGTATTGGTTATAGCACAGTGTGTTCAAAGTACCTAAGAGAAAAGACAGTTTCTGAGTTCTGAGTTCTGCAGTTAAACATATTAAGCATAGGCTCTAATTATTGCAGTGCCACTGGTTTTGTTGTTGTTGTCTAGTTTCAAAACTCATTATCAAAATATTTATTTTATTATTAAAAACTCCTTGTTACATATCTAGGCTTAAATATTGAAATAAGCATATGAAATATCTTATTCTACCATTTTTTCAGAGAAGTTCAAGATTAGAAAAAATGAGTGTCTTAGGGTTTTACCACTGTGAATAGACACTGTGACCATGGCAACTCTTATAAGGACTATGTTTAATTGGGGCTGACATACAAGTTCAGAGGTTCAGTCTATTATCACCAAGGTGGGAGTATAGCAGCACCCAGGCAGGCATAGCAGGAACTGAGAGTTCATCATCTTGTTCTGAAGGCAAACAGGAGAAGGCTAGAATAAAAGGAAGCTCTCAAAGCCCAGCTCCACAGTGATACACTTCCTCCAACAAGTCCACATTTCCTCCAAGACCACACTTCCTCCAACAAGGCCACACCTCCAAATAGTGCCACTCCCTGGGCCAAGTATATTCAAACCACAATAGTAAGGAACATTTTATAGAGACTAGTAAGGGTATGGATACACAGAAGATGCCTGAAATTAGTGTAATTGTATACTGATACCTGTCAAGTTAGTGTTGGTTTTATTTATAAACAGCAAATAAACTACCCATAGAAATAATTTTTGCATGGAAACTATAAATAAGATGCAATATGCTCTAAATATAATCAAGAAATCCAGCCCAAAAGTTTCATTATTCTTGAGAAGTGGTAACATAAATAAAATGAACAGAAATAAAAATCACAGAAGACTTATTTACTCATTCATTTATTTTTGTATCAGCACCTATCCATGCAAAGTGTCATAAACATGTGTGGAGGTGGTAGAACAAGTATGGGTGTTGGTGTTCACCTTCTAAATAACTTGAAACATGGTTTCTTTGTTGCTCACCGCTGTGTTTATCAGGCTATGTTGCTCATAACCTTCAGGGGATTCTCCTGTTTTTGCTTTCTACCTTGCAGAAAGAATACTAGCATGATGGCTGTTTTGCACCATTTTATACAAGTTGCACAGATCCAGACTTAGATCTTCAGGAGTAAATGGCAAACACTATATTCATGGAGCTGTTTCCCTGGCTCCTAATCTTTATGCAATGTTTATGGAAAATATTATATAGCAATGAATTTATCAACATTTATTGTATAAAAGAGATTATTCACAACATCTACAATATTCAGTGCCAGACCTTATAGAGAAAAAAAAAAATGCTTGGTGATGTGTTTATTAAAAGTAAAATTGGGCCACAAAATTGTTTCTGGTACTTGTAAATATGTTATATTTTGTTATATTAATATGAAGAAGTAGTTGATATAGATGACTGTTCCATTTGTATTTTGATTATTAGTGAGAATGATTTTGTATGTTAAGTGAATTTTAAAAAGTATCCTAACAAGAAAGTATAAATCATTTAAAATAAATTGCATACATAAAATATTACCAAATATATTTTATTAAAAATTTAAAATACTTTGACATAAACTGTAGCTTATTTGGGCATTATAGACAACATGCAATTTAAATAGCTCAAAATCTGATTAAGTTATTTAAATGCTGTATCATAGATGTAGCTACATCAATTTTTGGTCTGTGATATGAAGAATTATGCAGTAAAATCAATTTCTCTTTACTTTCGAAGTGAAGGGCAATTTTCTATTTATGAAACCACAAATGTTAGTTCTCAGGAAATATTACCAAAAAGGGCTCATACTGAGATGAATTCTTGGTCATTTAAGCTGATCTTAAACCAATATTTCCCACTTATTGTTATTGATTCTATGAACTACATGTTAGTTTCAGCCATATTAACTCTCAAGATCTATAAGAAAATAGAATTTAAAAATCAGAGTTTGGCTTATCCATTTCAGTAATAAAATACTCTCAATTTGTCTTAATTAGCTATACCTGTAGTGTTAGATATTTTAAATTTAAAATTTAAATATCTACTAAATCATAAATATAACATTTAAAGAGCATCCCAATATCATTTAAGTCATTTTGAATGCTGTTACAGAATCACCTTTTTGGAATGGCTAGTTGCCAGGGACCAGTTTCAGCATAGACAGGGATTCTGAGAGAATGGGTGTCTGGGAATGGTGAAAAAAACTCAAAGTCAAATTGTGGTTCCAAGATGACATTCTGCTTGATACAACTTTTCCAGTCTGCTTCTCTCTATGTTCAGCTCTCTCCCTGGAGATATCTTTCTCTATGTTCTGCTTGTTTGCTATTTTAAGCGATCTCTCTATCTATGCCCTGGTTCCATGTTTGTGTGTGTGTGTGTGTGTGTGTGTGTGTGTGTGTGTGTGTGTGTGTGTTTGTCTCTGTGTCTGTTAGTTCTCCAAACAGTTCTCTCTTTTTATCCTAAAAACATTCTCTGGATAGCTCTTCTCCTGCAGAACACAGTTCCACTCTTTTAGTTTACATTTCAATCTAGTCATTTACTCCAATTCTTAAGAGACAGTAAACATACATTTTATTTCCATTAGCATTGCAGAAGAATGCAGAGGTCTGTCAGCCTTTGTTAAGCACAGATGATAAACTAGTTGGATGGGACCATGCCCTGAAATTATCATTTCTACCACACCTGGGCCTAACCTCCTTGTTCTGTTGTAGGTTGACCTTGAATTCAGGAATATGCCTGTCTTTGTATCTTTCAGACAAACTGGCTCATAGTATAACTGCCTTTGTTCCTTTAGATTCTTTAAGTCCCTCATAGTTCATATTGCATCCTTATATTTTGCAGAGTTGAGAAATTATGTACTTTGAACTCATGTATTTAGAGCTCTTTTCCATAGTCTTAAGGGTCACCTGAATGTCCTAGCATTTACGATTTTGCTGAGACATTAGCCACACCTTTGGCTCCTAGACTCATATTATCTTAGATTTTCATGGAGTCATTAACATTAGCAGAGAGGACATTCATTGGAGGAATGTGAAAATATGTACATTATTACTCAAGCAAGGATTATGCCCATAGCAAACATCAATACTTTTGAAGGATCACACAGGACCCTGTCCCAGAGACAGGAACCATGTGATTCTGTCCTTACCAGGGCTACACCAGGCCCTGCAGCTAATCAAACCTGCAAGTGAAAGGACTGAGACAGGCTGACTGCCTGACAGGCTTCAAATTGGCAGTTCAGGTGACTATGTTTAGATCAATTTCTGAGAACTGGGCAAGTCCAGAAAAGCCAGTTACTGGAAAAATCCCAGGCCTTGGGCAGCCAATCAGAAACTGCCCAGCCTCCTGGTTTGAGAAAAGAGTGATGGGTCAGCCACAGTTCCCAGGCTTTCCCAGCAACAGTTTCCAGCCTCCTACAACACAGCAATGGTTCTAGAATGTCCAAAGATATAGAACCAATCTAAGATAATGGTCACATATTCCTCTCTAGAATTCCCCTAATGTGCTTTAAATTGGACCTTTGAGCTCACTTGGGTGTCTCTGTCTTTGTAGGTGATATACCCCCTGCATGCTTGACTTCTGCAGAATAAAATGCTCTTTGTTTTTCTTTGTTGTTGTTGTTGTTTTGTTTTATTTTGTTCTGTTTTCATACTATTCAAGTCCAGGATATCATTCTTAGTGAATCATGGACCCTTATATATTCATTAAAACTGTAGAGTGAAAAATTATAAATATATATACAGGCTTTTCCTTTACCCTAGACCTGAGAAAAAGAATGTAAGTTCCAGAAAGCAGAACTGAGTGTAAGATTTTCACTGCCCCGGGACACATTCTGAGTGGAGGACATTATCCCTGAATCAGAGGACACTTGCTAGATTAACATTCCTCAAGCCTCAGGGAAGAAAAACAGTTAATCTGAAATAGTTGGTAAATGACAAGGTGGGGCACAGTGACTTGGTAAAGCTACATTCTTGAGAGGAATGAGTGTGCAGAGTGGTTTTCACATGACTCTGGATCATTTGGGCTGGATTCCTCTGGAATGTTCCACTGTTCTTAGTTACCCCTCCCTCCCTTGGTCTTCCCAGTGTTATGTTCAAAATTTGTAAAACAACCAATCATGTGTAACCTTGCAAAAATTCCTTCCTTTCCCCACCCCATGCTAAAAAAAAAAAAAAAAACCTCAGCTTGCTGGCCTTTTGTTAAAATTCTGTTCCTGTGTGCACGAGCAGTTTTGACCTTTGGCTAGCCAACTCTCCCCAATAAACCTCTGCTGATTGCATCCAGGTATGGCTTCTTGTGATTTTTGGGTGGTCGTGATTTTCTGAGACTTGAGGAAGGGTCTCCCATGTTTGGGGGTCTTCAAAACCATGTCAATTGGAGTTCTTAGGGACTCCATGAGTGTTATAAGCCTCTTTACTGTATTTTTCCAAAAGTTCTTTTTATTATTATTTATAAATATGGAACCAGAGACACTAACTTCCCTTGACTGAAAATGGCACAAAGTGTTTATAAAGCATGCAGGTTAGCATTTATTCGGAGGTTCTGAAATGAGGAAAAATAGGAAATTTAAAAATATGCAATTACCGAACACTTCATCTCAACTCACTCACTCAAATCACTATACTTGGGATTCCAAGTCAGCTGTGGACTTTTCTATACTTAGTCAAGACAAAAAATATTGCCAAGTCAATTAACAAATGTAGTTCTGTGTGGTTAATCAACAACCTTACTTAATTAATATGGTTAAATAAAATTTAACACAAAATTTAACATAAAATTGAACATAACAAAATTTAACAACAAATCAACTACCATAGACATTGAAAATTCATTGGCCTTCTGATTTCCAATTAAATATTGTTGATAACAATATTCTAAATCAGTTACAGATACCAACAGCCTCATATCTAAGCATAGGTACATTATTTTTAAGTAATAAGATTTTCTGATACTGAAACTGTACCATGAAAGAGAGTCATAGACAACCCCTGCTCCCACTGTAAGGAGCTCCACATGAAACCAAGCTACACAACTATTACATATGGGCAGAGGGCTAGGTCAGTCCCATATAGGATCCTTGCTCAGTAGTCTAGTCCCTCAGAACCCTGCCATCAGCCTAGGACAGTTGATTCTATGGATTTTCTTGTGGTGTCCTTGACCTCTCTGGGCCCTACAAGTCTTTCTTCACTGTTCCACGGGATTCTTCAAGCTCTATCATCTATGGATCTCTGCACTGGTTTCCAGTGTTCTATCAGTTGCTAGGTGAAGCCTATCTGCTCACAATCAGCTTAGCCAGACTCCTGGCCATCTGTCCAATATCAGGGGTGGGATTCTTCTCATGACATGGGTCTCAGACTGGATCAGCTTACCGGTTGGCCAAGTTTCTTGATATGCTAGATCTGGTTAATATTCATGAGAGGTCTCCCCTTTTCTGAAAGAAAGGAAGGGAGTGGATGGAGAACAGGAGGCAGGTGGTTAGGAAGGAATGGGAGGATAGGAAAAAAGAAAGCTGCAGTTGAGATGTAAAATTAAAAGAAAAAAACCTTAACATATAACAAGGACAAATGCTCCATTATGTTCATAGTGAAAGAAATAGAAAACTTATGAAAGGTATAGAAAGTTTTATGACCCCCAGACCTGAGCAAAAAATGCAGGCCAACTGGTTCACTAGTTCCACAAAGAAAGCAGAACTAAATGTGAGATTTTAGGTCTTCACTGCCCTGGGATACATTATACATTCCTGGAGGAGTGCATTATTCCTGAGTCAGAGGACACATGCTGGATTAACATTCAGGAGAGGAAGGGATAGGCTGATTAACAATCTTCAGACCTCAGGGAAGAGAACCTACCTGCAGGTGGGGAAGGCCCAAAGCACAGATGGTTGGGCAAGGTTACATTCTTGCGAAAGATGAGTGTACAAGATGTTTCCGCATGACCCTGACTGAATTATGGGTTGGGACTTTTTGGGACTTTCCACTGTTTTTTTGTTTTGTTTTGTTTGTTTTTCGAGACAGGGTTTCTCTGTGTAGCCCTGGAACTCACTCTGTAGACCAGGATGGCCTCGAACTCAGAAATCCACCTGCCTCTGCCTTCCAAGTGCTGGGATTAAAGGTGTGTGCCACCACCGCCCGGCCTTTCCAGTTTTTATGTTATGTTTCTTTAGTTACCTCTTCACCCCCTGCCAGTTTGTGGGTTTCCCTATATAAGACAGCCCCTAGCCAGGTTGTCTTGTCAATTTCTCTACTCCTGCTTGAGTTATGAGTTGACCATCAGCTGGTTGATCCTGAAATATACCTCTTGCTGGTTGCATCAAGAACAGTGTCTTGTGAGGTATTGGGTGGTCATGAATTCCTGAGGCTTGGGGAGGTCCTCCCTTCATGGGGGTCTTACAATAGCAGCCTTATTTATAATAGCCAGAAGCTGGAAAGAACCCAGATGTCCTTCAACAGAGGAATGGATACAAAAATGTGGTACATTTACACAAAGGAGTATTACTCAGCTATTAAAACAATGAATTCAAGAAATTCTTAGGTAAATGGATGGCTAAGAAACTATCATCCTGAGTGCATGGTATTCACTCACTGATAAATGGATATTAGCCCAGAAGCTTGAAATACCCAAGATTCAACTCACAGACCACATGAAGCTCATGAAAAGGAAGACGAAGTGTGGGTGCTTCAGTCCTTTTTAGAAGAAGTAACAAAATACTCAAGGGAGCAAATATTAAGACAAAGTGTGGTACAGAAACTGAAGGAGGGGCTGTCGGGACACAATTCCACCTGGGTATCCATCCTATGTGCAGTCACCAAAGATAGACACTAATATGGACATCAGAAAGTGCATGCCAACAGGAGCCTGATATAGTTGTCTCCTTAGAGGTCTGCAAGAGTCTGACATATTCAGAGGTAGATGTTCACAGCTAACCATCAAGAGGTTCCCAATGGAGGAGTTAGAAAGAAGAATGAAGGAGCTGAAAGCTTTGGGGCCCCATGGGGAGAGCAACAATACCAGCCAACCAGAGCTCCCAGAGTCTAAACAACCAGCCTGGGAGCACATAGGGGAGACCCCATGGCTCCAGCTGTATATGTAGAAGAGGATAGCGTTGTTGAGCATAGGTGGGAGAGGATATCCTTGGTCTCATGAAGGCTGGACACCAAGTGTTGGGAAATTTGAGGGTGGGGAAATTCAAGGGTGGGGAGGTGGGAGTAGGAGGGGTAGGTGGAAGCACATCTTCATAGAAGCAGGAGGAGGGGTGATGGGATTGGGGTTGGGGGGGCAGGGAGAAATGTGGTAAAGGGATAACATCTGAAATGTAAATAAAATATCCAATAAAAATTACAAAAACAAGAAGCATAATGATAAAAAAATCAATAATAACATTTAAAATTAAAAAAAACTTAACTAATTAATTGATTTTTTAAAAAGGCTTAACTTTTAATCAGGGGGGAAAAAAGCCAGATTTTTATTTTGGCCTGATTAGCTAAGACCAGGAAGGTGTACATGTAAATAACTTTTAAATAACACTTTGAAATTCATAATTATATTTTAACTTTAAATTGCTGCTTGGTTTAGCCTTGGGACTTTTCTTCCTTGGTGGAATAATTAGCTAATAAAAATAGTTATTTCTCAGAATGGGAAAACAATGCAAAACATAATATTTGCATACAAATGAGAAAACATGAAATCAACATACTTACAAGAAAGTTGCCTTAAATAACTCATAAATAAGGCAATCTTAAATATAGAACATTCTAGCGAAAGGTCAAGAATTATTCATTGTGGGCAGAATAGTCAAATACTTTAAGTAGAAAGCACTTTTGATCATTTTTTTTATTTGCTCTGAACTGTACTCATCATTCAACTTCTTAGAGAAAATGCAAATATATTTTACCTTCATTATTTCTCCCTATTTCAACAGCATGTGGTACTGTAATTTGTTTCCAATTCCCCCTCCCCTTTATTAAAATGAACACTGCTTTCAAAAGCTGCTTTAAATTAGAGGTAATCAGTTTTGATATACTGTTAATATCTCTTTCTATTAATCATTTTGCACTGAGAGATATATCACTGTTTTTTGTTGCAAACCTTGGATAGGCTACTCACACTTTTCCATTGTAAATAGTCAAGTGTAAAGTTAACTGCTAGTGAAAAAGCAAAATAGGTGTTTTTCCATTATGCATCCATACAGTTGGAAACATAATTTAGGTTGTATATAAATTGTAATATTTATTTATGCTTTTATGATTAATGAACCTTGGGCCCGGAACATCACAGGCAATCATTCACTGTTGTGCTTTGTACTCAGCCCTCTATTAAGTTTATTCTGAGACAGGGTCAGACCATGTTGTCCATGATATCCTGGAAAACATTCTGTAATCTAGACAGTCTTTGATGCTATGATTTTCTTGCCTTGGCCTCATAAGTAATCATAATTATGGGTTCTCCCATTGCTTCAAGTATACAATGATTAACTTCTTGCATCAACTTGCTAGGGCTACAGTGAATCATCATATAAAATATTAGTTTTGACATCATATAAATTAATAATATATATATATATATATATATATATATATATATATATATTCCATCACCATTCTCTTTTCATAGGTTTCTCTTTATTTCCCGCACAAAATTTTTCTTCCAACTCCATGTGGTACTCTTTATTAAATGCACTGATTTCACTTCATGCTACCAATATATTTATGGTTCTAGGACTGTCTTTTGTAGCATGGGTAGTCATTCACAAGGTCTCATTCCTATAGTAAAATGTTCTCCTGATACTGCATCTATTGATTGCTAATATTTCCTCAACTAGAGATGGGAGGTCGTGTGCCTTTCCCCATCCACTTTGTGAATTTGGCTGGTTTGTGCATGTTATCACTATTGTGAGTAATTTCTAGCAAACACTAGATGGCTATAAATGTATTATGTCTCTGGCTTTTAAAATGCTTCTGATCTCCATTCCTAGATATTCTTGAGACTTGGAATCTAAGGTGTGGTATAAATGTCCTTTATAGAGCTGAGCAATCCATATGTTCTTATTCTCTGCATGTTGACCAGTTGTGAGGGTCTCTTTTAATTACAGTGTACTATATAAACAAGCTGTTCAGATCACAGTTGAAAGGCATACCAAACTTTATACAGATAAGTATTTAGAGGACAGTTTGATACTATGTGCATTTGTCAAAATGAAAATATAAGTGTTCTCTGAGACTTATGACCAATTCAGTCAGAGATTTGAACCCCAGAAATGGTACCAGAAATAAGATTCACCATTTGCAAATATACTTAAATCCAATCACACTGTGGTTGGTTATTCCCATAACATACAGACCACTATTGCACCAGTAGTCATGTCTTGCAAGATCATATGTTATTGTTTCTTTCAGGGCTTACAGCTGGGTAACATGCTTAGAGTCTCCCATCTGTATGAAAGTTATAGAGTTACAGATGCAGCTTTCTAGTGAATATCAGCTTCATTCCTTGATGTTTAAGGACTCACATATATTGTGTCTTCATCTGTAGGGTTTTACCATGAAGTTCTGCTGGCTAACCAAGAGCAATGACAATGTTTTAGGTAGAGAAATCTATAAAACTGTTAAAAACAAAATCACAAAACTTGAAAATAAGTTACTTATATCTATCAATGGAGTTGTTCTTTTTTGAAGACCTATGATGACTATAGAAAGGGATTATCCGCCCATAACAAGATAGATATATTATGTTATTTTCTACGTATATATGTATATTTTTTAGAAAAAAGTCTATCCATGCTTTCCATTTGGCATTATTAAAATCTTTTATAAGTATTCTTCGTAAGATATTTTCTTGATCTTGTTCTCTCATTTGAAACCCAATTTAGGCCTTTGAGTTCCATTGCATAAAGTACTATGAGGCAAGTATCCTAACTCTACTGTTAATTTTAATTTTCATGATTGATGGTGATAAGTTTTACGTTTTTGGTATGTTAGTATACTCTCTGCTCTGAAGTTTTTAGTTGTATTACTTGTTGCTTTGACAAATTACTTGGCAAAGCAACTTAAAGAAATGTTCATTTTTTGTTCACTGCTGATGTGCACAGTCTACCATGGGTATGAGTTGTAGCCAAAGGATTTTGAAACAGCTGATTACATTGCATCAACTGTCAAGTACCAAAGAGAAACAAAGGGTGCTACTCAGCTACTTCTTTTTCAGTCCAGAACAGCAAGTAACAGAATGATGACACAAATAAGTTTGTGTTCCCCTCCTTTCAGTTTCTCCTCACACATTAACTCCCCCAATCCCCACCCCCTTCACCTCAAAAAGTATAATCTCTGGCCCCCCACCATGGCACATCAAGTCTGTGCAGGGCTAGATACATCCTCTTCCTCCAAGGCCAGAGAAGGGAACACGGTTAGAGGAACAGAATTCATAGACAGGCCCCATGTTATGGACATCCCACTTCATTTGTTCAGTGATCCACTTGACTTCTACATATGTGCAGGGATCGTAGGTCCCTAGGCATGCTCTTTGGTTGGTAGTTTGTTCTCTGAGAGCTCTCAAGCATCCATGTTAGTTGACTCTGTTGTGTTTCTTTTGGAGTTCCTATCCCCTCCGGGGTCTAAAAGGACCTTTGATAACACTAAGTGCCTCCTTAAAGAAATTGGACAGTTCTCATACTAATGTTTTAAAAGCACACCTGAAAGGTCTAAAAATGAAAAAGAAAAAGAAGGAGTGAACACACCTATGAGGAGTAGACAGCAGGAAATAATCAAACTCAGGGCTGAAATCAATTAATTAGAAACAAAGAGAACAATATAACGAATCAACAGAACCAAGTTCTGGTTCTTTGAGAAAATTAACAATATAATAAATGTGGAGAGCTTTTGGGGCTGCTTGGCAGGAAACTGACATTGGCCAAGGACAAGAAAATGAGCTTTAGGCAGGAATCTGACACTGGGAAGTAAGTTCAGGCAGGAATCTAATTTTAGACTAAAACAGAGAAGTAATTTCAGTTAGGAATCTAATTAAGTCTTAGGCTAAAACAAAGAAGTAGGCCTCAGGCATGAATATGACTGTGGGCTAGGACAGGGAAGTAGGCTCCTGATAGATATTTTTTGTCATTATGATGAGCCCTTAGAAACAGTGATCAAGAGAGTGATCACTCCTCAAGGGACTTTATTTATTGCCTTGTTTGTTCTTTGACTATATGCAGCTATTGTATTGCTGGTTCCTCAACCTAGAACTGAACTAAGTACTTGCATGTAATTAAAATGGTTTAAAAGAAAATTAAGAAAAAATAAACCCGCCTCAGCCTTCAGCCTCAGAACTGGCTGGGGTCATGCTACAATATTGTTGAATTGTCACTTTTCTTTTAATCCTCACTCCTGTGCTGGAGTCAACAGGAGAACCTGTTGACTGACTGAGCTAGCTTGGTCAGATAAACATTAACCAAACTATTTAAAAGGCAAAAGACAGTTTCCAAATTAACAAAATTATAAATTAAAAGGGATACATAATAATAGACGTTGAAGAAATTTAAAAAAAAAATCATTAGGTCTTACTTCAAACACCTGTACTCCAAAAAATTAGAAAATCTAAATGAAATGGATAATTTTCTAGATACCATGAAACATTTCTAGATACCATGTAATGAAATGGATAATTTGATACCATGTAACAAAGTTAAATCAAGATTAGGTAAACTACTTATATAGTCCTATGACCTTCTACTGTATCTCCCCAGAGGTGCATATAAAAAATTAGAAATTTATTTATTTCAAGATACTGAACACTATAAAATTCCTAAATCCTGAGTATCTTCTGAGACTCTGGAGACTCTCATTACTGTGATATTCTATTAAATACAGAACAATTTACATCATTCCAATATGAAATGATAGGGAGTAGATATTCTCATGTCACAAATAAATAATGTAGAAGTAGCAAGGAAAAATTAGATCTCAACTAATGTAAAACCATTAGAGTCAACAACAATTTGTACAACTCCATGTCATGTATCTGAGGCTCATGCTTCATAAGGCGTGAGTAGTCCTTACTCCACAAAGTTCTTCTTTTGGAAAAGTTCCATTTTATATCTGAAGCTTTCCTTACTAACTGTATATGGTTCTGGCATCCCCAATTTCCTGTTGTCTGTTTAGGAGCTTGATCTTCACTTTCATAGATTTTTGTTGTGGTATCTCATGTAGATTGCTTGCATTTTTTTATAATCATACTGAAAGGACTCAAAGGGGGATTCTCACTCAAATCTCAGGACGGCGCCCACCCAAAAAACTCACGAGAGACCAGCTTGATGTAAACACATGAGGCAGTGTAATATCAGAGCTCTGGGCCAGTCCATATCTCCATATCTCACATAGGGGATAGAGGACTGACTCTAAGAATTAGGACTTATATAGCCAAGGGGTGGGGGAATTGGGAGATTTTTACATGGGTATACGTGGTTGTTTTACATCAGCAGACTGTACCAGTCTAAGTTAGTATAGTATCTAGTTAATTGTAGTTTTTTGGACCTTGAGAAGACCTCAAGGGGAGGGGGAAAGGGTCTGGAGGAACACCAGATGGCCCATTACTCATTTGGACATATCTCTGGTCTTCTAAAGATGTCCTTGTATACATTTTATCTATGTGTCTGGCCAAGTCCTTGGGAGGCTCAACAGGCCTTCGTCCTTGGTCCTATAACTCTATATTTTCTGTAACTAATTAACTGGGCCCAAACCTGCTGACAGGCATTTTTAACTATTTAGGCTAGGAAAAGGAATCACAGGGCCCTGTTATTTTATTAGTTTGGGCCTATTTCAAAATTTTCTTTCAATACCACATTAGTTAGGAATATAGTAAAATAGTGTATTTAATTTTAAATGAAGTAATATTTGAATACATTCCTATTCCTATAGAAATGTTTCTCCCCTTGTTTACATCTGTGAATATAACCATGTATGTATGTTATTATGTTATGCTACTAGTAGTGACAAAAGACCACAGAAATGTGTTTGGTAGACATGGTTATTGGTTCAGGAGAGCTGTCCTGGTGGCGGCAGCACTAGGGTGAGCAGGCCTGCACCTGGCCTGTTCAGCACAATAGAGTTTTGCCTGGTTGCAGGGGCAATGGTGAATCAGACCTGGTGTCACGAAGATGGCAGAGCTGGGTCTCCTCTCTCCAATTAGTTCAACAACACTCCCGCACCCACACCACCAGCATAAGCTCTCCTGCTTTGCCAAGGCAAGGTGTAGAGCTAGTTTTTCTGCTTTCATGGTAGCTGGAAGGATGACAATCTCAGTTATCACCAAGACCCAGGTCTAGAGCTCTGAGTTGGCCCACCATAACATATACCTCATCTATGGACTACTGGAGTGTGTGAAAGGGCATGTTGGTCCTGGAGATCTAAAGCTGCAGAATCTTGATAACACAGGGCAACAACAGAATGTCTGAGAAGAGTCCTGATTAGGAGTCATTTTGAGTTCAGATAAATACATGTGTTTAAATAAATATATGATGTGTTCTGTAAAGACTATTTCAGAAATTCAAAATGATGGGTTTCTTTGAGAGTGTGTGTCTTTATTGAGGTAGAATTATTAATATCTAAAGGATATTAGGTCATTTGAAGGATACATTTTATTTGATGGTAAGGCTGTGCATGTGTGAGAGAGAGGCAGAGAAAGAGGGAAAAGGAGAGGAGAGAGAGAGAGAGAGAGAGAGAGAGAGAGAGAGAGAGAGAGAGAGCCTGTTTGCCTGTTTTCATCTTCCTGGGTATGTATGAAGGTATGTGTACCTCTGTGTGGATGAATTTTGAGTCTTGAAAAATCCCTGGGTATCATTTCTAAGGCATTTTCCACATTTTTAAAATATATATTATCTCACATTGACCAGAAACTCATTATATAGGATTGATAACTATCAAGTTCAAAGGTCTACATGTCTCTGTTTCCCAGACACAGGGATTAAAATTGTGAACAACCACTATGCCAAGATTTTATTAGGAAGGTGATTCAGGGACTATGTTTTCCATGAGTCCTTGAGATCAGATTAGGTCCTCATGATTTTCTACAGAGGTATCTCCCTACTTTGGATAAAAAAAAAATCTTACATTCTTTAAAAATCATTGACCTCATGCAATTACCTTCTAGCCCCAACATTTTTATATAAAAGCAGATTCAAAGAGGAAGTTTTATTGGTATAATGATAGTGTTTATGCAACATATTTTCTTATTGTAGCTGAACATATTTTCGTTGCTGTTTTTGGATGTTTATCTAGTGGACAAGATTGGAAAGAAAGTAGGCAAAATTTATACTATTAATCTATTAATAATCAAGGAAAGTTTTTATTTTATCGAATTTTGCTAGTTCCTTATATGAAGTACATATATTTTTATTTTTATCATATGTAACTTTATCATTATTAATTATGATTTTTAGAGGGTTTGTAAACTATGTATACACTTTAAGGTAGAAAACCAAGATAGTACAAAAAGTAAAAAAAAAATAATACATTTGCAACTATGTTATTTGTATTTGAATAAATACATATAAAATTGAATAGATTTTAAATACTGGAGTGAATTTTTCATTAAAAACTGATAATTGATATTAAATCATTCATACAATTATAAAAATTAAACATTCAGATAAAAGTAAAATTTACTGTGTTCCTCCATTTAATATCAAAAATTTAAGTGGATGCATTCCCATCCTGTTTTAAAATACATTTGTTTTAAATTATCATACTAAGTTTGTTACTTTCTACCATCTACCCCTCTTGGGTGTTTTTATTTTGTTATAGAGCGTTCAGATGTGCTGCTAAGTTTTTAGTATAATATTTCTCTCATTTCTTTGTGTAGGTACTTAGTGCAATGAACGTTCATCTTATGACCATTTTCATTGTAAACTTTTAATTTGGGTATGTTTTGCATTCATTTTTTGAATTGTAGGGAGTGTTTAATTTTTTTTTATTTATGCCTTGACCCAGCTGTCATAAACTAGAGAGTTCTTCACTTCTTTAAGTTTATAGGCTTTCTGTTGTCAAATGGTTGAGATGTTGTCAAATGGTTGAGAAACACTTAAAGAAATGTTCAACACCTGAGCTATCACAGAAATGCAAATCAAGCTACATTGAGTTTCCGTCTTACACCTGGCAGAATTATTAAGGTGAAAACCACAAGTAACTTCTCATGCTGGTATGGACAGTAAACACTTCTCTACTAATCGTGGGAGTACAAGCTTGTATGCCACTAGAGAAATCCAAGGGTGATTCTTCAGAAAATTTGGATTGAGTTATCTCAAGACTCAGTTATATCACTCTTTGGTATATACACAAAGGATGCTCCATCTTACCACAAGGACACTTGCTTAGCCATGTTTATTCACAATAGCCAAATGCTGAAAACAACTTAGATGTCCCTCAACTGAAAAATATATAAAGAAAATATAGTATATCTACTCAATGAATTATTACTTAACTGTTAAAAATAAAGGCATCATGAAATTTAAAGTCAAATGGGTGGAACCAAAAATAGATCATCTATGTGAGGTAACCTAAACACCAAAAAATAAACATTGTATTACTCACTTATAAGTGGATATTAGCTGTTAAGTAAAGGTGAAATATGTTCCAGTCCACACATCCAGGGATACTAAGTAACGAAAAATACTCAAAAAGGAGATGGATTACCCTGGTAAGGAGAAATATAATAATATTTGTGGATGGACTGGGGATAAGTGGGTATGGAAACAGAAGTAGTAAGGCCAGGGGTGGGAGGAATAGAAATAGAGACTACTGGGATAGATGACTGGAATTGGAGATATTTGGGAAGCAGTGTAGAAACCTAGTACAGTAGAAATTCCTTGGAATCTAGAGAGTAACCCTAGTTAAGGCTAGTGGTAAGGGAGACATGGAAGCCAGGCTGGCCATCGTCTTATACTAGGCAAAGCTCCTAGCAGTGGGTCTTGAATATCAATCCAGCTCCAAAACCTTTGACCTACCATCTGTCCTGCTTACAAGATATGCTGGGGTAGTGGTGATACAGAGATAGTGTGGGGGGGGGTGCAGAGTTATTGCTTTGCAGGATTTACAGAGGCAGGGAAAAGAATGGTTAGGGTAAGGTAAGAATAAAACTTAGATCAGATGAGTTTTATTGTAATTGACCCTGAACTAGGACTTCTAGAGTCTGGCCCAGATAATTTTGCTTTAGCCATATTTAAGCACAGCACAATTTAGGAAAACAGTATTTAGATAACGACTTACTCCCAAGTTCACAACAATTTAACATGTGTTTATGTTAAGATGTTTTACAAAGTATACCTGACTTCTTTTATAAGAATAGGTACTGTTGACTCAAAATAGTGGTCTAGATTATAGGGTTTCAGATGCTTGCCTAGGATAATCATAATGCCTGTGGGTGTCAGGATTGGCCTGACTCTAAAATAACACAGAAGTTAGTTATTCTGTTGTAAAGAACAAGTGATATCACTCATAAAAATGGGTTTTATGACTTAAATGCAATTTTCAAGATTTTAAGGGAAGGGAGTCTGAGATGACTAAAAACAAAACTTCTGGGAGATACAGGCTAAGCCTGTTTCATCAGACAGCAAAGGTTCACAGGGTTTTAAAACCACATTGCTACTGCCATTCCAGGAAGAGCAGCTATGCACCTCATTCCATTAAAGAAGTAAGCTGTGTGTTTAATTTTCTTAGCTTCTCCAGTGCTTATCTGTGTAGACAAGTCCTTGTTTTACCCTCTCCAGGAGTGGGCAACCGATGACTGGTCCAACTTGAGACCCATGCCACAAAAGGAGGCCATGCCTGACACTCTGACATTGCCTGGGTGGCCAGGACCTAAAGACAGGACAGCACATACATACAGGATAGAACAAAATATAAGTGGGGAAAAAGTCAATATAATGATTATATGGTACTTTGAGTATGCTTGGCCCAAAGGAAGTGGACATATTAGGACATATTAGGACATATGTCCTTATTGGAGGTAGCATAGCCTTCTTAGAGAAAGTGTGTCACTGAGAAGGTAGGGCTTTGGGGTCTCATATATATGTTCAAGTATGGCCAATCTGATTAAGATCATCCTCCTTGCTGCCTGAAGAAGAGAGTCTTTTCCTGGCCGCCTTAAGATTCTCATGTAGAACTCTTGGCTCCTCCATCACAAAGTCTGCCTACACAGTGCCATGCTTCCCACTATGATGATAATGGACTAAACTGCTGAAACTGTAAGGCAGCCTTAAATAAATGTTTGTCTTCATCAGGGTTGCCTTGGTCATGGTGTCTCTTCAGAGAAATAAAACCTAAACTAAGACAGATTCCTAATGGAATCTGTCTGATTCCTGCTATACTATACTCATAGATCGGTTCCTAACTCAACCATCATCGGGAAGAGTTATCTAGCAATCAATGGGAGCAGATGCAGAGACCTATTGACAAACTTTGGTGGAGGCAGAAGAATCCCTCAGAAAGAAGAGGCAGAGTGACTAGGGACACCACAGAAACGTAGCCCACAGAATCAGCTGAGCAGAGCTCAAGGAGCTCATAGAGACTGAAGCAAAAAACATAGGCCCTGTGTGGCTCTGAGGTAGGTCCTCTGTCATTACTTATAGTTGTGTAGCTTACTCTTCTGGTGGGAGTCTTCAACAGTTTGAGTAGGGTTGTCTCTGACTCTTTTGCCTGTGCTTGGAACCCTTTTCTTTCTACTGGGTTGACTCTTCCAGCCTTGATATGAGGGTCTTGTACCTAGGCCATATTCAGTGAATATTCCTGTGAAGCCTTTTTGGGTTTTTGTTTTGTTTTTATTTTTTTTTGTTTTCTTTCTTTTATTTTGTTTTGTTTTGTTTTGTTTTGTATTTGAAGGAAAATGAAGTGAGTGGATTTGGGAAAGAGATTTGGTTTGTGTGAGGGATAATAGGAAGTATGGAGGGAGGGAGAAATGGCAAGTTCAGATGTAATGTATATGAGAAGAATAAAGAAAAAACAATATGCAACAGATATCATCATTTTACATAAAATATGTAATTTATCTTTATATATAATGTGTAGATTCTCTTCTTCACTCTTGCTTCTCATCTTCCTGCCTATCCTTTTGATCTTTACTATCACAAGTAGCCCCTTTTGGTTTTTCTGTCACCTGTGTTTCTTCTATATTCTCTGTAAAATATCGTTTATCCTTCCCTTGGTCCCTTTTCTACTTTAATGGTTTACATTTTCACTCACATAGACACACATGACAAAAAATAAAAAGTTTATAAACAATAAGACAAGAAGCATGTAGTGTTTATCTTTCTAGGCTTGTTTAACTCTTATCCTTTAAAAACTAAATAAAATGTAAACATTTGGAAATAATGTACATACAATTGATACTTGTAAAAGTAACTTTTATTTTCCTGTTGTAATTGTCATCTTCCAGGCTTACTGCTGAATAAGGTCACCCATTGTAGATCTTTCTGAATTCTGGCTAGCTGGCTCAAATGACCTTTTCTGACTCAAATTCCTCTCCAAGCTGACTGATTCAAACTGGCTTTTCTTAGCTTCTGACTAAATTGTTCTGCTTGACCTCAAACTAACTCTGGCATTTTTTTCTAATCTTTGGGCTCCTTCTCACTGTTTGGATTATTCTGTCTTCATCTGTGGATAGCTTATTCTCTCTGCCTCCTGCCCTCACAGGATAAATTGAAACTATCAATTCCACTTTTATTTCTTTATTTTAATACTTTTACTTTTTTTCATGCACTGTTAAGTTTATACCTAAAAATTTTATTCATGAGGAATTGTAAATGAAAACTTGAATCTGCTTATCTATTTCATTTTATACCTGTAGGAATGTGTTTCCTTACTTTAATTTATATTTCTTGTTGATTCGTTGTGGATTTCAAATACTCTTCTCTAATCCAATTCATCTTCCAGTCACATCATACCTTCCCTCTGCCCTTGCAACACCTCCCACTCACCCACCTAAAACATACATACATACATACACACACACACACACACACACATCAAAAGAAAAGAAAGATATCTCATTTTGGAAGCTGCAATGTGTCACAATGTGTCCTTTTGTTCATATTTCTTTGCTTGCAATTGTTAATTAAAATTATTTGTTGATCTGGTATGAGGTCCCTTGTTTCTGTTACTTTATCAGTACTGGAACATCACTGGGACTCCTCTCAGAGATCCTGTTGTTGTCATGTGTCATAGAGCTCTTTTAAATTTGGATCTGTAACTCAAACTTCTTTATGTGCTCCAGCAGTTCATAGATGGGGTAGATGATAGGGTGAGACAACTCAAGGCCCTGGATCTGAATCTGGGTAGTATGTGATGGTCAGTCTTCCAGATCTCCCACACCAATAGCATGAGCTCTCTGGCACTGTCCCTGCTAGCCTACCCTGTGCTGCAGATGGCAAGGGGCAGAGCCAGTTCTCCTGTTCTTATATACTAGGAATGGGCTCATCTGAGCCTGTGACAGCATAGCCAGCTCTATTGTGCTGTCCAGGTAATATGCATGGCCTGCTACTCACATAGGTAGTCTTCACTATCCTTGAGTCTCCAGTTCTGCCTTTTTTGTTGTGTTCACATCTTTCTGCTTTTCTCATGTGGACCAGGCTGGTGGGGGGCAGGGTAGTCTCGGGCATGGTTGGCTCATCTGAGGCCAAAGAAATAATTTTGTTTGCTTTCACATTAATTGTTAAGCACACACTATTTGAATTTTAAAAATTCACACAATTAATTAAGTAATTAATTACTTGTCATATTCATTTGTCAAAAGAATTACATCATTTAAAACCTGATTCTGTTTATATGACATATAATTTTTTTTTTTTGCCCCTGGTTATGGTACATTGACTTAATACTCAAACAAGGATCCATATTTCCACATTGGGAATAAATCCCAGTTACTCATAGAATATAATTTCTTTTCACATTTCTTGGATATGATTTGTTCATATTATATTCTGAATATTTGCATAGATTTTTGGGTTTATGTTCTTTAACATAATCCATCCAAGATTTATTCTTATTGATGTAAATATGTAAATATGTTCAGTTAATTCCATTTTATTACTTTGACTGAATGGACAAACAGTTGATTTATTTCCTGGTTGGAAGATTTGCATATTCTTCTGTGTTATGAATACAAGCATTATAAGCATTTGCCTAAATACTTTAAATAATCCTCAGTTTTCATTCTGTTGAACAACATCTTGGAAAGGGTAGTATAGACTATATTGAAAATGTATATTTAAACTTATATGAAACTACTGAATAAATTTTTAGAGCAATTATAAAGTAATGCATTATTTATAAAAATGGCAATCCCCATTATTTTCCCATTATGGGCATACTAAATAGGACAGCATTCTTTATTGTTTCAATTTTATTCATTATTTGAATGTGTATAGCAGCATTTCATTTTTTACTTGCAATTTCCTAATGCCTAGTGAGCCTAAACACCTTGGGTGTGACTTATTTATCCTCTGTCAGGTATTTGAAACATTTTGATATAATTTAGATATAACTACTGGTGTGTCAACATTCTAGATGGAGAAATGCATTGAAGAAAATGTCCTACTATGCATTTTTGGCTGGCTTGACAAAGGAAGAAATAAATAAGATTCTTTTACCATCTATCTATGGTCTTAAAAATTATATATGCCTTTCTCTTTCTTTTATTGTTATACCTCAGTTCTAACTTACACATGGAAAGCAAAAAGTCACAAGATATGCACATAGTGATACATAGATTGGTTCCCTGCCCTTGTGTCAGTATGCTTTTAGGAAGTGGGTAAATGAGCAAGAGGATATTCTGACTAAGAAAATTCTAAGTTCTTTTTCTCCAAAATAAATACTTTCTCTAATCTTCTAAGAAGAAAGTATTAAAGACTTCCTTCTATAAATTACCTTATTTTTCCTCTAAATGTCATTTTGTTAAAGTTCTACATACTTATGTAATACAAGGTATGTATATAAATTTATAAAGTCATACAATTCAAGAAAATGAGTGCTATATACAGTAGAGGACTGCCTGGTCAGGCATCAGTGAGAGAAGATGCACGTAATCCTGGAGAGACTTGAGGCCCCACAGAAGGAGGAGGCCTGGTATGGGGAGGGCATGCTCTCTGGAGGTAATGGGAAGAAGGGGTGGGATGAGGAACTAGGGAGTGGGAGGACAGTGGTTGGAATGTAAATAAATAAAATAATTTTTAAAAATTTAAAAAAGGAAAAATGTGTGCTACATTCAAATAAATTATCTACCATAAACACTCTTGAAATATTTTTCCCTATATTGTGATTCTTGAAAATGAAATGGGTATATTAGTGAAACATGTGCAATATATATATATATATATATATATATATATATATATATATATATTATATGCTTTTATTTTTCTGTGTGTGTTTATGAGCTTACTTTATAGACCCAGAATTCCAAATTTAACACCATTAACATAGCACTTAAGTATTATTTGTACTTTAGTAGTTGAGCTATGTTTCACACTTGACTTTGTCCTCTATAATTGTTTTAATTAAACTGTTGCTGTACACAAATTTTCTTGTAATTTCCAGTATTAAAGTAAGAATATCAGTTTATTGAACTTCAGGTGTTGAACTGAAACTTTAACCATTAGTTGGTACATAATGTTGGATGCATGCCTAAAATACTTTGTTATAAATAATGGATCAAAATAAAATAAAACCGCAAAGGTAACTTCATATTTTGTTCAATTTTAATAAAGTAGGAAAGTGTTATGTTAAGATTCTGTTATGATGAATACTATCTGGTTTTATTCTGTTATGTAATAATTTGCATAAAATCTATTACATATGTTGTATTGCATGCTTCAGGAATTTAATAACTAAGAATTATGGATGATATACAGTAGTTGGCAACAAATATTAATAAACAGAATCTATACTTCCAGCTACAAATACATATAATATCTAATATATAATTTTAGAGAAGATGAAGCAATGGGAAATTGTTTCTCTCCATGTAAGTAATTAATACTTTTCTCATTAAAAAGGTGTGATTTGTAATTCTGTGCTTTTAATACTGTGTGGTATTAAAGAAAATGAAGTTACAGAACACATTAACTTGTGTTCTGTAATAATAAGTTCATCTAATCTGTCTTCTTGGTGACTTTTTGTTGAACTCAGATTTTTTTCTTTCACTAACGCAATGAGTGCACATGATATTTTGTACTAGAGTTGAAAAAGCAAGCATTTATTAAAATATACTATCTACCCTGACATGATTATTTGAGAAGCCATTATGTATACAATGGTTGATTGTTTTTCACATGTTACATGGTTCCTATTCTTCCCTCTGATTCTGAAGCATGCTTAGTATCTGCTTTCTATGGAGGAAAGAATAAAGAAGACATAGCTTTATATTGCAGTATTTGTTATTGAAAAATAATCAGTGAATATTTTCTCATCATATGACTAAATCCAAGGTTGTTAAACAATACAAATGCTTCCTGTTTTTTTTTTTTCCTTGAGCTTTTTCACTTATAAATTACTGCCTTGCAAACAGCTTGTGTTATGTTGATAAACTTCAGCTCTAAATTCTTCAACTGAACATTTAAATTTTTTTCTCAGTAAGTTGAAAAAGTTATTTTTTAATTATAATTTTCAGGAAATAATAAACCCTAATCAAAATTACTGTAAATAATTAATATACAGATTAAATGAAAAGCAAACTATGTAGTCAATTCCTGGCACAGAGGAATAATACAGTAAATGCTCATATGCTTAAACTATTTATTTTGATGTTTTTTTTAACTTATGAAACATTCAATTCTTGAAAACTCTTTTTTGCATAATTAAAAGCAAGAAGTCACAATAGCATTTTTCCAAATATCTAGCAATTTTATAGCAATGAGAACATTTATTTGGCCATATGTGGTACAATGAGCATGTGTGGGTATGCATGTACAAGTATGTGTTTATGTTTGTGAATATATGCTCTGTCTTTTAAACCTCTCAGACCAATTTTACACACACACACACACACACACACACACACACACACATATATAATGCAGAAATTATCAATATTTCTTATATTAATGTTTCTTCAAATCAAGCAAATTCCACTACTTCAATCCATTAAACATTACCAAAAATACATTTTGAAGGGACTATAAAATAAAATAATTTTGGTTCTACTTTTTGTTTTATCTTTCTACGCTTGCTTAGAAAAAAATTGAGGGTAAAGTGGCCTTAAGTAATTAGCCTGATAGACACTTAACTGTGCGTTGAAGATCTGTTCTGTACCAGGTACAGGTAGCAGCTCTTTAAGAATCAATCTTATTAAATGCCCATAGGTATCATGAAAGAGCCAGGAGTCTCATAAACCAGTCCCGACATTCTCAGTTTGCTAAATATGGTAAAAAAAACAAAGACCATATGATGAAATGAAACTTGTTTATGAATGATGTATGATAGCAGAGGCTAACTGGCATTATTTGCAGATTTAGAGATGAGAGAATATTCTTAGTATAACTTTTAATATTTCAAAGAATTCATATGGTAGAGATAAAGAGTTTATTTTAATAACAACAAAAATAATAGATTTGATAAGATTAGATAGAGGCTATTATTTCAGTGATGACTAATAATATTTATATTCAACATATCTGAATAAACTATTTTTGAAGAAATAAACTGATAATAGGTTTAATGACAAAGTTGTCACTTTTCTTAATTTACACCAGAATGCAATATAGTGCAATAAACTATTTTGCCAAAAAATATCTAACGGAGAGTACTTTCTTCTACAATATGCTACTTCGTATTCAGTTTAAATTCATTTTTTGTTCCTTTTGATTTCAGAGAATAATTGTTGGATTGGACATATTTCTCACATATTCAATTAATTTAAACATGATGTATTGTTAGTTAATTATTTTCTAGTTTTGAAGAATGAACCAAAAATCTAGGCCTACTGCACTAATTAAACCTAGCCAATGAGAATCACAAGACACTGCCTTCAGTTATCAGGACATATATTTTCAAAATCCTATTTCTTCTATTTTGAATCATACAAAGATACTTAAGTACTTAAGTCAAACTATTGTCATACATTTAGTAGAAAATCAGGCTAAGTAAATTATTTTCAGGTATTACATTATTAATTATAATTATTTTTTTGTGATCCTAGAAATTGAATTGAGGGTCTTATATGGGTCCTGCAAGTGTTTTATCAATAAACTGTTTCACTCATACACTTCAGATTATGGGCCTACACAGTTTATGAAATAATTATTGTAAGCTTAGAGTTTTCAAAACCTACTTTAATTATGGTTCTTTAACGATTCAATCTCCCTTCTAGCCCACCACGCACTAGGGAAAAGGGGAGAAAAGGAAGATTAACTGGCAACAGGGTTATGAACCTGCTTAAAAATAGTCTTCAGCGTGATTTTAATCTTTGTTGTCAACAGTCCAGTCAAGTAGCAAAACACCAATCATGAATCAGTAACAGAGGCTCTATTTAGAAGAAACCCTGAGGCCCTGCTGATCTGCACAAGCCTATGGAAACTGCAAGAAGCAGCTGGAAAACCACTAGGAGTTCTTTGGTGAGTTTCTTTCTACAAAGTCAAAACAGCTGAAGATCAGAGAAGAAAGAAAGGTGGACCAAAGCAAGAGTGTAATCAGTGTCAGCAAAGCCCAATGATGAACAGCAAAGAATTGGAAGGTGACCCACTGTCAGTTAAGTTATATAATTTACACATCAGATGCCTCTCAAGTGTCAGCTCCAGCAAAACCTACATGCCCTTTCACCAGACAACTTCCAGAAACAGAAAAAAATACCATTTGTCTGTTCTCAGAAAAAAAAAAATCCTCTCATAAGACAGTTTCCAGAAAATCATGAGGTGATATAGCTGAGTCTCCAATGAAATGAGAAATTCCCATACTGAATTATAGTTGGCTTTTTAATTTTCAAATTTATTTTGCTTCACTATCTAATTCTTAAAATATTCTTAAGATTAGGAAATTTTTACTTAAATTGAGTGTTTACCTTGAAAAACTCTTTTGTATATAGATTAAATAAAATTATTGGCTAGCTTCATAAGGAGTTTGTGGAAAGAGTCGAGTCCTAGCACTGCCCAATGAAGTCTTTTCTTTTTTTGATTTAGTCTATCATGGGAGTTACTGTTGGCATTCAAGAGTTGCCATAAAACACGCTTCAACTTTTTCTAACACTAAAGCATCAGTCACTTATGAAATGTAATGATATTTATTTTTACTTACATCTATCATAGATGGTTCTCTGATCCTTTTCTAGTAACCATATCCTTATTAAATGTATAAGGGTCTTTATTATTGATAACTGAATTTTAGAAGTCATTTGAAGACTCTTGTAAGTGAGAGGACATGAATTTGAATGGGAGAATGAATTTGAATGGGAGAATGAATTTGAATGGGAGAAAGGGAGGGACATGTGCATGCTGAGGATGTGGTTTTAAGAGGAGAAAAAAATTGAAAATGCCGTACTCATATAAAAATTCTCAGAAATATTTTTTAAAATATACATTTGAACATAGTAGATTTCACTTGTTCAATGTACACACATATACACATGTTTAAAAATATACATTAGATCATGTCATATTTGAAAGTTGTATTAGTCAGTGAAAAATCCTACTAAATAAAGAGATACTTTAAGATAGCATCTTTATGAACAACAACTTTCTATTAGATTTTCTTCTGTATAGTATTCTGTAAAATGAAGTACATAAAGACACATTGAGTTCATTTACACTCTTTGAATAAGCCTCTGAGTTGTTTTGTTAATTAATTTGACTTGTTCATATGATTGCACTACACAGGTCCTGAGATACCCTTGCAAAACATTTTGGGAGGATGAAGAGTCCATATGAACCAAAGGTCCTAGAAATTTAATCTGCTTTGTTACTCTGCTTCGTGAAATGCCAAATAAGCTTATTTACATTTTTAGAAGATAGCATTCAGACCTCAGGATAAGAAATAACAATCCCCGCTCAACTCGTGTCAGTAAAATCATTTCACAGTAGTATTGAGCTGAGTCTGGAGGCAACTTTTTATGAGTGAGATCAATAATGTACAGTAAATTCAGCAACTGTGTATAATTATTGAATAAATCAATAAAGAGTTAATATAGAGACATTTATGAAATATCTGCAATGCTGATTGTTTAAGAAACTATGTAAGTTGATAAGTTTACACTTGTAGATGGTTAGCTCATATTTTAATCTTACCCTTAAAATAAATTATATAGTTTTCTAGAGTTATTATCTTATACAAAAATGAATACTTTTGGTCAAGAATAATAAAAGTAAAATATAAGTAAAAATGTGCTGAGGTAAATTTATTTGTCATTTAGCATAAGGAAAATTAAATTCTTGAATACACATTCTTAATAAACTGATATTTATATGATTCAAATTCATATAGATAATTCCAAATACATGCAATCTCTCAGCCTTCATATGTAAGACAAAATTATTGCATGGTATTTAGAGCATAGCTGTCTTCAAAGCAATGTCTGAACAAATCAATAAAAATAAGATTCAGGAAGTTTTTGTAGTTTAATTTTAACCCAGAGCTTATAAGATTTAGGCTAATAAAAGTGGGAAAACAAGAAAAATTAAGTTTGTAATATTGATTTTTAAAGAACAGAGATTTTCTAGAGCTCAGCAGGTATGTGATGGGATTAAGAAATTTTCATGGCTAAAAATATGATTCAAAAATAAAGCCTTCACCATGAGAGTAGATATTGTGATTATCTAGGGAAGTGGGATTTATTGTTTTAAAATTCAACCTTTTAAGTGGTAAGGTAAGCTTTTGTATATATTTGTATGCAGTCTTTTTTCTGTATTAAAATCAAATATATTATACAGAAGTTACCTAGAGATTAATTTAAATTAAGTCACATCATGAAGTAATATCTACTCAGTATCATAATTATGCCTCTTTCCTGGAAGGGCATCAAATATTGGAAATTTTAAAGAGAAGTTGTTTTTTATTACAGTAGGCCAATTAAATGTAAATATGGGAGATTTGTGGGAAAATAACAGCAAAGTCTATAGTCATTATTAAACTTTATTATTCAAATCACAAGTGATAGAAAATATACAGTGGTTTACAAGAAATGGGGAAGAGTATAGGCTTATGTTCCTGAAATATCCTACTTAGGCTACAAAGGGTTACTTAAATCTTCTAAGCATATCATGTCTTTGTCTACACTGTAGGTCTGATTCTGTTGTACTTCTTGAACATCTCAGGATGCAATCTTTTAGCACTTTTAATTCTTCAATTCTATTATTCCGACAACTTTAGCAGGAGCAGATTTCTTATATTTGCTGTATTTGTAAGGAAAATTCTAGATTCAATCTTATTGATCCAGCATTATTCATTCATTTCCATTTATAGGAGACTAAGGATGAAAATTGCTGAGAATCCTGGGGTTGGCCTGGTGGAGCTGCCTTGGGAGGAATGTATCATAGGTTGTTTAGGTTAGAGTCCATGGATCCTGCAGCATTGTGGGATGTTTCAGTTCCAGAGAAACCAAGGCAGTCCCTCAGGCAATAAAGCATTTAGCCTACCTTGTGATTATTGGTCTTCCCCTAAAAGTCAACAAAGCATATAGAAATTTTACATGACATTTGGTCTTAGATATTAATGGTTTTTACCATGTGTATCTTACAAACATCACTATCTTGGCAACAAAAATTGTAGTGATCCTGACAAGTGTCTTTATATTCTGTTCCTGATTAAAAAAAAAATTAAAATCTGATTGCTTGCAATAAACTTGTTTCAGACTCAATCTTGCTAAGACCCCTCTATCTTGGCCGTGTTAAGATTAATTTCTCCTTGGACATATCTATTAACCTTGGCCTTATTAATTAACCACTGGCACTAAGAGAATACCATTCTGTAAGTAATAAACAGAAACTTAGATTACTAAAACTCAAAAGGGCTTAGAATATAACATAAGGTTGTGTTGTAATGTGTTACTCAAGACATGTCTAAGACAACTATTTTATCTTTACTTCATGTTTTTAAAGATTTCCACTTTCAGGGAGATAAGGCAGGTCAGAAACAAGAAGAGTATTTTTATCTAATTGGCAAATATTCAGGAAGTGAATTTACCCATGTTTACATATTATAGAAAAATATATTTTCATATGTGAAAAGAAAGACAAGATTAATTAGCATTTATTTAATTGTCTCATTTTATATTTATATTGACAAGAACATTTTACAGTGGCTTAATCTTCTGTCAGAACAGGAACAGGTGAGACAAATGCTTCTTCATTTGAAGGGAGATAGGATAGGTGATTCTGTCCATAGCAAGATGAGAGAGAAGTAGTCATTGATTCAAATAATGTAGTGTTGATCTCATAGCCACACAATGGAATGAAGACAGATATTAATAGTCTCCCAATAAAAATCTACACATTGTCCAGAAAAACACTTGTTCTCTACAAAACCAAAATAAACATATTCTTATCAGTGTTCCTGGATTACACACACAGACACACAGACACATAGACACACAGACACAGACACACTCACAGACACACACACACACAGACACACACACACACACACACACACACACACACACACACACACACACACACACATAGTGTCCCACCTAGGATGTTCATTTCTTTCTGCTTTCATTGCCCTGAACTGAATAGAGACAACTGAGGTGTTAGGGTAAATAATTGCTTAACATGAAATATGAAGTCATACCAACCAAAGACTTAATGATACTATATCTGATTAATTCCAATAAAAATACGTTTTAAAAATTCAGCAGCAGATTTTTAAGGAAGACTCACAAGGGATATATATTTTAGGGTGTTTTGTAAATGCAAGGAGTTTCTGGAGTTTTTAAATGACAGGTATGATATCATTGACATTATTTACAATTAAATATATAAAGTTGCGAAGCTAGGTTTTGATACGTTTCAATATGTTTTCAAAAACTGTCAAAATTGGAAAAATTCAGGAAAGTCATCAAAATTCAATAGAAATCTTATATATGAGTGCCTTTTTAATGATTCCATGCAATGTTTATTGAATACTTGGCGACTGTCATCTTTTCATAGATTTAAGCCATGTAGTAAAATATTAATAGCTACCACATGCTATTCTTATAACTATTATCAGATTTTAATGAAAATTGAGTTTCACCCAAATGTTTTCGTGAGATGAATGGAATGCTCAATTGTCACCTAATAAACATGATGCACAGGCATGGAATGTGGTTTCCAGAGTGCTTCATATGCAACATTATTTCATTTATGGCAGCCCTATTATCTTTCCATTTTATTCTTCAGAAACTGATAGAATTGATCTCATATTTTTAACAGAGAAAATTTCTTCCTAATCTTTCATGTAAATTAATTGCTAATCTGTCACAGTATTATTTTTTCTTTAAAATGTTGTAAAATATAGCCTTACAGTTTTTTTTAAATAAACAAAGACACAAAGTCTAGATATGTCTGATGTTGTCATTTCTTCCTGTCTTTGAAGAAACTCTGTGTGGAAATAGGCTCTCTAGGATCCGAGAAAGGTGGAGATTACTCTTAGCCACCTGGGAAGGGAGCCTGCTGCTTTTGCTGTGAGGACATGGCCTTCTTGCTGCTGTGCTGCCTTAGTTACCAGGAAGCATTAATATTTATAAATATTTATGTTAAGAGCAGTGCAGAGATTAGCAGTGCAAATCATTTTGGAAGAGGCTGCTACCTGGAGTATAAAAAGATTACGGAAACACAATAACGTGGCAGCCTTTCCAACTCTGGCAAGACATTACCTGCATGTAGAATGTCCCCAGAGAGAAAGAGGAGGACACAGAAAGCCATGCTAATTTACATTCCGTTTACTTGCATTCTGTACAGTCAATTACTGCATCCTTGCTTAAATGAATTGGGAGAAAAGGTGTTCACTGTCTTCTCTCAAAATTCTATACTTCCCTTGAAAATATTCAACCTGTGCACCAAGTTCCCATTTACTTTGCAGATTTCCTCCAGAATAGAGCAAACTTAATGCCCGGTTCTGCCACCTATTCATATTTCTTAACCTCACCATACCTTATCATACCTCAAAATCATATTTTTAATTAATAGAAAACCCAGTAAAGAGAGTGCTATACGTGATGGTGCCACAAGAATGAAATTTACACTAGAGAGTGTGAAATGCTATCCAAAAGAGTGACCACATTGAAATAATAAATAAAAATAGAAGGCACTGTCAAGATAAAACAAGGAGTCTTTAAATGATAGACCTTTTGGAAACAAGAACAGCTCTGTGAAGTTGATTTTAATGCTCAGGTAAGAATGACTAAGGAGCTGTTATGTAAGAGAAATAGATTGTTTTTTTTTCACTTTATAGGTGTGAAATTATAGTGATTGTATTGTTCTAGGAGCATCTTGACTGTTTAGAATATAAAGTAGTGATTTTTACGGGGACTTAGCTGTGCTACTGTCTCTCTTCTTTGTGTAAAGATAAAGGTTATGGAGACTACTATTTAAATGCCCTTTCTGACTGTATTTACAAAAACAATTGGGCAGATAAGGCCATCCTCTGCAACCTATGCAGCTGGAGCTATGGGTCCCTCCATGTGTACTCTTTGGTTGGTGGCTTAGTCTCTGGCAGCTCTGGAGAATCAGGTTGGTTGATATTGTTGTTCTTCCTATGGGGTTGCAAACACCTTCAGCTCCTTCAGTCGTTCTGGTAACTTCTCCATTGGGATTCCTGTGCTCAGTTGGATGGTTGGCTGCAAGCATCCACATCTGTATTGTTCAGGCTCTGGCAGAGCCTCTTAGGGGACAGTTATATCAGGCTCCTGTCAGCAACCACCTCTTGACACCAGCAATAGTGTCTTGGTTTGGTGGCAGCATATGAGGTGGATCCCTAGGTGGGGCAGTCTCTGGATGACCTTTCCTTTGGCCTCTGCTCCACCCTTTGTCCCTGTATTTCCTTTAGACAGGAGCAATTCTGGGTAAAAAATTTGAGATAGTTGAGTGGACCTCTCCCTCACCTGGGTGCTGTGTTTAACCTCTGGATATGGTCTCTACAAGTTCTCTCTCCCTTTTCTTAGGTATTTCAGCTAATGTCATCCGTGTTGGGTCCTGGGCCTTTAGTTCTGTGAAGGCTTAATGCCCCAGTGTAGGGGAAAGGCTAGAATGGGTGGGTGAGGGAGTGAGCACCCTCATAGAAGCAGGGAGGATGAATGATGAAAAGGGGGTTTGTTGGAGGAAAACTGGGAAGGGGGATAACGTTTGAAATGTAAATAAATAAAATAACCCATAAAATTTTTGAAAAAAAAAAAAAAAACAATTGGGCAACACCACCAATGTAGCATTCAGATTTGATAAATTCAGGTGATGCTATCGGACTTGAGTATTTTCACATGAATGCTCATATGTAGTGTATGTATGTATATACACAAACACATAGCTGTATACATTCGTACCCAATGTTTTATTGACATTGAATATTTTTGAAATATTTTGTAGGCTCTCATAAGATTCAAATTTGCTTAGAAATTGTAGAGCAATATTTGAAGAGGAAATGTGCATTTACTTATTTTTATCTTCTAAGCAAATGGTAATCTTACAGAAATTGTGAATGTTACAGGCTACATTTAAGAATAGGAAAGGAAATATTCAAACTGTCCCTGCTCTTAACGTCCACCTGTATTTTCAATGTCAAAACGTATAAATGTTACTTATCTAATTTTGACGTACTTACGAATATTTTTATTCTTATCACCAGTTAATGCACAGATGCAAGACATAGTTCTTTGATATTTTAATTTGAACTTCAACAAGCACCGTTTATATAGGTATTTGTATAACCCTACAAGAGATTTGAATAAATGTTTAGACATAATGGGCAAGACTGCACCAAATGCTATGATGAATGTTACTAAACACTTTCTATTATAAACTTCTGTTTGCAGAACCTGACATGATTCTGAAAAAGTCTCGGTTTGTGCTAAAGTGTTGCATGTTTTGCCTCTTTCCCAAGGTGATTTTTTTCTCGCGTGTGGGAGGAAAATCTGTTCCTTTTTTTCTGTGGATGAGAATATGGAAAAATACATTTTTTTTCCATCGCAAATATCATGTGATGCCCATTTTGAATTTAAAGTAGTTCAAGTGACAATCTTACCTATTATAACTATTATTGAACTTTTTTGATTATAAAATTACAGATCATCAATGTAAAACTACTTAGAAATTCATTAAAGAAATACAAGTGAACATATAAAAGTAACCAGTTTATTTTCTTCTATTTATCTGAAATACTTCAAGTATTTACACTAAATATTTAAAATTGGAATGTGTAAACATATAACAACCATGTTTTCATTTAGTTTTAACTTTTTTTATATGCTTATATTTGCATCTCTGTGTATATTCCACATGTTTTCAGATGTCCACAGAGGCCAGAAAAGGAAGTTAAATGCCCTGTAGCTGGAACTCTAGCTGGCTGTGACCTATTTGACCTGGGTACTCAAACTGAACTCCCAGTCTTTAAAATAAGAGCAAGTGCTCTTAATTTCCATGTCATCTCTTTAATACCAGTCTAAATATTCTAAATAATATTTTTAATGACTCTTAAAATTAGTGAATGTAAAAACTGACTAATGGACATCAAAAGTAGGACTAGCAGTTTGTCTCAGACCTAATGAAAAATTTACAATAATATCTAGCACCTTGTACACATCTATTTATGTATGTAGCTTTAAAGATATCTTTGAAGAAACCTCATTTAGTTGAAAAATGCAGCTAGTGTCAAAGAATATATTCCTTCCATTCAATAAAGATCAAACCAGACTTTGTTACCAGTGTTCATTTAAATTAAGTAGGTCCATGTAACTAATTTATAAACAATCAAAACCTAATGGTGACTATTTCCAGATTGTTCTCATAAGGCTTCCCAAGTGTGACCTTTTCTGTCCTTAACCTATATCACACAAACGTTATGGTGTAAAGGAAGGTGATCTTTGAAGCACTGACTTTGTAGTTTGTACATTTATGTCTTCTGAACTATGTTTTATAAAAATATCATGCTGGCCTTTATAACCTCTCAGAACATGACTTTGCGAAGCAAATTTCTTTTACTTACCAAATTTCGAAGGCATCTTTTTAAAAAATATGTGTAAGTTGCTTTGTTAATGAAGGTTGGGTAAAATTAGTACAAATTTCAGAATGGCACTCTAGATAAACAAAAAACCAAAACAAAACAAAACAGAAATCCCATGAAAGTGCCAATATAAGGCAATACATACAAACTATCTTCTCCTTAAGTTTTCCCTCCTCACTGTTAGTAATGTTAGTGACTGCCATTGTTGTGTCTCAGTTCTGATAGTTTGTTTTGGTTAATAGTTAATAAAAATTACCCTTTACTTTAATTAACACCCAAATGTCTTTCATAGTTAAATAAGTATTATATCCTATAGTAGATTCCTGTTTTACAGAAATATGTGAAACTGTACATAATGCAAACTTCATCTTTTCATATTTTATCTTCATGCACACACAGCTACCATTCAACTCTGTTTTTAAGTTGCATTTTTCTAGATTTTATATATACATAATATCATACTCTACTCCTCTTGTTTCTAGCCTATTACACTAATAACAGTCTTGTTTCTAGACGATTACAGCATGTCAATGTCATTAAGGTCCATACACATTTGTTCAAAAGTAATATGTCCTATTTCTTATGGCTAAATATAGTCCACAGTTTGTAATACTACACTTTTGTATTCATCAGCCAATAAAATTTAATATCAATATGTCATAGACAACCTGATTTTAATTTCTTTGTTTATTGAGCAAGAGTTGGTTGTTATATCACATCATAATTTTATTTTAAACTTTGAGATATTTCCATACCACTTTGCAAAGGGACTACATTGATTTGTCTTCTTGCCAATGCAATACAAAGATATTCTTGTTTTAATATTCACCAATACTTGTCTCCTTAAAATAAAAATAATTATTTAAACAACACTTAAGATATAGAAAGTATCTGTAACATCTGATAACCCTAATATCTTATATAATGTATATTTGCATTTACTTGCTGATTATCTTGATATAGGTATGTTCTTGGTCACATTAAATATATTTAAAAATTTTTTCCTGTCATTTGCATGTTTTCTATGAAAATGGTTTATTGTGGAGATTTTGTTAGTATGACCATTATAAGATCACTCTAGAGCAAAATTAAATAATAGTTACAGTTAATAATAATTATTTGACATTCAGCTATATGAATATTTTATGTAGTATACAGATATTAATCTTTTAACAGAAACATGACTTGCAAATATTTCTTATAAACCCACAGTTTAACTATTCATTTTTTAATAATTTGTTTGCTGAAGAGTTTTAGGGTCATATCTTTTCATCTGTTTACTTGTACTTTAATGTGAAAAATTTTAAAAAGATTATCATAAGCATTGTCAGGTAACTTATTTGATTTTTTTAGAGATACCAGGTTTAAAGTCTGACATCTAAGTGTTTAAATTTTGTTTATTTTGTGTATACTGTAACATAATATTCTTAACAGTATTCACTGAAATTGTTATCTTTCTTAACACATTGTTATGCTTGGAGGTTTTAAACTGTAATTGACTCTTCTATGAGAAGAGAATTACCATATAATTCTGTGGTGCCTGTCTGGGAAAAAGATAGTTGAGAGATAAACATAGTCAGGAACTGAAGTTCATTGTTGATTTATCATGAGAGAGCGATCCTATAGCATATAATTATATACTCACATAATCAAAGAACATACTGAGTCTCAATCTCTTTTTAAAAGACACAAATTAAAAATTAAATCATCAGAGCTCCTCAGACCACATGCAACAATGGAGTATTTACAAATGAAATAAAATGTGACTATATTTTTATTGAATCAATAGACTAGTATGACATCCCACTTCATGTACTTTGTGCTAGGTAACTTTCAGATGCAGAGTTTTGACTTTGCAGGGTAAATGTTCAGCACTATAGATCTATGGGATTTCTTGTAATTATGCTATAATATTTTTGAATTGTTTTCCATTAACTATAATTTAGCAAAAATTTATTAAGCGATATGCCAATTTATTGGATGCTAAACAGAGTTTTTATTTCTGTGACTTTATGGCAGCATCCCAGTTTGTTATATAATTGATGCTGGCCTTTGGATGACTTCTTATACTTAATAGTCTGTTAATCTATATACTCAGGATAATATACACCTCTCAATAAGATTGGTCCTGAGCATGTTGACAAGAAATAAATAAACTTCCATCTTCTTAATTTTAATCCATAGTCACTCCTCTGCATTCTCTAACAAAATTAAAAATATCTGTTGTTAGAGACACTAGATGTGGTTGTCAGTGGAAACAAAGACACCTGAAAAATGGTGACCCAGATCAGGAGGAGCAAAAAATTAACAGCAAGAACTGAGAAAGTCACTCTTGCACTCAGCTCTCAAGTTCTACACACTTGATGTAGTGTGAATGTCTTTAATTTTAAATAATGTACTCCTTTGTTATCTATTTCCTCAGTTTTTAATCACTTAAATGCATTTTTAATTATTTATTATTTTTTAATATTCATAAAGGCACATTATACAATTTTCATTTTTCCCTTTCTTTAGTTATCTATATTTTTAAGTTGCAACTAACTTGGAGCAATATTTATTTCTTAACCTTGTATGTTTCTGATAGCATGCTCTTTGTATTCTTTTCCATGCGTAATGGCTATTTGGAAGAAGTGGGTTTTTTTTTTTTTTTTTTTTTTTTCTTTCCTGGCACAGCACCACACTGACTCATTGCAATGGAAAATGAGAATTTGTGTGCCTTTTCCCACTAACTTAAAAGAACTGTAATTAGGCACTGAACACTTTCTTCAGCAGAAGTAATACCCCCTCCATTATGTCTCTCATCCTGATTCTCTTCCCTTCCCGTGTGGCAGGTTAATTACAGTACTGTTACTGCACTCTAGAATGAGTAAGGGCAGGAATTGTACCTTTCATCTTTAGTTCATAGCAGATGAAATGATCCGGATAATCTATTGTTGATTTTAAAATTAGTCATTACTTTATTACAATAGAATGTGAAAAAAGATGTATTGTTTAAGTTTTTTTATTGATTTTAATTATTATTGATGAGTGGGTAGGTGCATGTAAGTACCTGGGAACCTAAAGGCTTGAAGTTTCGTATTCCTTGGAGCTGAAGTGACAGGCAGTGATAAAGAACTTGATCTGTAGGTTGGGAAGTAAATAAACTCATGGACTTCTCAAATACCACATACTTTTAACTACTGAGCCATATCTCGACCTCTGGAAAATGAATATTTCTAAATGGATGATTTTTAGATTTCATGAAGTTTAGAAATTACCATTTCAATATTTTAAAATCATTGAGTGTTTCAATCAATATTCAAATATATGATTTAAGTGGACTATCATTAATCATTCTTCTTCAAAAATCTGATGAATAAAAGGTTGCTTAAAAGATACCAACCAGAAACCCCAGAGCTCTCAGGGACTAAACCACTCATCAAAAAGTACACACGGAGGGACCCATGGCTCCAGCTGCATATGTAGCAAAAGATGGCCTTGTCTGGCATCAATGGGAGGAGAGGCCCTTGGTCCTGTGAAGGCTCAATGCCCCAGTGAAGGGGAATGCAAGGGCGGGGAGGCAGGAGTGGGTGGGTGGGTGTTTGAGAAGCCTCATAGAAGCAGAGGGAGGGGGAATGGGATCGGGCGGATAGGGCGTTTCTAGAGGGAAAACCGGGAGAGGGGATAACATTTGAAATGTAAATAAAGAAAAGAACCAATACAAAAATAAATAAGTAAGTAAGTAAATAAATAAATAAATAAATAAATAAATAAGATGTCACTCTGAACATCTAACTTAACACTTTTCTTTTTTTATTAATCATTTTGTTCATTTACATTTCAAATGATATCCCCCTTCCCGGTTACCCCTTCACAAACCCACATCTCATCTCCCCTTCCCCAACCTCTTTTCCTCTATGAGGATGCTCTTCCACCCACTCACCCACTCCCACCTCACCCCTTTAGCATCCCACTATGCTGAGGTATCAATTCTCTGTCCCCTCCCATTGATGTCATATAAGGCCGTCCTCTGCTACCTATGTATCTGGAGTTGTAACTCCCTCCAGGTATACTCTTTGATTGGTTGTTTAGATCCTGGGAACTCAGAGTAATCCAGTTAGTTGATATTGTTCTTCCTATGGGTTGCAGTCCCCTTTAGCTCCTTCAGACCTTCCCTTAGTTTTCCCATTGGTGTTCCTGGGCTCAGTCTGATGGTTGTCTTTGAGTATTTGCATCCTTATTTTCTAGGTGCTGGCAGTGCCCGTCAGAGAACAGCCATATCAGGCTCCTGTCAGCAAGCCCTTCTTCTCATCACCAATAGTGTGGGGGGGGGGTGCGGGGGGGAGTTGTGTCTGAAGATGAGATGGATCCCAAGGTGGGGCAGTCTCTAGATGGCTCCTCAGTCTTTGTTTCAAATGGAACAGAGACTAATTTAACTCTTGATGTACATTTTTATTTTTTAACATACAGAAAGTTCTTTAAACCAATGGTGGGCAAAATTTAGCATTTGAAATACAGAAGTCATTTTAAATGGCTAGCTGGTATTTCAGTTAATATAGTAGTCTCTTTGAAAATTTTCGAGTGTGATTTTAAGTGATGTTAATTCCTCATATTCTGTTGAATGTTGAAAGTTGCAGTCACATTTTAAGATTTTCAAAATGAGTAGCCAGCTACTCCAAGATAATTTAAACATAAACAATTTCAATATGTGGCATGTATAGTTTCTAGGAATACATTTAAAGTTCATTGGGAAAGATAATGTTCACTACTACACAACTCTTATTTTGTTTATCGTGCTTTTAAAGTTTTAGCTCTACACTAAGATATGATACTTAAGGTTTTAACTACTTCTTTAGTGTCATTCATATCACACTATTTCACATAGAATTCTTATGTGTGTTGAAAAATTTCATCCCAAATATATCATTTTATTTATGTTCAAAAGTTCATATGTAAATATGAGAACTGGTTAAAAAATAAGGACTACACATAATGTGCCATAAATTGATGGAAACTTTTCTCTATGCACTAAGACTTGAATCATGTTCAAAAAAAATGTTTAAGGTGTTTTGGAAGAAACAAGTTTGGAGTAATAATTTTATAAGAAATACCTGTTTATAAGGGACTGCTTGCAACTCTTCATAATATACTTGTGCTATTATTTATATTCATACTATCTCTTATAGAAATTGCTATTTATATTTTAAATGTTTTTTAATTAAAATATAACTATCACCCTTTTCCTTCAGCAATCTCTCTCAGAAATCCTCCTTTGTAGCCCATCTATGTTCTTTCCACTCTCAAGCTGATAGCCTATATAAATATACATATACATTTGTTTGTGTTTGCATAACAGATATAATCAAACACACATGTGTATATGAATGCTGAGTCCATTTTTGTTGCTGTTATATGTAATTTCAAGGCTGACACTCTTCATTGGACAACAAATGGGTGAGCTCATCTGTAGAAGAGGTTCATTCTCCTCACAATCTATCAAGAATTACCCATAGTTCTTTGTCTATTGTGTCCAGTTCTGGTTTTCTGGGATGCTCTCTATTTTCTGTAAAGAGAACCTTCTTTGATAAGGGGTGTACGTTATATCTTAGGATATGGAACTAGAAAGAGTAGTGAGACATTAAACACAGCATTTATCATTCTGGGTCTTGATTAGCTCACTCAATGAAATCTTTTCTATCCCCATAAATTTACCTGCAAATTTTATTTTTTATTATCTTTCAATAGTTCAAGCTTTGAAATCAGATTAACAATTTTGAGATATTAAAAGAAATAAAACTGCCATAATTTTCTTCCCATGGACAAGGAAACCACTTCAATGTCTGTTACATACATGTATAGTATATATTCCTACATAACTAAATCTTTCAATTGTAAATGTACATACATGTTTATGCAAATGATTTCAGTATGTTTGTTACTCTTCTATCTCCATCTCTAAAATCAAATCATGAATAAAGAAATTGGATACATAAGAAAAGAATTGTAAGGTAATCATAGGTTAATTATGTATAATTAAGTTTATTTATATGCATGTATTTTAATCATTGCAAATTTCTTTATTTTTAAAAAGTACATACATAATTTTTGTGCATGGGCTACAAATTATAACTATTAACAAACCAATTTTTAAATGAACATCACAATTGAGAATTCTTGTCAAATACCAACATGCCAAATATACTTCACAATATAAAGTAATATCTCCAAAAGTTTGCTTAGAGTCTTACCTTCAGAGTATATATATCCCCATATATCACTATCTGTCACTGTATTCCTCTAGATTTAGTGCAACCAATAAGGAAGTAGAGTTGTCAAGTAAAGACTCTCTCTATATATATTTATTTGGGATGCTCAGATGTAGTGCTGTGCTCTAATTGCTCATACCCAACCTATGTTTAGAAGGCTCTGTGTGCGGAAATAAAAGTTCACTATTTAATATAGCCATGTTGAGAGGTCAATTCAACTAAAATAATTAAATTCTTCATTATCACCCAAGCGTTCAGGCTAGGAAAAGATGAAAAAACACAAATATTTATACAGACAATATATAAGTTTTAAGAGGAGACTTTGGTCATTTTGAATGTTTTGATCCAAATATTTTGAAATAAACTTTAGGTAGTTTGTGTGCTATTCATAGTCACCGCAAAAGAAGAATGTCAGGAACTAGGTGCAATAACACACATAACCAAGATAGTTATTCAAAACATTGAGATACTGGCTTTTAATAGCTGAGTAGTACTCCATTGTGTAAATGTAGCACATTTTCTATATCCATTCTTCTGTTCAGGGACATCTGAGTTGTTTCTAACAGTGGCTATTATAAATAAGGCAGCTCTAAACAGAGGAGTATGTGTCCTTGTTATATGTTGGAGCATCATTTGAGTATATCCCCAGAAGATGTATAGATGGGTCTTTAGGTAGAACTATTTCTAAATTTCTGAAGAACCACCAGATTGATTTCCAACTAGATTTTACCAGCGTGCAGTTTCACTAGCAGTGGAGGAATCTTCCTCTTTCTCCACAACCTTGACAGCATCTGCTGTCACTTGCGCTTTTGAACTTAGCCTTTCTGATTGTTGTCAGGAAACACTCTATAAATAGAAAACAATGACTAAATAGCGTTCATCTTTTGATTCCATCATGTATCATGACAAGACAAAAAATGCAGATTAAATTTTTTTTTGCTGTGATGAAACAGCAAGATCAAACAGAACTTAAAGATGAAAGAGTTTGTTTTGCCTTATGATTCTGGAAGGAGAGAAGAGTCTATCTTGTCAGGAGTCATACAGTATGCTGGTAAGAGCAGACAGCGAGCTGATCATATCTTTATTCACATAGATCAAACAGGGAATGTGGTTGAAGCTGGACTTTTGGCTACTTTATGGGTTTCTGTTTTTATTACATTTCTCCACCTCTACTCTGCCTTTCCAATGCCACAACACTAGGTAGCCAACAAAGGAGGCTAAAGGGAAAGCATTAGACTTTGATATCACTAGGCTTTGATATCATTAGACTACTTCCTGCTGATTAGTAGCATGGAGTTTCTTTAGGCAGGTTTGATCTTCCCTGCTTGGATATCCAACTTCTTTTTCTCCTCCCTTTGCACAAGACCACTTGACAAACTTCAACAAAAAACAACAACCAGCAGGAGGGGGAGCAACAGCTGTAATAGGTCTAGCATTTATACCCTTTCAAGCATTCACAGAATTCTACACATTTGCAGAAATTATCTGCAGCAGGAAAAAATTCACACCCTTGCTAGAGCACGAGGCTAACCATAGTCAGCTGCTGTTGACAGTCTGAAGCAACCCCATATTCCATATCTGGAATTAAAACAAAAACATGTTCCTACAGCACTTTTGTGTTTTTAAAGAATCTAAACTTCTCACTATGTAAGGTGAGACGTCAAAGATCTTGAAGCCAAACTCCAATGATACACTTTCTTCATTAGGGCTAGAACACCTAAAAGTTTAGTAATCTAACCAAACAGTAATAATAACTGGGGACCAGTAGTTAAATTCATGATCTTACAGGAGAAAGTTCTCATTCAGTCCTGTAAATTTGCATGGCACCTACAAAATCCACAGGGTTATAATCATCTTTTGATTCAAAATAGATTCAGCTGAACTTCAAAATTTCTTATAATTTATGGACTCTTAATACTGCTCAAACATCCAAGATCTCTCCTGAAGTTCAAGTTAATTGTGATCGCTCTTGTGAATTTAAAAATAAATTATCTACTTCCAACAAATAATAATACAGATTATATATTACAATAGAAGGGGTAGAAAGAAGGACATAGTGATGAAAAATTGGACTACAGAAAGATTTTGTAGGGCAAACACAGAATGACTTGGTTCCATGGGTACAGGACCAGGAGCTTTAGTTTTAAAGAGTTTAGGTTGCTGTCCATTCTCTAGAATGGTACATAGTGTGTTTTAGTCATTTTTTGTTTCCTTTTTCTTCTTCTTCTTTTTTTTTTTTTTTTTTTTTTTTTTTGAAAGTGGTGTGTAGCAGTGGCTTTTTCTTATCCCTGTTTGCACAATTTGTGGCAGATGTCTCACAACTCTAATATATCTGCTATCTTGTGTTCTTCATTAAAAACACACGGGAAAGTACAGAAGAAGAACCCATGAGTCCTCCCCTCTTTTGACTTTCATGGCTTCCAAGACACCACCACATGAACAACTTTGCCCAGTTCCATTTTTAGGTTGTGATGGACATTTACCTGCTTCAACTACATTAACAGCATATTCTGATTCCTCAATCAATGACTTTTTAGGAACACACAACCTCTTAGGCCTTTTCCTTTCATAAAGTGTATTTTTAGCAATGTGGGTTCTTCTTCTGAGGGTAGGGTACTCCTCTGTCTTTTCAACTCGGAGCAGAAAGCTTTATTTTAGTAGTATGAATATCTATTTTTTTAAGAATCACATGATTTATTTAATGTGTGCAATAAAGTTAAATCAAAATCATAAAATTAAGAGAGGGATTATCAGGAAGTAAATTTGATCAATGTACTTCATATTGAAAGCTCATAATGAAACCCACTGCATAGAACAATAACTATATACTGAGCACATATATAATGAAAAGCAAGACTTCAGAAATTGATCCTTCTTTCTTTTTATGTTATATACAGGGATCCAGAAGTCCATCCTATTAGGTCCCCTATGAAAACATACCATCTTCTATCCACTCATCACCACCTTGACCATGGTAGATCAAAACTTATCACTTCTTGCTCAGAACTACCTTCTTTCTGGAACCCCACCCTACCATAAACACAGCACCCTGAAAGGCTGTTTTAAGGAGACCAGCATGTGTAGTCAAGAGATTTTCTACCCAGCCTCTTTGTTCCCAGAAAAATGACTCTGAGACTTAATTATTTATGAATAAATGCCTAGGCCACACGCGTTATCCCTCCTCTCCTCTACGAGCCTTTCCTTTAAAATCCTGTTAGTCTCTCATAACTGCTTCACCTGTAGGGTAGTAACATTTTATCTGTCACATTTTCTATGTTATAATGTCTAAGAAAACTGTTGTATTCTAAAAGATGCACATGTTGAAGCATCATCAGCTTCAAGACATCTTTAACCATTTCATTTTCCTTTCCAGATTATGATTTGGCTGAGGAATTAAGATTCTTAGTGAACTTTCCTCTCCAACAAGCACATTTTTCTCATTTTTTTCTGCCTCATTTGCTTTTTCTTTATAGAACTGCATAGGTGTATCAGTAATGACTATTCTGCAGAGTCAAAATTGTGCTGTCTTGACGTTTCCTCTTCCAAACCAATTAATTCATTGTCATTTAACTTTGTGCCATGCAAGTTCTTAAAGCAGGGCCAGAATGCAGCCTGAATCTTTGGCAAAATATCTCAGGAATGGGTTCTAGCCTTGTTACTAATAAATTCCCAGTTACTCTACAAAACTTAAAATATAATGAGCTGAGCCTGTAGTATCATCAGTCCAATTAATTATATTATATGTATTTTTATATATAATCATATACACTCAAGTAGATGCTTGTTGTAAGTCGACCTTGATATTCTACGGAAATACTATATTTTTTCTGACTTGCTGATTTATTGCTTATGACTACATGCACAGTTAGTAAACAGAATAGGATGCAAAATTACTTAATAAAATATTGAATGGCACAGCATCTTCAGAAATAAAAAAATTAAGCAATTAAGCATCACACATAAAGTTTGTGTATTTTTGGGAGTCATATAAATGTAGGATTAAAGGATACAAAAGAGTATCCTTTAGGTCTACTGCCTAGTAGCAGTAGAACTAGAAAATTTGGTGAGGTAAGGTTTCCAGTACTTTTGTCTGTAAATTCTAAAGCATTCTAATATTGACTCTATGCTCGTTTGGTATGGCCTGTTGATAGGTTTTTGTATTATTCTTAAGGCTTTCTTGTGTTTTCTTTCTTCCTTATTTTCATTTCTTTGAGACCTCCACACAACGTGTTTTGATCACATTCAGCTCTCTTGCTTTAACTCCTCTTAGATCCCCCTTTTTCTCCACAATCAAATTCTTTTTCTTCTTTGCCCTGCAGGGGCCTGATGTAGCTATCCCTGAGAGGCTCTGCCAGAGCCTGACAAATACAGAGGTAGATGTACACAGTCAACTATTGGAATGAGCACAGAGTCACCAATGCAGGAGTTAGAGAAAGGACTGAAGGAATTGAAGGAGTTTGCAACCATACAGGAAGAAGAACAGTATCAACCAACCAGACCTTCCAGAGCTGCCAGGGACTAAACCATCAAACAATGAATACACATGGAGGAACTCCTATGGCAGAGGATGGCCTTGTCAGATATCAATGGGAGGAGAGGCCCTTGGTCCTGTGAATGCTTGATGCCCCAGTGTAGGAGAATTCAGAGAGAATGGGAGTGGGTGGGTGTGGAAGGGGGTGGGACACCGTCATAGAACCAGGAAAGGGGGTATGTGAATACGGTGTTTCCAGAGAGGAAACTGGGAAAGGGGGGGATGACATTTGTAATGTAAATAGATAAAATATCCAATTAAAGAAAAAGCAATGAATCTCATAAATTCTTGCAGGTTTGACCTTGCAGTTAGAAATGTTCATTCCAGTGAGAGAGAAGACTGAAGGAGCTGAAAGGGTTTGCAGCCTCATGAGGAGAACAGCAATACTAACTAACCGGAGCTCCCAGGGTCTAAACCACCAGCCTGGGAGCACATAGGGAGGGACCCATGGCTCCAGCTGTATATGTAGGGGAGGATGACAGTGTCAGGCATAGGTGGGTGAAGAAGTCCTTGGTTCAGTTAAGGCTGGATGCCCCAGAGTGGGGGAAATCATGGGTGGGGAGGTGGGAGTTGGAGTGTGGGTGTGGTCATATCCTCATAGAAACAGGAGGAGGGGGAATGGGATAGGGGGTTCCTAGTGGGATGGAAGGGGATTACATCTGAAATGTAAATAAAATATCCAATATAAAAATGTTAAATAAGAAATGTCCATTCGACTCAGGAACATATTCTTAAGTGAAACTGACTCTTCTACTCCCAGCTCTTACCATTTTCCAGTACTTCTTAACTAAGTGTGAACTTTAAAGGTATTTTTCTATTTTATGTGTGTTTGTGTGTGTGTATGTGTGTTTGTGTATGTGTATATGTATATGTGTGTGTGAGCACTCACGTGCCCATGTGTATGTGTTTATACTCCTAGGTAAAACTATTTCACTCATTAGTATACTACTTAAACATACTTGTGAGGGAACTAAATGTACCTGGGTATTATTTTTCTATTAACTGAATTAAGGAAGATTCAGGAAAATATTGCATATTTTCTCTTACAGGTGGATTCATTACTTAATTTGCATAGCTATGCATGGGAATGTGGATACAGATCATGAACTAGAAAGACAACAAGGATCAAAGCAAGTTTTAGAAAGAAGATGGGATTCAAATCAAATTGGTTGTCATGGAAACATGTGGCATGGAAGAATAAAAGGGACTAAGATGAGGGAGGTGAGTGGTGCAGGGACATGGTGGAAAGTGATAGGAGGGAGAACTGTTTAAAAAATGGTATGTTTGAAAGGGCATGATGAAAGATGTTGCTATGTATATTAATCGATAATAAAACAGACATCAAAACAAAATCTAAGTTCATTGCCAAGTACTGAGCTTCTCAACACAAATAGTTTAAGTTTATTTTTCATGTTTACCCAGTATTAAAATACATAAATATTCTTGCTTGTTTTCTCCCTTCTCCAATAGTACCTATGTTTCCTAGTATTATGTCAATTTGGGACAATTTATATTGCTGTTTTAGAAGAAAGAACTCCAGTTGAGACTATGCCTCCACCAGATTGACATGAGTTCACGGTGGAAAATACTTTAATTTCTGCACTCAAGAGAACAAGTCAGATGAATCTCTGAGTTTAAACATCATCCTCATGTGTCCAGCGAGTTCTTGGATAGCCAAAGTCACAGAGAGGAACACTGTCATTTAAAAAAAATAAATGTAATTAGTCAATCAATGAATCAAACAAATAAAACCCCTAAGAAAACAAACTTTCCTCTCTCTCTCTCTCTCTCTCTCTCTCTCTCTCTCTCTCTCTCTCTCTCTCTCTCTCTGTGTGTGTGTGTGTGTGTGTCTGGGTGTGTCTGGGTGTGTGTTGTTTGAGGGGTTCCTTTAAATTTTATAGAGCACAGAAACTTATTTATTGCAAAATGATCCCAAAATATAATATTTATACAAACATTTTTGTTGCTTTTACATCTTTTAAAGAACACCTTAATATTTTAACTTGAAACAGTGAGTTTTAAGTTGAGTGTGTGATTAAAAATTATTTTATGACTTGAATGTATTTAATGAATATAAAATACATTCAACAAATACAACTGAGAATATCTTCCTTATGCTGCTACATTTTTGGTGATTTCTGATTGGCCTGAGTGAATGTGTTAATCTTTCCTCCAACCTAATGGCTACTTCTCTGCATTGTTTCTCGGTCAATGATTATATATCTTCCCCGAGTTCCTCTTATCCATCTTTATACCAGTGTTCACCCTTTCTTGTGACTATAGGGTCCTCAGGACAAATCTCCAATCTCATACAATTTTGTTTTTCAAAATTTTCCCCAATTATTAATGGATTCCCAGAGAGAAGCTTTATCTTATTTCATTTTCTTGTCTGCACTACCTATTTGAGTGAATGTACAATAATGTCCCATTTTAATGCAAGGAGTAAATGAGTGATTATAAAGTTTTCTTATTTATATAACAAAAAGTCTAGTAGAGCTATCCAGGTGCCTCTTATTTAAAATACATCATTCTAAAGACCTAACAAATACTCCCATATTTGCTATTATGACTGATTAAGTGTTCTCTACAGCACATAATGAAATTACTCTCTCTGTATTGAGAGTGATTCTGTTGCACTATTGAAAAAAATATCAATTAGATACTAATTAGTCTTGCTTTCTGCTTGTGGAAGGTTTGAGGTGAATGGGTGTGGAAGAGAATAGGAGTACTAATTAAAGAAACATTTAGGCAATTCAAACCTTGTGCACCTTACAGATAAAAATTCAAATTAGGTTTGCAATATAACCTCCATATAGAATATCCTGGGCAGATGCTAATGAATCTAACATGTTTGTCATGAGTAGTTTAGTTTGAAAATCATTGATTTCTTTGCAGAGAGAGCTGTGAAACACCAAGTTGTTTTGCTGCACCCAAGCTGAAACACTAAAGGCTGCTAATGTGCTTAGTAATACATTGTGAGAAAGATGATTTAGTAGAAAGTCCAGCAGTTTTGATGAATTGATTTTGTCAGACATGGGGGTCCTGACTTATTTGACAGAAGGTGCTGTGCATAGATCAGCACAGGCAGGTGAGAGATAGCAGTTATTGTGTTACGCAATATCGTAATAATACAGCATTTGCAAGGTTTGAAAGTGAGAGTGAGAAACAATAAAAGTGAAGCATTTCACAGTTAAGGAGGAAACACACCAACGTGCCCTTTAGTACCAAGTCACAACTCAGAATTAAGGGACTCATAATTCAGAGAGAAGAGTGGCTGCTTGCTTAAAGTCATAGGCAGCACCAATATTCAAGTCTTTCATTTTCATTTGTGCTCTCCCTATTCTTACACTTAAGAATTCACCAAGCTTCATTATAATACTAGCACAGCAAACATACTTTAACTTTATTGCTTTCAGTTCCACACTAAATAAGCTCTGTTGGCAACCAATAGCCAACGTTGTGGGATTCAAACATCCAGAGCTCCTCTGTGTACAAATCTGTGATACTCTACATCTTCAAATTACTTTTCTACCTTCTCCAATGGCACCCTCTACTGGAATTACTCTCTTGGTTTTAAAGAATCCTGAGAGCATTTATATGGGAGTCAAAACCCTATCATTGTAGCTTCCTTCCCTTCTTCACTGATTTTTCAAATAACTCAATATTTTTATAGTCTAACCCAAACCCTATCTCTTGTAAGAATAATGTTTTTACGGAAGAACTCCATGTGTCAAACTTGTTCAAACACTAATGCATTTTGATACTGTATAGTCATAAAATCCCCCAATAAGGTCATAATTTGCATTATACCCATTTTTTGGATGAGAGCATTCAAATATAAAATGATTATATAATCTTCTCTACATCTAGGGAACAGCAGAAGATTTAGTTATTTCCCAAAGACTGACTATGTATAACAACTCTATTTTTGTCTTTCTTACAATATATTATCTCTCACAGCATTTAGCTTTCAGAGGCCCTATAATTTTCAAGTAAATTATGATTAGATTAGAAGAAAAATATGATTTTCTGTTTGAAAATACTAAGAAACTATTAGTGCATTCTGCTATACTCTAACAAAAAGTAATCAATTCTTGTTAAAAAAAATACTATGATGACTCTGGAATATATCATATTTGATCTGAAATAAAAGCTAACTATGAACATAATAAAATTGATTAAGGGAAAATGTAGTTCTATTACTATAAATATGAAAGATAATGTCCAGAAAGATAGTTTTATTGTGTGTCTACAATAGAATTCTTTGTGCCAAGGGCATCAGGGAAACCTGATAAAATTACAGCTTTTGAGAAAGTGATTAGTGAGACAAAGAGGGAAATGAAGGTAAGCAGTGACTGCAAGAACCACAAGCAGTGAGGATCCTTTATTGAATACTGATGTCATCCAGATCCCACAGGAAAGCCTTGTGAATGCTCAAAGGCCCTTGATGGCCAGGGTGCTGAGAATTCGCAAAAGAAAAGGAAAGAGACACTTCAGTGATGAAAAAAAAAAATACAGAATGGATATAGAAAAGGCCAGTTGGATGCCTTTTTACAGAATACAAATGATGCGATGGAATTGGACAGGAAAAGTGTAAAGGGGCCGGGGGTCAGTGATGTAGTTAAGCAGGGCAAAAAACTGTTGTTTCTGTGATCGCCTCTCTAATCCTATACAAATATTTGAACTCTTCCCTGGGACTTTAGTCTTTCAGTAGGACTGCATACAGAGAGGTATTTGTATTAGGATATGTTAAGTCACCCATATCTAAAATCCCTCTTGTGAGGAATGGAGACTAGAAACTTTACCAGTTCTTTGTATGAAATTCTGAGCTATAAAACTGGCCATGTCCATAGAAAAAAAAGGTTGGTGGACAGGGAGGGGAAGAAGAAAGTATTCTATTTTATTCTCATTGTTTCTTTCTTTTCCATGTAGTTTACCAAATCTGTGATGTTGTGTTATTGGGAAAAAAAATGAGGCCAAGGCAGGGATACAACTAAATCCCCAAATTATAAAAATTTCCCTGTGATAAAAATGTTGAACATAATTAGAGGTAGTAAAATATGTGAATTATGAGACTTGCTACAACCAACATTATATATATATATATATCCAGCAGCAGAGAAAGAACTTTAGAAAAGAGAGGGAAAAATCTCTGGAAAAAGGGTTAGAAAAAAGAGAGCAGGGAAGGGGAATTACAGATTCAATGGATGGCATTAGAATATAATATTTGTGAAGTTTGAAGTACTGGGTGGGATAGAAGAACAATCCTGCTAAGAACACACTATGAAGACAGTTAGATCCATTGGAAGTTTACATTTGTGATGCCAAGAGGAAATTTCCAACTGCCATTCATAACCTCATAGTGAGACTTCCTTTCATGAGTTAAAGACATAAATTATTCTCCATAAAGGTTGTATAAAACTTAAAGAAAGGTAAGCAGAAATTGATTCTTAAGGCGGGTAAATGTTCAGAGAGCTAGAACTAAAAGAGAATATGGATTTAAGAATGTCCCCGTATGGGGATAACATACACATTAAATACAGGGACAGGAAAGCTGGTATTTAACATTTGCTTTGAGAAGGGAGAACTACCAAATGAGCTTTCTAAAACACTGTATTAATTTGACTTCTTAAAAGAAGAGTGTGTTGGAGCATCTTCTGGGTATATGCCCAGGAGTTGTATAGCTGGATCCTCAGGTAATGCTATGCCCAGTTATTTGAGGAACCACTAGACTGATTTCCAGAGTGGTTGTACCAGCTTGCAGTCCCAACAATGGAGGAGTGTTCCTCTTTCTCTACTTCCTCGCCAGCATCTATCACCTGAGTTTTTGATCTTAGCCATTCTGATTGGTGTGAGGTGATATCTCAGGGTTGTTTTGATTTGCATTTCCCTGATGACTAAGGATGTTGAGCATTTCTTAAGATGCTTCTCAGCCATTCGAGTTTTCTCAGTTGAAAATTCTTTGTTTAGCTCTGTATCCCATTTTTAATAGGGTTATTTGGTTGTCTGGAGTATAATTTATTGAGTTCTTTGTATATCTTGAATATTAGCCCTCTATTAGATGTAGAATTGGTAAAAAAAACTTTTCCCAATCTGTATGTTCCACTATGTTCATAGCAGCCATATTTATAATAGCCAGAAGCTGGAAAGAACCCAGATGACCCTCAACAGAGGAATGGATACAAAAAATGTGGTACATTTATACAATGGAGTATTACTCAGCTATTAAAAATAATGAATTCGAGAAATTCTTAGGTAAATGAATGGAACTAGAAATTATCATCCTGAGTGAGTTAACCCAATCACAAAAAAACACACATGGTATTTACTCACTGATAAGCGGATGTTAGCCTAAAAGCTTGGAATAGCGAAGACTCAACTCACAGACCACCTGAAGCTCATAAAGAAGGAAGACCAAGTGGGGATGCCTCAGTCCTACTTAAAAGGAGTAACAAAAATACTCAAGGGAGCAAATATAGAAACAAAACTTGGGACAGAAACTGAAGGAGGGGCCATCTGGAGACCATTCCACCTGGTTATCCATCCCATGTACAGTCACCTAAGCTAGACACTGATGTGGATGGCTGGAAATATATGCTGACAAGAACCTGATGTAGCTGTCTCCTTAGATGTCTGTCAGAGACTGACACGTTCAGAGGACAATGCTCACAGCTAACCACTGATCTGATCAAGGGTTTCCCAATGGAGAAGCCAGAGAGAAGACTGAAGGAGCAGAAAGGGTTTGTGATCCCATGAGGAAAGCAATAATACAAACCAACCAGAGCTCCCCAGGGTCTAAACCACCAGCCTGGGAGCACATAGTGAGGGACTCATGACTCCAGCTGTATATGTAGGGGAGCATGTCCTTGTCTGACATAGATGGGAGAGGAGATTCTTGGTCCCATGAAGGACAAACACCGAGTGGGGGAGAATGTGATGATTGGGAGGTGGGGGGGGTGTAGGTGGGGGCACAGCCTCATAGAAGCATGAGGATGGGGGATGGGATAGGAGGTTTCTGGGTGGTGGGAGGAAGTGGGGTAGGGAGATAAAATCTGAAATGTAAATATAATACTCAATTTTAAAAAGTACATTAAAAAAAAAAGAAGAGTGTGGATCAACGTTTACATTTTGATGTATGTTGGAAATTACCAAGTCTTTGAGCATTATAAAATCAATGGGGGAAAGTGAAAAACAAAATATTTGATTGTGTTACAACAGCTAGAAGGACATGTCAGTAGTGATGCTACCCCATACCCAGTTTGGAGTACCTACACTTGAGAAGAACTTTAACAACTGGGATATATTTCTAGCCCTCACCATCTGCTTTTTGATAAAAGCAAAATGAAGGAACAAACAAACAAAATAGAAACAAAAACAAAATCTCTGAGAAAATTCTTGTATAGATGTCCAGAAGAATATTTCTAAGAAAACCATGCCAATATCTGGCTGTGGAGTTTAGGTAATTAACAATCCCACTAAACTCATGGCACTTATTGGTTATTTCCTTATGACACTCAATATACAGTTTGACTTTTCACCGACAGATTCAAAGATGATGACTTTTCCTGAAAATATATTACTTGGTAACTGAAAAAAATATCAAAGGTATACTGAGAAGTGTGACTCAAATCTAGAGAACTCACTAGCATGACATCATATTTCTTTGCTGAGCTCTCTAAACAGAGAACATTCTGTTGAAGACATTGGGATAAATTGGAACTACTTTGCATAAGTAACAATGAAAGTGAACTCACTATAGTTCTTCTTAGTTTATTTCTTTCCAGTTAACTAACCTTTTGTAAATTAGGTTCATTCTTTTCCAATCAATGACTCTTCAAGATGGTAACTAGAAGGATGCTACCAAAAAGTTCTTTACCTTAAGAGATTTATTTTCCCTTTGCTGCAGTTGAAGCCACACATTAGATCACTTTTATCTCTTTGCTGTAATTCACTCACCCTAAATTCTTATTTTTACTAGACTTTATGCCTTTTTATTTGAAATGAAAAAGATTTCCTTTCTGAACGATGAGGCCTATTTATTCTTCTTGGAAGAATATACTTGCCATTGATATCTGTCTGCTGTAATTTATGGCCATCCTCTTTGCAGGACTAGACATTGAGCACAGAGCTTTAGTTACTGCAAGCTACCCAGCATAAGGGCAAAAGTCTAGTCTACATTAACATCTCTTGCTTTATTTGGCTTATAATGTAAGCACTGATCTAATTGATCTTCTACTTGTCTTTCAGTTGAAACCTTATCATAGCAATCAACATACTTCTGTCCACATAGGAAAGAATTAAGATACAGTGAATTTTATACATTATAGATATGACTGAACTTTCCCATTATATAGCACTTTATAAATTTTCTCAGTAAAAATTATAAAGCACAGAAAATATTTCCATTGTTTTGGCAACAATATGTTCAAATAGCTGCAATGATTTCAGCTTCTTGAGAATTTTTTTTATTGTGACCCACAAGAAAATGTTTGTATTTATGAAAATGGATGTTTTATTTTGTAGAACCACAAGTTACAAGCTCAAGGAGGACAAAGTTTACAGTCAATATGTGTGCTGGTGAAAGGGGCAGTCATTCTTACTTTTTAGTTAAAGAACTTCTGTCCTTCCTATCAGGTACATAAAGTTAGGTAATGGTGCTTGTGCCACTGAGAATGTCATATTTGAAAGTCAGTATTGTCAAACTCAATATGAGTCATTTTCATAATAATAGTCACGGTTACAACACTTAAAATTTTTCTACAAGGATCTATTAAGAAAGTTTAAAACAATATGAATGTTGAAGGTTTTAATGGGAACCTGTTCAATTCTACATTTCTCGGGTCATACAGTGAATGCATATTGGCTGAAAGGGTTTTACACAGAACACAGTGCTAGAAAGTCAGTGAGCTATTAGCAACAACACAGTAAATTAAAAATGATATGATATAAGCAACAACACAGGCAGAAGGACACTCACTTAAGCAGGGTGTTCAAATTCATAATCAGAATTACATAAGGCAGAGTTCAGATCTATACCTAGAATTCAACTCACATTAAAAATGGTAAATTTACTTCAAACCTCAAGATTTTTAATCTTTCAGAAACAGAATATTATGCTGGGTTTTAGATTGTAGCCATTTTCCTGCCTCAATCTAAAAAGTACTGTGATTGTATTTGTGCCAAAATAGCTGACTAAACTACTCCCCCCAACAGTAAATATTTTATGGCTTCAAATTACATAAAGGGTGACGGTTCAATAGTATCTTCAAATATAATCAGTCTTTGCTGCTGTAACATTAGTCATTCATCAATTGTACCAATTAAACTACATTACTGAGCATAAAGACATAATGTGTGGTTACTTGCATGTCTTCTAATTGTAACACTATGATCACAATATTAATGGACCCAGTACACAGCATTTATTCAGTCAAAAGAACATGATGATCAAGATTTGCCAACTACTACATTGAATATGATGATTAATTTGTGACTCAAGTTTTCCATCATTTCTGTTGACCAAAATGCAGCCATTGATAGGTACCTTCAGGACATACTACATTCACTTAGTATTATCAATGATTCTAGGAATTGAAAATTTTATCTAGAACATTCAGTACCACCTTAAATATCTAAAATATTCTTCAAACTATATACCTCTCAGGGTAAACATTTCTATGTAATGTGATATTTTTTGTTACTCCCAGGATAGAATAATTTTATAGTATAGTATAATATAGGTAGTATAGTTAAAAATCAATCATCAATGAAATTAATTCCCTTTAGTAGGAATGTAGATAGGGACCTTGCCCAGGCACATATGTAAAAATAAGCATGTGAATTTATGAAGTTAATACAACTTAGTTTAGGCTAATGATATAACATGCCACAAAATTTCATGAGGAAGAAAATTCCTGCCAAAATTAACTCTAAATTTAGTAATTTCAGCTATTCAATGATGCATGCTATTTCAATGGGTGAAAACAGCAGTTCTTATTTTCTGAAGGAGATACACATTACTAGTAAGACAAACACTACACATGCCAGCATAATTTAGCTTTGTATAATTTATGTGCAGCTCTATAAAAGGTTTGGTGAAGGTTTTTGTTATTTTAATTTCAATTTTTTTTTTTAGAATGAGAACAATCTCTGCTAAACCATCTATGGTGATGGTCTTTGTTTTAATTGGCTCTATTGATTAGGAGAAGTTGCTAGATCTTAAACCTCTTATTCCAATCATGATATCACTGCTGTAATTTTATTTGTGAGTCTAGGTATATCCTACACTACACAATGAATTATCAAGGCAAAATTGCACTTTGGTAGATAAAATCACCCAAAGACTCATCACAGATAGGACTAGATCTAACAATTCATTAATAACTTCTAAAACATAGGCACTGTAACTGTATATTGGGTTCACTGGTGTGAGGGTCAACTACCTTCTAATCAATTGGTCTCCTAAGATCTAAATATTCTGAGTATTTAACAGATGGTCTTACAGTAAGTTACTTTAGTTCACTTTGGGTAAACTTAGAGAGGAATTTATCACAGATTTGTTTTTTCCTATGGCAACTCAGTTTTTATCCTCAAAGAAATAGACTTTCTTCTCAAGGAGTGGTTTCTTAGCTTGGAAAGTGGCTCAATTATAAATACTTTATTGAGAGAGAGCAATTATTGATACAAGAATCCATAACAACTTTTTTTCTCTTTTTTCTTTTTTTTTTGCATACATGACATTTAATAGCGTCCAATAGGGTATCTGTATTTCTTTAAGCCACAACTCTAACTTTAACTAACAACTTCTATAGTTTATAAGTCAAGCACTATTCACTGGCCTTCCATTTATCTTTCAGTTGGAACCGTGTGTAATACTATCCAATGCTATTGAATCCCCCTACTTCAAAGTGTTTTTACTTAATGTGGCACTTGCAGCACTTCTGTATTATTATTATTTTTTTGTAACTCTCTGGATTGATCCAGTAGAACTCATTCAGATCATAATATTCAACGGATACTATAAAATAATTCAATAGAAAATTCTTGTACTATCATTATTTACATATGGTTTATCTATGGTATCATATACCACTTGGCAAATAAAGATAAGAATAGATACTTATTTTTTCCATTCATTGTTGCATAGCATAATTGGTATGCCTCAACTGTGTTTTTAAGGTTCTTTGTCTTAGTAAAAATGTATTTAACTAAAATCTTGTCTCACTAACATTTACTTAAATTTAATTTATATTGACTAATCATTTATTTAAAAAAACAATGCATAGTTATTGTGGATTACAGTAAGTGGACACAAAACCATTTCTCATCAAGCTTTACCTCTATAATTGTTCAATGTATCAATAACAGGCATTCCAGTATCATAACATTAATAATTTTTCTTATTTCAATCTGGAGCATGACATAACCACTAAGGCTTTATATATATATATATATATATATATATATATATATATATATATATCTTTTTATATTTATATAACCACTAAGGTTATAATATATCTTGATTACATCAAAAGAGAAAATGGTGTATTTCAGTAGAAGGGAAAATAAATATAAATATAGGTAAAATTAAATAAATATAAACATAAATATAAATAAAACTTAATATAAATATAGGTAAAATATAAAAGGTCTCCAATTAACTAAAGTCTATCATATTGATACTTGTTACAAATATATGAAAGTTTAATACCAGTAAAGACACATTCCAGGAATATTCCTGAGTTTTCAATGACTGCATCTGAATAATAATTTAAAGACTCTCTTGATCTAAACTTTGTGAAAATATTAAAATTAATTAAATTTTCATATTCAGATTCCATTGAAAGGGAAACATGAAAATATTACTCCATAATGAGAAACAGTTATTATTCACTAAAAAAAAAATTCTGAATGTTCCCCTTCCCTGCTGGTATTTACATGCAGTTTGACTAACCATGAGCTGATGTCTTTCTTGGATGGAAACTTACTTCCTGAAAGCAGTTCCTGAATCTTCATAGTTAATGGATCTTGACTCTGCTTCTGAGAGTTCTTATGGGTTTTATGATCCCCCTTGAGCCACAACTTAGTGGGTTAGCAGACAATATACTCCTAGGTAGTTTAATCAGCATGTTTTCAATAGAGAGAAAATTAGAAAGGTACTAAAAATATTTTTCCAATCTAAGAGTTGCAAACTATTTTAGTTCAAACTGGCCAAATTATTTCCTTTATTGCTTTGTGCTGTCACCATTGAGATTCTGTGCATTCTAGTGAGAAGAAATAATACGAAATACTAGTTGACTCATTATGTGCTTACCTCCAATGTGAACACATTTTAAATTAAAATTAATTAAATACCCTACTGAACATCATATTCTGCTAATACAGTGCACCAAACTGTGCCCTTTATTTCCTCTAAGGATCATGTGACTACCACTTGGGAGCCAAAGCTTACTCTTCTTGTCAAAGAACACAATTTTAGTGATTGCTATATGTGCGAAAATAAGTTTAATAGTCAAATATTTACATATAGTTGTATCATCTAAAATTAAAATTTTCCATACTTCGAGATGTTGTAAATATGGGGTCATCTGTCTGTAATGGTTTGAATGACAATGCAGCCCTACTGTGAATTAATGGACACCATTTTATGGAACTATTTTGGAATGATTGAAAATGTGTGTTCTACATAGAAGGCATGCCACTGGGGAGGAAGAGTGCTTTGAGGTGTCAAAAGACTTGTGCCATTTCAGTGTTTTCTATATGTCCATGTTTGTGGACCAAGAGATGAATTGACAGTTGTCTCTGCTCAAGTCTTGCTCTGACATCATGGATGCTAACCCTTTAAACCTGAAAGCCTAAATTAACTATTTTCTTTTATAAGTTGCCCTTGACATAGTGTTTGTCACAGGAGTAGAAAAGAGACTGGAATACGATGTTTATCAGAAAGGGGGAAAGAAGCAGAAGAAAAGAGGAAGAAAGGAAAAAAAAAAGAAAAAATGAAGAAAGAAGAAAAGAAAATCTACCATTTCAGAAAAAAAGATTTATTAATGTAGTGGGGTCAGGTTAAGAAATAACAAAAAAAATCAGAAATAAAACTAATTAGAGCTTTTAAGAATATTGAATTTGCAAGTTGTTAGAGCATCAGAACTACTTGTTTGGGTGAACAGTTAGTAAAGTCCAATTCATGATATTGGTATACTGGATTCTTACCTAGAATTTCATGCTTACTAGGTTATATTATTCTTGAGGCAATGTTGAGGCTCAGACAAAATAGTAGTATGAGAAATCTGTAGCTTCTCAAGGTCCATACTGACTGTCCTATTAACTTCAAATGTTAACTTGATACAGCCTAGAAGGACTGGAGGAGGAATCAGTCTGGGCATATCTGGAGAAGGCTGTCTTGTTGTAGGAGGCCCCAGCCCACTGTGGTCAACACTATTGTCTAGGAAGGTGGTTCTGGGCTGTATAAGAAAGTTAATTAAGCATGGGCTTATTATCAAAGTTGCAAGCTGTTTTTATTCACAGTTTCTCCCTCAGATCTTGTCACAATTCCTACCTAAAATCCCTTAAACGATGCAATGCATGCAACCTAGAAATGTAAGCCAAATACATACTGCCTTGCCCAAAGTTGATTTATTCATTATGTTACCATAGCAATATAGGAAACTAGAACAATACCCTCTGACTATACTGATTAAGCTGTGAATGATAAATGCTTGGCTGGAAAAAGGGGTTCATGAGTCAAAAACACCTAGCATAAAAAGGTTTAGGGTCTGCTTTAACCAAACTCATTGAGGAAAAAAAAAGTTGCGATGTACAATTTTTAATGCAAAATGTTCATAAATAAGTAAGATATTCACACTTTATATAAAACAAGAATATGATTTTTATGTTTCTGGTCCAATAATACTATCTTTCTACCAAGTATGGCATAAAAACAAGCCAGTCAACATTCATCAGATCAGAAACATCTGCTGTTCATCCTTGAAGATTTGAGAAATACCATGTTGTTAAAATTATAAAAAGGAACAATGTGTCTAAAAATATCAATTAGGCAACTATGTGTGAAGAGAATGTGAATGCTAAAAAAAAAAATTAATAGGAAGAAAATGTTGAGAAAAGAAGCAAGTGTAAAACCTCCTGTGAAGATATTGCTTCTTCAGACATAACAACCTAACTCGTTTGAAATTTAAATTTGCTTTAGCTTTTATTTTAAAAAGGGTTTTTTTTTTTTAATATGTGACAACAATCCCATTTAATTGTCTCATTATAAAAGCTATTTCTTGGTCTAAGACTACATTAAGCCTTTCTTGACACAAACTGAGACCTAAGAATTTGAATTGGATGACAGTATAATGATAGAGATGCAAAAGGAAGATTAGTCCTTGAGTTATATTCTCCTGGCATGTCAGGAAACCACAGGTACTTCTAATCACATATCAATCCTTCCTCCAAAGTCGCTACAAGTCAAAAGTCACTGGTGGCACTTTTCACTTGATCTAAAACCCTGATGGACATAATAGAGTTTCCCACACAGCCCTTTGTTTGGCTTAGAACACCCTGTAAAACTAGTCACACTGCCATGTCTCTTTTAAAGCTCTACCTAAGCATGCACATGTGAAGCAAAGTGATTCTGAAATTGAATTAAAATATAAAACACTGGTGTGGCCTGACACATTCATCATGCCAGCAATGTTCATTTTCTATTTCATCTTTTTTTTTTCTAATCATCTCATTTTTAAATGAGCCATATTTGAGAATTTAGTGTGATCAAAGCAAACAAGGCCCTTGTTAGCCAATTGAATTATTCAGGTTTTTTTTTTTTTCTTTCTACCTGTTGTTTCAAATTAGAATTGATCCTTCTGTACTGAGCAAACACACATGTATTTACAATTCTGAAGTACACTCAGCCGCAGAAATGAACTGAAATTGGAGTGTGGGTGAAAATTCCATCAGATCTGTGAGCTAGCAATGCAGATCTTGACAGAATCATGTACAATGAACTGAAAGGAAGTGCCACCTACATCAAAATTAGTTGCCCTCTTCTACTTTTATCTTCAGGGGATCTTCATGTTTATTATATCTGACAGTGTTTGCAGTTTTGTTTTAAGAACATAGAACAGTTACTTGGATTATAAGGCTTGCGCAGAAGCCTAACCTGATGATGAATGATGAAGTTAAATTATAAATTCATACCTATTGGCCTTCATTTGACAATTTTAATACCATATAGTCCTTGCTACTACATTCCCCTTAGTCCAAATCCAACAAAAATTCTACAATTCTGTCTAGGGTTAAAGAATGCTTTTGTTTCCTGATATAATTTTTACTTTCAGATTTTGACTACACCACACTATTAAAAAAAAAAAAAAAAAAAAAAAAAAAAAAAAAAACCTACCTAACGAGTATTTTGTCTATTTCTGTAAACACTGACCATCATAAATGTATGGCTCATATTAAAAGATCATGTGTATTTCATAGTCTAGTTGACCTTAGCTGTGTTGTGATGGAGTGTAGATGGTTGTAGATTTTATTTAGGCAAGTGGTCTACCACTGAGTTACATGTCAGCTTGAACACTTTTATTCCTGTAACATATGTTACCATCATTTTTATTTGAATTTTTAAACTATTTTTTTCATTTGCATGTTAGATTATTTTATGTGGCCTTATTCTGACTTCACTGATTCTTTGACTTGGTCACTGCTTACTCTATCAAACCAGTCCAAAGTTTTTTCTCAAAAGTGGCTTCAATCATAAGGCGAATAGTTTCCAACTTTCTCCAACACCACTGGTTTGTTCTTTTGGAAACTAAAATTTAGAATATATGTGTATACTACCTTCTCTGAAACCTCTTCAGACCAGGCTCATTCAAGTACATGTCAAACTCTAGAATATTTTAAAATATAATTCCAGGCTTATAAAATATAACTTACTGCGAATACTGAAAAGATAAACCTGCTTTTCCAAGAGAAAATTTCTGACTCTCTGTTGCCACTTAAATCTCAGCACATACGCCAAACTCAATTTGCAGGCTAGCTTCCCCATACTATGAGCTATCAGAAGTCTTCAGGCTAAATCCCAAAGATGCTGATGTTGGACAGGATGACATTTAATTTTGCTCGTTTCAGTGGAAACTTTTGCAGTTACCATGTTTTCATACTAAACTTTTATCCATCAACACTTATGAGACAGAAAAAAAAAATGAAAGTTTAAACAAAAGATAAAACAGTACTGAGGAAGGGCCTTGTTGAGGTTACTGCCCACTTGAATATTCATGCATTTGCTCTTACACTTCTTTATTCAAAATTTAATTAGTTATTAAAGAAATCCGAGTAACATAGTTAATATGAAGTTTACAGGAAACAGTAATAGGAGGAAATCCAGTGTGCAAACAGGCCTGCTACTGTAAAGGGAAAAAGGATGAAAGTTAAAGTTCTCTAGGTAAATGGATTCTTAGAGTAACCAAAGAAGAGCTATTGCGAGAGTTAGTAGCATTGTCAGAGTACTGTATAGGGAAAGCCAAACCAGAAACACCTTTTGTCTATGAATTAAAAATAATAAAAGAAAAAGGAAAAGTGCAAGCATTTAAATATGCTTCAATATCTAGTGTACTTGAGGAAAAAATAAAATATAACAATAAAGAGCAACAAGAAAAAATATGTAATGCCAAGTTGACAAGACAGGAAGGGGAAGGGGAATCTGTCATAGAACATGAAAGGTCAGCTCAGATGCAATAGACTTTGAAATAGAAAATTCAGACTTGTTTTCAAGTTAACTAGAATATATTGACCTACTACAACAGACAATGAGATAATCAAAATGATAACTGTATCTACTTTTAGGGTACCTATAGTACTTTATTTGTTTTTGACAATCATTTAGGTTTTCTCTAAAATTTTAGTGTCATTATATCTTTCTCCCATTTCTTCCCTCTCTCTAAACTGTCCAATATATGACTCCTTGTTCGCCTCCAAACTTCTGGACTTCTTTTTTATTAATTGTCACATAAGAATCTATATGTATTGGCATATGCACCTATATTCCTAAAAATATCAATACAAATTTTTGTTTTCATAAAATATACTCTCATAACATTTTCTCCTTTTCAAATACTAACATATCTTCCTCAACTCTCCAAGCATCCAACTCTATCTATAGTCTTTCTCTTTACATAATAAATAGGTAAAAATAAAAATAAAAGAAAATGAGAGAATAAAAGCAAAACAACAAAAGCAAAACACAAAACATACACGGCAAAACTCATAAAATCATACAACTGGAAACCATAATCTATGAGATAAAGAAAAGTTAGACAAAATATGCCCAAATAAACCAATATGAGACAAATTCTGGGTATGCATTGCTATGAATGGTGCCTGAAGTTAAGTGTTGCTAACATACAGAGTAAGACTCCTTTGGAGATGAATGAACTTTTCTCTGCAAGCAGATGTTAACTGGAGAAAGTTTCTTGGGTGGGGATGGTTGTCAATGTCCATATCTCTTCTCAGAGCTGAGAATCTGTGTGCCTTGATTTTGCAGAGGTCTTTGTGAGCCCATATTGTGAGTCTTGTTGTGGTTGGAAGACGCTCTCTCCTTGAGATCATTCATCCCCTCTGATTCTCACATTGTTTCAGCCTCCTTTCCTAAATACCTCCCTGAGCCCATGTGGGGGTGTCTTCAGTGACCTATTTTGTAAAAAAAAAAAAAAAATGTAAACTTTAAAACTGAAAGCTATAAGTTTGTTTTTAAAAGCTTTCATAATTCTTTATGTACTATATTAATTCAACCATTCATAAATATCATAGAATAGAAAATTGCAGGTGTAAGTACATCAAACTATGTCTTGTTATTTGTTCTCTGGGGGATAATTTTATTTTTTATTTATTTGTATTTACTTTTTCAATTTGGCTGCAATATAGTTTTCATGCCACATTACTTGTAGTTTATGTATTTAATTGATGAACCGGCTGCTGAAGAACAATAAATCTTAAAGCATTTGTTTTGCTTTTAAAAACAATTATCTCCAACCCTTGATAAACTTGAGGCCCCAGGGAGTGGGGAGGTCTCGTGGTGTGGGGAGGGTCTGAGGAACTGTGAGAGAGAGGTATGGGATGGGGGCAACCTGGGATGGGGTAACGATTGGACTGTAAAAGAATCAAAGTAATAAAAAACAAACAAACAAAAACCCCAAAATGATTATTCCTCATAAGAAGAAATGGGTTACATTGAGAACACAAACACATATGTTAGTATAGAGCTCAGTATGTAATAATTTGATATTTGATGTTAAATATCAAATAATGTTAAATATCAAATAATGTTAAATCATCAAATAATGATATTTGATACTAATATATAAGTACTTTGTTAAAAAGAAAATGAAATATCTGAGAGTAGTTTTTACTTTATTTTTCATAGATTTTGATTATCTCAGTTTTTAGATAGGGTAATCCATCAAGTCTCTTCTCAAACTACATTTATAATTATAATTGTTTATCTTTGTCTAATATTGAAGCAAAATATAGTAAGCATGTTCATAATCTAAATTACTAACAATTCTTATGTCATGTATCATCACTCTTTCTTTAAATGACTTAGTGACAAAAGAGTTTTGATATGTATTCAAATAATTCTACTTTAGTGTTTTTAAAATTTAAAATGGTACGATCTCATTTTTACTTTGAAGTAAAAGTAATAAATGAAGATCTACAAGCAACCAGCGGCTGCTGAGAGATGAAAGATAATCACCCTGATATGTTACTCAATCTCAGATGGTTAGCATTTTACACACAGGGAAAACACTAAATGCTCTCAGTGGGATATGAGTATGTGATACAATAGTAGTCATAAATAAAATGGGCATGAATTTGAAAGGGAATGGAAGGAGTGGAACATTGAGTACGGAGAGGAAAAAATCTTGTACAAATTAAATCAATTAGATAATTATGTGAGGAAACATTTTTTAAATGATACTCTGAAAAGCAATGTCTATAAGACAAATATTGAAAAATCAATAAATTCATATTTTGTAGAAGTATTTTATTATGTTGCTTGAAGTATCTTGCACACTGTAGCATGATCTGAATGAGTTTTAATGTACACGTAACAATATATAACTATAAATCCTTTGACTAAGTGGAAGTTTTAAAGGTCCATTTCTGGTTGTTGTGCAGTGAAAGGTTTACCAGTTTTCATTAAAGTACTTTAAGTTTATTGGCCAGAGCTGTCTTTTATATGCCACTGTGCTACATGAGATGGCAGCATTTATTTTGTTGAAGAATAGGTCTTAAATAGCTGACACATTCCTTAGCAATAAACCACTGATAGAAAAATTGGTCCTCCTTCCATTCATAAATTTCAGAAAGGGCTTTTGCAAGTGGCTCACAGCATGCTGCTATCCCAGTTCCAAGGATCCAAATGTACTCTTCTGGCCACTATAGACACAAAACATGAACATGGTGTTCTTACATACAAGCAATTATACACTCATAAATATAGATTTGTATTTTTGAGGCATATAAATATAATTTATTAATGAGAAAACATAATCCATATTTACTCAATTTTGTCTTCTCTTTCATTAAACCTCAAAAGAACATCTCTATTTTAATACTTAGCCATTTCCATATTATCTTTTTGTTTTTGTTGTTGTTACCTTCTGTACTAATATACTCTTACCTTACAAAAGTAAATCTCCACATTCTGATTTAAATAAATGTAGAAGCTTCCAGTTTTTTTTTCAATTAAATTGGAACTTAAATTGGTAGATTGTGATCCTTTACAATACAGAAAGATGCTCCTTCCTACCTCCATCTGAGGAAAAACAATACTCTGGAAGATACAGAAAAAGAGCCCTAACTGGGGTCTATATTGACTCATTAAAGTTCTCACATCCATAATTTATCTTTTAAAATACCCAGTGTAATATTTTGTTTTGGATACAACACCAGAATAATGTGAAAAGAGATAGATGAAAATCTCCAAAAAATTTATACTACCTCTAGTCAATAATGGTAAGTCTGAGGGAGTCTTATCAAATGGGATTTTGCTAGTAATCAGTTAAAGGAAGCTAAAGAATCTTGTGAGACCCATAAGGTAAATTTCAGATGGACTTGTAATTCACCAGCATCCATGATTACCTGGACACAAACCCAGCCACAAAACCCTCCACCTGCCTGCAATAGGTTCTGGGGAACCTATTGCAGTACAGAACGTGTGGGAGTGGCCAAGCAATGTTTGGTTTAACTTGAGACCCTACCACCAGAGGGAGCACATGCTTTACACTGCCTAGATAATGAGGACTGGATTGCCAAGTGACTTAAGGTAGAGCCAAGCACACTGGCAAAAAACAAAAACTAAAAATCAAAATAAAAAAACAAAAACAAAAAAAAACCAAACAAGCAACAACAGAATCAATCAATCAAACAAACAAACCACAATGAAATGATTCTTAATGATAACCTACTAAATTTATATTTCAGTGTCATCTCCGGTCATCTTCAGAGAGTCTTCCTTCTACAGCAGATGGGTATAAATGGATATGAGAGACACAGCTAGACATTATTCAGGGAGTATAAATTGGAAGTCATCATTGGGTCCCTTCACATAGAATTAGGAAACTTTATGGGAGAGAAAGACTGTAGAAGTCAGAGGGTCTGGAGGACAGTAGAAGATGGCCCATAGAATCAGCTAAACAGGGCTCACAAGGGCTCACCGAGACGAAAGCATCGAGAATGGTCTTACATGGGTCTGCACCAGATCTTCTGTATATATGTGATGGCTGCTCTTGGGAGACTTTAACAGTCTGGCTAGGTATGTCTCTGACTCTTTTGCCTGCTCATGAGATTCTTTTCCTCCTATTGGTTTGCCTGTTGCAGCTTAGGTATGATGGCTTCCGCCTTGTCTTACTGTATCTTGTTTTATCATACTTGGTTGTTGTCTCTTGGAGACCTGATCTTCTTTGAAGGGAAACATGGAAAGAAATGGTTCTTGGTGAGCGGAGTTGTGAATATGAGGGTGGAAATAGTGGATGGAGGGGAAACTATAGTCTTGATATATTGTAGGAAAGAAGAATCTGTATTTTTAGAAGACGAAAACCTCAAGAGTTTCCTAAGTAATTTTCAAATGAGTCTATGGTTTCTTATGCTAAATTTTTAATTGATCACAAACATTATTTACCTAGAGGCAGTTACCCTAAAGAAAGACCGTGACACTATCGCCTAGTAAACCTAATAAACACCATGGTTGTTATCAGAATTCGTTGAGAAGAGGCATGCGCTATGAGTAATATTTATATCATCGCATATGCTATAAAGTGATCATTATGTGTTCATATACATGTTTATTATATATTACTTTGTATATCCATATGTATCATGTTATATGATTTTCATAGTTTATGTATAACTATTTAAAGTCTTCTATACCTGGAAGTCCAGAGGTTGGAAAGATTTGAGGGCTGATTTTAGTCATGGTGCCCACCTACTTCTCCAATCAATTTGATTCTATTCTCCTCCTTGTAGAGTTTGTTTTTAAGTATTTATTAGCTTCCCATAAAGCTTTGCAAGTTGGTTGTACAACTCAGGGTGTTTGGCGTATACAATAAGAAAGAAAGAAAAGTTTGCAGTATCTATCAAAAAAAAAAAAAAAGGTCTACTATTTTCCTTCTTTGGGTTTGAAGAGTAAAAAAAGGGCAGTATCAAAACTATGTTTCAGAAAGTATTCAAATTTAATAGGATCAAACTGTGAAGCAATTTTTTTTCTTGTGGTCATTGTTGAATTAAAGGCAACTCATGAAACAAGCAGGGGGTAATAACAGCTAGGTGTGGTTCCAAATAGGGAAGATAGCTTTGCAGAGAGTTCCAGAGAGGTGACCATCAAACACCAAATCTCCTGTTATGCTGAAGTAACTAAAACCACCTATGAATGGTAGGGATGCATGAAAAGGCCAGTCCTGCTGTTCCAGAGCTGCAGGATCTCCATGATCCAGGACAACAACCAGATAACCAGAAAGAGACCTGGTGTAGCTTTAATACTGATTGTGTCACAGAATCCAGAGATCTCCATCCAGTCCAATGACCCATTGCAATGAACATTTGCAATTGAAAATGTATCTACAAAAGAATACACTCCGGGACACACTGTTGCATACTATGGGTCCCTTGATGAGAGTTTTGCTAAGCTTTGTTTTGCTGTTTTGGCTCTTCCTCCCTTTGTTCCTTTTGGTGGATGTTTTATTTTTTTGGGGGGGGGGGCTGTAGCAAAGAAAAGTGAGGATAGGAAGAAAGGAGAAAATGAGTGGGACCGGAGTGAGTAATGTGTAAAACACAAGGAAACAATAAAACAATTTAAATATCTTATTTTATTTTATTTTATTTTATTTTATTTTATTTTATTTTATTTTATTTTATTTTATTTTATTTTATGTGCACTTATGTTTGTTTGTGTACCATGTTCATTCCTGGTGTCTTCAGAGGCCAGAAGAAGGCACTGGATCATCCAGAACTGGAGTTAGAGGGAGTTGTGAACAAACAACATAGCTGATGAGCCTCAACCTGTCTTCTCTGGAAGAGCACCTGGTATTTGTAACTACTGAACCATCTCTAGACAGAAAATGTCTGTAAAAAGTAATATAAGAGACTGCTCCACCTGGGTATCCATCCCATTTGCAGTCACCAAAAGGAGACATGTTGCAGATGTCAGGAAATGCATGCTGACAAGAGCCTGATATAGCTGTCTCCTTAGAGGTCTGCCAGAGCCTGACATATACAGAGGTGGATGCTCACAGCTAGCCATTGGGCTGATCATGGGGTTCCCAATGGAGGAAAGAAGACTGAAGGAGCTGAAAGGGTTTGCAGCCCCATGGGGAGAGCAACAATACCAACCAACCAGAGCTCCCAGGGTCTAAACCACCATCCTGGGAGCACATAGGGAGGGACCCATGGCTACAGCTGTATATATAAGGGAGAATGGCCTTATTGGGCATAAGTGGGAGAGGAGGTCCTTGGTCCCATGGAGGCTGGATGCCCCAGTGTGGGGGAATTCGAGGGCAGGGATGTGGGAGCGGGTGGATGGGTGGGTGCACATTCTCATAGAAGCAGGAGAAAGGGGATGGTATAGGAGGTTTCTAGGTGTGTGTGTGTGGGGGAATGGGGAAAGGGGATAACATCTGAAATGTAAATAAAACATCCAATTAAAAAAATTTTAAAAAGGACAATTTTTTTTCTCACTCCCTTCTTCCCCTTTCCCTCTTCCTCTCTTAGTATTTTTGTCACTGATTTGAAAACAGATAGTGCAACCTTCAAAACTAATCAACCACCACCAAGAAAAAAAAACAAAACATATTTAATTCCAAGATACTTTCTGCTGTAAGTCTGTTCCTGGCCAAAAATTACTACAGTTTTTATTATATCAAAACGAAAGGCCTGAACTCCAGAGGAGTTCTATTTTGAAACATTGTTCATTCCTGCTCTGTTTGTTTGTTTGTTTGTTTGTTTTACAGTACAATGCTGACTCCAGTGGACATATCAGACAACGAATAAGTGATACTTTTATAATATTTTTAATCCTCAAAGGATTTTATTTCTTTTACTTTGTTTACCTTACCAAGAAACTGCACTTATTTACTGACATGCATTATTCAATGTCAAGTGAAGGCACATACATTATTCATGTGAGTGGCCCTGAGAGAGGAAAATTATGTTATTTTTATCAAAAGGTTAACTTTAAATGAGATATTTATTAATAGCTTGTTTATTTTCTTTAAGTAGAAGATGTACTATGTCAAAACTAAACACAACATAACTAAGATGATAATAGCAAAATACTAATATTAAGGTTAGTAAAGAAATGATATGACTATTTATACTGTGATAATCAAGTTTCATCCAGAGAAATTATATATTTTATATTTTAAGAAACTGCTATTGTTCTGTGTTCATTTTGAAAGCATAATGGATATCATAAAGAATACTAGAAAGTTTATTTTAAATAAATGGCATATGTGTGTAGAAATTACATTGTCAGGTTATGCTCTATTATTTAATTCAAATACATTGCACTGTGGTTTCAGCACCATCTTTGATAAATACTGACACTGATAAGTACTAAAGAAGATAATTTGAAAACAGCTTTTCCATTAACAGTGTCTGTCAGTAAAACACATCTCCATATTACAGCACATTCAGAATTGTCTAATGTGGTAAAAGTGTGACACCGATGTCTCAGCAAGATCATTTTCACTTCAAAATAATTTTACATTTTTTAAAAAATAATAATTATTTAAATTTTGTTATGAAGTGCACATGGATAGAAGTTCATATCACCAAGTTATTGTTTTGATGTAATGTTACATAGCCAGGAATGATTGCTCATGACTGTAATCCCAGCATTTTGGAGACTTAGATAGGTGACTGGTGTGTTTCAGTTTAAGCCAGCAATCTCGCCTGTGAAAGGTACCCTGTCTCGCTGTCTAACAAAACAAAAACAAAATATACAACAATGTATTAGGAATCAAAATTTTACACTTAACAAGCTCTGTCTTAATCTTACGAGGTGTATTACAATCACAGCAGATTATCTCTGAAGCAGGGTACGTCTTAGTAGTTAAGAATGGGAGATTCTCAGCTCCTTGTACTAAGTATTGCATAGTTATTTCTAAATGGATGCAACACGGGAAACCTATCACAAACCACAATAAGTGTAACATCTAGATTTTAAATTAGAAATTTTATAGTATATACCGTTTTTATGCATTTCAAAGTCTATGTGCAATGTAAGAAATGGTTCTTATCATTCAAGATTTCTCAAAAATCCTCTGAATTGAAAACAAGTTTCTAAGGACAATTTCCAGACATCATCATGGTTTCCTTAAAAGTTACAAAAAGTAAATACGTAGGAAAAACTAACAAGACATTTTTACATTACATTCAGAAACTTTGTACTGCATGTTATCCACAGATTTTTATGCTTAGCAAAAAACTGCATACACACACATTCAGAGAGAGAGAGAGAGAGAGAGAGAGAGAGAGAGAGAGAGAGAGAGAAAGAGATGGAAAGCAAAGATTGTGTAGAAAATTTAGGGTTTCATAGGATTTTAACTTTAATTATATGCATACAAAATGTATTTATTCAATTATACTTTACATAGCTAAGGAAGAATCAGGTTGACTTGAGAATATTGAAAGAGTATCATTAAACTAATTACATGTTTAAAGAAAAAAATATCTATTAAGACTAAAGGATTTCAGATGATGCAACCAGAAAATAAATAGCTTACTGATAATGATATAAGACTTTATGTTTTTGACAGAGAAGTCGAACATGTATAGAAACCTGAGCTTGTGTCTCTGCTCATAATTAGAATTGATTTTATTACTGATTTTTGCTCTAACAGAAAAGAGCTGCCCTGGCAGCAATGAGAATCAAAACTAATAAAGCAGAAAAAAAAAAAGAAAGCTTTCTTTTAGAAAGCCATGTAGTACCCTAGATGCGATGTACCATACCTCCTGCACTGTCAAAATCCCCCCATCCTCCCTGGACTCACTATGTTCAAGCTTCAACACAAGGCCGGTGGGAAATATTTCTATCATGCATTGTCACAGACTTTGTCTCATCTGCCATTGGTCTCTGCATTTAAGGGTTTTGCTTTCCTCCAGCTTCATTGCAAGGATTAGCCCTGCATATATCTAGTAGGGCTGTTTGCAGACTCGGTTGCCTTACTGAGGCCTTGGAATGCATCAGTCAGCCCAATAATTACCTTCAATCACTAATGATGGAAGAATGATAAGGAACTCATAGCCGGGCAGTGGTGGCGCACGCCTTTAATTCCAGCACTTGGGAGGCAGAGGCAAGCGGATTTCTGAGTTTGAGGCCAGCCTGGTCTACAGAGTGAGTTCCAGGACAGCCAGGACTACACAGAGAAACCCTGTCTCAAAAAAAACAAGGAAAAAAAAGAAAAAAGAACTCATGAGAACCAGGCTCCCATGTGAACCACAAAACAAATACATATTTGCTGAACTATTCTTTCTCTTCATTTTGTAACAGTACTAACTACTACAACAACAACAAAAAGATGCACAGTACAGTTTCCTTTTATATGAAATCTCTTTTTAAAAAATTATTTTATTTACATTGCAGTCGTTGCATACCTCTCACTCCTCGTTCCCACAGTTCCTCATCCCATTCCTCCTTCCAATTGCCCCTGAGAGGATGCTTACATCTCTACCTCCATTAGGCTTCTCCCTGCAGCCTCAAGTCTCTCAAATATTAAGGGCATCTTCTCCCACTGATGCCAAACCAGGCAAACCTATGCTACATATGTACTTGGGCTTCAGACCAGCCCATGTAAGCTCCGGTTGGTGGCTCAACTTCTGGGAGCTCCTTGGTGTCTGGGTTAGTTGAGACTGCTGGTCTTTCTAAGGAGTTGCTCTCCCCTTCAGCTTCTTCAATTTTTCTCTAACTCAACCATAGAGGTCCTCGACTTCAGTCCATTGGTTGGGTATAAGTATCTGCTTTTGTCTCAATCAGCTGCTCGTAGGACCTCTCAGAAGACTCTTCTGTAAGCACATCATAGCATAGTAGTGACAGGAATTGGTGTCCCCCCGATGAGGTGGATCAATGTCATTGGATGGCCTTTTTTTCAGTCTCTTCTCCATTTTTGTTTCTGCAGTTCATTTAGTCAATTCCGGGTCAGAAATTTTGACTGTGGGTTATTAACCCTGTCTATTTACTGGAAGTGAAAACTTCCAGTTCCCACTCCCCAATGTAGGGAATTTTGGCTAAGGTCACCCCCAACGAGTCGTGAGAGTGTCTTATCTCAGAGAGGGTCTCTGGTGTTTTCTGAAGGGTACTCCACCTCCTACTTCCCAAGGATGTTTATTTCCATTCATTTTCTTGTGCAGGAATTGGCCAGGCTGTTCATAAGTCACGAACATCTTAATACACTAAGATTTTATTCCCAGCCAATTGTTAGTTGAAAATTTCTTGGCATCTGTGTAATAATTACTCTGTTTCTTTAAAGAAGACTCTATCATTGTCTGGTTGTCGGCTAAAGGCTTTGGATAATTTAGGCCAAATGACTGTGAATTTTACCTTCTGTCCCTTCTTCACTTTTGTTTCCTACTTGATGCAGGAGGGAAAAGACAAAACTCTCATTTATTGTTCTCTTTCTCTCTCCACTATATTATATTTTGCATTATATCTCATACATGAATAGAAACAACATATACATCAATTACATATGCCATGTGATATGATATATATTTATCATATGGTATATTCAAAGATCTCTCTGTACATATTGTAGTAGTTTGAATAAAAATTGCCCCCAGAGACCCATTGAGAGTCATCCTATTAAAGTCTTTTGGAGTAGGTAATGCCTTGATAGAAGGAAGGGTCACTGAGGGCAAGATTTGAGATCTCAGATGCTCAATTCATACCCAGTGGGGCATCTTTTTCTGCTCCCTGTGAATCAAGATGTAGAACTTTCAGCTACTTCTCCAATACTATGTTTGCCTCTATTATGCCACCAAGCTTCCTGCCATAACTATTATTGGCTAAAGCTCTCAACTGTAAGCCAGCTCCAATTACTTAAAAAAAAAAAAAAAAAAAAAAAAAAAAAGTTGCTTTTCCCTAATTCAACCACAGGGGTCAGTCACTCCTGTCCATTGGTTGGGTGCAAATATCTGCATCAAGAGAAAAGCCAGAAGCTGAGAAGGAAAGCAAACCTGTAGAAGGACCAGCAGTCTCAAGTAACCTGGATCCCCAAGTTCTCTGAAACACCGGACCACCAACCAGGCAGCATACACCAGCTGATATGAGGCCCCCAACATATATACAGCAGAGGACTGCTAGGTCTGGGTTCAGTCAGAGAAGATGCACCTAACTCTCACAACTCTCATGAGACTGGAGGCCCCAGGGATTTTAGAGGTCTGGTGGGGGTGTAGGGGGTGGGGATACCCTCATGGAGATAGGGGGTGGGGAGGAGGTATGGGCTGTGGAGCAGTTGGAGGGTGGACTGGAAGGGGAATAAAATCTGGAGTGTAAATAAATAAATAAATAACAGATTAAATAATAAAGATAAAAGTTGCTGTTGTCATGACTTCTTTTCATAGAAATAAAACACCAAGACAGTATTTTATTTATTTATATTAGAAATTGCTTCTACGTCAAGTTACTTCTTACTGATTGCAAAGGTGAATTTGGAATAGAGCCTGATCTGCAAAGATCCTAGTATATGACTAGGTGCTTCTATACATTTGATACTACTTATAAATATGAGTAAACTTCAAATATATTTTATTAAGAAATTTTAGCATAGTTAGGATTTATAAGATTATATGAATATATTGACTTAATATGGCTTTGATAACACCTAAAGTATAGGTTTAATAAGGAATTAAACTTCATGCATCCTGCTTCTTTGTTTAAAACTGATTCTGAAGCGTGATAAGATTTACATGAAAATATGTTTTGAAAACCACACCAAGTGCCAATTTTTTTTCATAAGAAATCATAATTTGAAATTACTTGCAAAAACACAGAGTAAGTTTCCATTTATTCTGTTAGTGACAATCTGCGTGACCCTAACAAGTTGCTAGGAATTTTGATTCTTCTCATCGTTAAAATAGAAGAAAGCACGTACCCATCTCTCAGTACTGGGATAATACATTATAAGTTTTAAAGGAGTATTAAAAGTTGCTTATCACTTTAAAAAACATATTTTCATTTTCTTCAAACCTCTGTGGAAGGCAAAAAGTTCTGTCTTGAGCATGCTTGCACATTCAGTATCATTTTATTTGTAGAAAGCACCGGTAATTAGTGAAGATTTGGAATTCATTGTCACAGCTTGTACTTTCTAAGCTCTTACCCATATGAACTGCACTCATTTCCTTTGCACAGCTTGACCTTTTCTAATTAATGCACAGGAGTGTCTACCTGCAACTTACATTGACGTGCTGTGCCTATCAGAAACTGGAGAATGTTCCAGCTCTACAAATTCCCTAAACACTTGCAGTGACAAAAAAAGAGGTTTGAGAAGTTAGAGAGGAATTGCTCTCAGAGCACTTTGTTTATTGTCTATTTTTAGAAAAGAATAAATCTACTCTATAATTTAATACTTTACCTTTTAAAAATCCTTGTAGAATAAATATTTTTAATTAGTCTTTTAAAACTGTGGAAGAGTTTCTGGGGGACAGTTTAGTTGACAGTGTCCTCTCTCTTTGTTGTACAGCATGCAGAAGGGAGTTTGGATTCCTAGCATTCTAAAAAGTTTGCAAAACACTATGCTGATCTTTCTGTAACTCTAGTGCTCAAGGAACAGGGGCAAATGGTGTTTAGCACGAGCTATAAAGATAGACTAACCAAATAGATGAGGTCCAGGTTGTAACAGGTACTGCTTCTATAACTAAAGTAATAGTGGAAGACACACAATATCAATGTCACATGTATGCAAATACACCCAAACACATGGAAGAACATATATACATATATTATACATATACACATATATACACAAGCACACACACATGCACATACAGACACGCACACAGACACAAACACACAAACACAATCTATTCATGCATACATACCACACATTCACACACATATATATTTATGCATACATACCACACACACACACACACACACACATGCACACAATCACCAGTATCCAGCAGAAGAAAATATTTTGCCAAAGTATGAAAATGGTGACTTTGAGACAAATTGATGTGTCTTACTAGATGTTATCTAACAACAATAAATAATTTAAAATAAGTGCACAGTCAGTCAGCAAATTTTATGTATACCTTTAAATTTCTTTTATTATTTTTAATTTAGTTTTTTATTTATTTATTTTTATTTTATTTATTTTATTTTTATTTATTTATTTATTTATTTATTATTTTTTATTTAGAAAATTTCAGAAAGAATAATGTATAATCCAAAACTCAAAGGAAGGTAAAATACATCACAGGTTACAGCTATTTCACAAAGTCCAAGCATATACATGGTTCACTACAGAAGCCTTTTTTCTTGACAGATTTTGGATGCCTGGCACATGGTTGTGGAGTAGGTTGTTTTCCCACCAAGGTCGTTGGCAATATTTTAGAGCTGCAGTTAAGATATCTTAGAGCAGTTGACACAGATGTCCTGTTTATATCTGAGCATATAACAGTCAGATCAGCTTACTCTTGTTCTCCAACATCAGAGTCTCTACAGTAACCACCACGCACTATTGGAAATTAGGCTCTCAAAACCAAAGAAGAAACTTGGTATTTAATGGATATCAGTATGGATATTTGGAAGGCAAGTCAATAGGCAGACTCTGAGAACATCACAGAAGAGGGAGAAGGAAACAACAGAAGAGCCAGCGGCTGAGTAGACTAAAGTGAAAAGCTGGATGTGATATGACAATTGCACCCATAAGCTCTTAGCAAAAGTTGCACAGGAGTGGACACATCTCCATTCCTCCCTGCACTGAAGATGGATGGCTTCTGAGTGCCCAAACTCCCTGAGGAACTATTGACAGTTTATACTTGCTGGAGAAGGCAAAGATACATTTTTTAAATAGTGTAATCATGGGTACGTTGTCAGACACTGAGAAATAATCCCCATATATTCTCATATACAAGCAACCTTAATTAAATGCAGCGGGTCACACATATCCCCCCAAAGAGACTTAGAATGTAAGTGGAGTTATGGGGAGTAGGAAGGAAGGCCTTCAGAGAATTTATTTCATGTTGAATATCATCAAAATACATTAATAGAGCTCTGAAATTACCCAAAAAATAAGAATTATAGACATTTAAAGAATATAAAGTGGTCATACATTAGATTTCTGAATATTTCTAAGTATATCTCTTCAGCTGTGCTTTCAAAAATTAACTATAATTCCAGTCAATGACCCCAGAAATGCTGTATATCTCAGCTGTAACTTCCACCATTTTCATGCATATCTATCTATAAACTTTTACTTGATTCAATATGTCAATCTTCCTTAAGTGGAGGGGAATTTTGGTTGCAAAATTGTTATTCAAAACTGACAGTAACTTTGCCTTTTTCATAAAAAAGAGATACACAACTAGGAGAGAGATGCCCTGAGAGGCAGGGGCACAACTATTTGTTATTAACAGTGAACATGGCATATTTAAAAACTAGTGATATTACATCCATACATCTGGTAAAAACATGTTAAAAAACACTTCTATTCAGTGTCAAATCTTCTTTTGAAATAAAAGAAAATGATTTTATGAGCAGAATTCGCTGTAGCTGAAAAGTGGCAAACCTAATTTCTATTTCATATCTAAATTCAAAAAATTATTATGTTACAGTTATTCACATTTAATTTCTTGCCATTGTGATCTAAGTTTATGTGTATAGTATTAGTCACATGAATGTTGAGTATATTTTGTTTCATTTTGTTTATTTAAAGCTTTTTAAAGGCTTACATCCAATGTTTCCATTGATGGCCTTGAGACACTTTTAGGTTCAAGCAATTTTCCTGCCTCAAGATTTTAATCACGCCGGGCGGTGGTGGCGCACGCCTTTAATCCCAGCACTTGGGAGGCAGAGGCAGGCAGATTTCTGAGTTCGAGGCCAGACTGGTCTACAGAGTGAGTTCCAGGACAGCCAGGGCTACACAGAGAAAAAAAAAAAAAGATTTTAATCACACAGCCTTCTTTAGTTCAGCGTCTCTTCACTACACTCCTCCAGTTTTTCACCCCTTTGCATCCCTCCTCATCCACTCCCTTTTTGTCTCTCATTTGAACAGAACACTCCTAATTGATAACAACCAAAGATGACAAAATAAAACATACCAAGATGAAGCAAATTTATTACAATGAAATTGGACGTGACAATCTAGTAGAAGGAAAAAAGTTCCAAGAGCAGGCAAAGGAGTCATAGAGACCCACTTGTTCTCACAATCAGGAGTTGCATAAAAACACTAAACTAATAGCTAAAATGCCTGCTGCAGGCTCTGTGCTTGCTTCTTCAGTTTCTGTGAGCCCATTTGAGCCTTGCTTAGTTGGTTCAGAGGGCAGTGTTCTCCTGATGTTCTTCATTTCCTCTGTCTCTTATATTCTTTTCTTCTCTTTTCTGGACATCCCTGAGCTCTGAAGGAGGAGCTTGATAGAGACCTCCAACTTAGACTATCTTTCCATGTAACATCTGGCTGTGGGTCTCTTTGTTTGTTTTCATCTGCTGCTGCAGAAACCCTCTCAGATGTCTGATGCCTGGATGAGGCACTGATCTATGATAATAGCAGGCTATCTTTATGTTCTTATTGCTGTTTTGTTTTGCTTTGTTGGGCCAGTAATGTTTTACCCTTGGTCTCTGAGCCATCTATCTGGTTGGTGGTTCTTGCTTACTGGGTGCTGAGTGAGGTATGGGTTCCTCAGTTATTGGGTCTTAAGTTAAATCAGGCATTATTTGGCTACTTCTACAAGTTTTTTTGCTAAAAAATTTTAGGTTCAAGGTTTTGTGGCTGGGTTAATATTTACATTTCTCTTTTGGTAGCCTTCAGTTCCTTCCCAGACCAAAGAGACTAGAATGTAGGAAAAAATCTTCTACGTAGACACCGACATGACTTCTTCATGTTCCATATAATGTATGAAGTGTTGTCCTTGGCAATGAGGCTCTACTGGCTGCCAGTATTCAGAGAAAAAGAAACTTTGTTTAGCAACAATTTAGGTTGTTTGGGAATTTCTATAGAACACACTTGGCCAACAGCTCAATTGAATGCAACCCATTCCCTCCAGAGGGAGCCTTTCCTGGCTTCAAGAGATGGCCATTTGTGACTCCAGATCCCCCATTACTAAAGATCCTAGTAAGGATCACCATAGATTCCAGAAAGCTTCCACTCAACTGGGCTTCACAACAGCCTTCAAATGCCCCTTATTTTTTATCACTGAGGGACATTTAGGTTGTTTCCAGTTTCTGGTTATTATAAATAAAGCATCTTTTAAATGTTGAATATGACCTAAGTACTGTAATTTAATATAAGATTGATTGATTTCACATTGGCTTCCTTTCCTTCTATTTGCAGTTCTGAAATTCTGCCATAGTAGCTTTGGAGACCATCACGGGAAGCTCCTTCGTGTGAGCCATTCAGCATGTCCAAGAGTGGAGCCTGGTCATTCCTGCAGTCATTCTTTTATTCCTTTAGAGACTCTGTGGCTAGTCACTATTCCTAAGACTCAAGCTGGCCAAAAGACCTTTGGGAAAAAAACGAGTAGTGTATGATATGAAATCTCATTTTCACTGCTACATTTTTCTGTCTGTAAGCTTTCAAAGATGGCTTCACTTAGATGATGAAGCACCTTGATTTTAGGATGATGAGTAATCTGTACAATCTGGCCACAGCCCCTGTGACAACATGTCTGTGAGCTGTTTGAGCAGCACTGCCCACCACATTCAGATCAGCAAAACACTCAGATTTCTTTTGCAATACCAATATGGTATAAGCTGGAACTAAGAAAGATAAAAAAAAAAAGAGCAGAGTGAGAGGGTGACTGGGAGTGGAGAGTGGAAAGAAGAGAGGAAAAGGCTGGGATGGAGGGAGAGGTTGTAAGTAAAAATTCAATATGAAGTAGATAACAAAGGACCTCTAAATTCATTATATATATATGGGGGTTAGGTTAGTGTTTGTTAGTTTCCTAGTAAACTCATGAGAGATAATTTCTGAAATTTAAATGAAGTGTTATATTGACTCTTAGAGCATGGCCTGGAAATATCAACATTAATAATACTAGACACAGCCTTTTACATGAATACTAATAAGATGTATTTCTGGAAATAACCTAACATGCATTTCCATTTGAATTTATATAATGAAATGACCATTTATAGTGAATTTTCTTTCAGCAAGTATGGAAATAATTTTCTGACATCGATGCCTGTGAGAGAAACATTTGGGAGAAAATAAAACAGATCCAAACTGAAAACATTTATTTCTCAATTACAGGAAAAAGCACAATCTATTTACTTCTGAAATGTTCTACAAAGAACATGCATTAAAGTGATAAAACCACTGGAGAACGGATTGCATACTTATGATCGTAAAGCTTGTGCACATTCGAGGGGATTTGTAATAGTTTGTTCTAGTTCAGTTTTCCATTGCCACTTAGAGTTCAAAGCCTTAGCATAAGTGCTCTGGAGAGGTGTACATGTTCTGAGGCTTCTGCTCATATTGCAGCTCCTGTTTCTACTGAAAAATATTTGCCACTGATATACTTGGAGTTCTTTTTCATCATATCTGAAAATAGTTACAAAACAGTGTTTTAACATCTACTATTGCATATGCAATTTGATTCTTACAGTTTTCACAAAGATGGTGGTTTGCATTTACAGAACTGCTTGAAATTAACTAAAAACTTGGTCTTCTGTTAAGTCTCCTTTTTTTTTTTTTTTTTTTTTTTTTTTTTTTTTTTTTTTTTTTTTTTTTTTTTTTTTTGATGGCTGTGACATTTACTCACTTTCGGTGAATTTAACCTTTACTTTCAATATTTACAGATTCAGATGAGATAGTTTTCTTTAGTTAGACAGAATAGTGATATGAAATATATTGTGTACTCAGAAAAAAATTGGAAGTATATACAGACACTATTTTCTTGTTTTTGTATTTCCTCCCAAGCACCTGTCACAGCCGCTATCATTTCAAATACTAGAAAAGGCTAGCAGTCACTTTGCTGTGTTCCACGTTGGCATGCGATTACCTGGTAAGTCATAGAAGTCATGGCACTCTGTTCCTTGTCTCTAAAGGTTCTGTCTCTTTTCTCTCTTCAGCAATTAGCACAAGTTCCTCTGCCATAATCTTCAGGTCAATTTCTACGTCTTTGTAAAATATTTTTTTTTCCTCTGTGAATGGAATTTTCTTTCCATTAGACTGCATTGTATGGTATGTCTTCATGTCTCAAACTCTGTGAGGCAGCTCTACTCTCTCGGGTTCCTGTCCTGCCGTGATCTGCAGATGGCTGAGGTCTGGGTGGGAAATTGAAAACCCCACGGAGCCTCTGCTGGTCCACTGGAGCAGCCAGAACAGTTTCTCTAGGGTCTCCCCCTGGTTTATCTTGTCTCAAATAAATTAAACGAGGCTGCTGATGCAGATAGGTTCCTTTCTGCACAGCTATTCAGTTGGGAAACTTCCTTGCAATCAAGAACTAGACCCAGTGACATAAGAATAATCATTTTTTGTTTCTGGTGTCTCAGGAGACATGATTAGTAAAAGGTGTGATGATGCAGAGTAGAGAGAGGAACATAGAGACAGTGATAGAAAAATGTATCACCTTTTTCTGGAGAGCTCCAGTTCTCTATGCACTATCCAACTCGCTTATGAAGCTTCCGGGTTTTGACCTTGTCAGTCGGGCTTATATGAGTTTCTATACAAAAGTAAAACAATTCTCAGAGAGCCCTACATTCAAAATAGTCAAAGGGATCTGAAAGTTATAGATGTGAAAGGATGATATAATTTATGTCATACACACTTCACTCACCTTTGTTGCCTTCAATTGTAAATGTTCAAAATATTTCAGCAGCAAATATATTCAAAATTGAGTAGCTAATACTTCATGAGTATATATATATATATATATATATATATATATATATATATGTTAAACAAGATAATACTTTTTGCTACAATATAAGTACTTCAATGCCTCATAATATTTATACACAACCATTTATAACTGAAAAACTGCAATACTATTATTGTGTACCTTCCTATGTACAGATACCACTTTAAAGAAGAAAGAACCTTCGTCTTGGAATAGTTTAGACCAAGTGTGAGTCCAGGTTTTCATCCTCCATTTCTTTCCATCTGTATTCCTGCTATCTGTAATTTGAGAATTATAGTCTCTGTGTTACATGTATCTGACTTTTGTCCTTATTGTTCCTCTTTAATAAAGAGACAATTTGCTCTGCATTTTAAATCCTTACAGAAAACATGGAATGGGGAAGAATGAAAGATTTCTTTTAAAAGAAATGTTTAACTGAGGTTAAGATGAAGAATTTACTTCACTGATGCAATCTGCACAGAACTGCAATAGAGTAAACAAACATTATCAATATAAATCCAATGTTTCTTCCAACATTTATGAGATTTTTCTTTTGGTTAAGGTTTTGTTCAAACACTTTGCTGCTTTCAGTAAATGATATATGCACAAGCATGCACATGTGTGAATGCACGTGCACACACACACACATGTGCACACACACATACACATACATAAACACTTACAATCTTATTTCTTATTTTAGGTATAGGGGCATGGAAGAGTACATAGTGTAAGATTACAGTGTGTATTTACTGTAGGTTGTAAAATCTGATAGGATGAGAAGTAACAATCATATATTGTTACATTGTATTTTAGGGATGAATAAACAAATCAGATGAATTCACAGTAGAATGGCAGATACAGTATTTTTTTTTATAATATTTCAAGCCTCACCATTAACTTGGTTATGTTGTCTGGCTATAGTTTAGTTTTCCAAGGCAATAGGTAGTTTCAGAAAACTGTACTCCCACACAGGTGCAAAAATGATGATCACACTCAGAGAACTTACATGTTTGTCTTATTTAAAGTAATCATTTCTAGTATGAACCATTGATTCTTTATTTTAGCATTTTATGTTATAAATGAAAGCAAATTCAAAAACATTACTTCATGCTTGTTACTATTTCATCTTCAGTTCAAGTTGCTACAGGGCATGTCTTATACACTTGCATTTTTTATGTAATCTCAAATTCACTTATTGGCTTTTCTTGTCTTCCAGATAAATTCTACTTAACTTGTTGAGAGTGTACTCCCTGACTATGCTGGCCTGATAGTTGTGGTTAATATTTTTTTTTTTTTTTTTTTTTTGATTTAGAAAGAAAGTGCAATATTAGAAAAGTCTAAATTGATTTATGATAACAATATTATGCAGTAATATGTAAGTACCCTTGACTGTTGTTTGCTAGATGGTGTATTGTTTTTTAAATGTTGCTGGTTATAATCACACAGAAAGAATTCCAACGACTGGGAGAGTATAACGCATAAATATCATTCTCAGTTGAGGACACTCCAGTACTAAGAATATTTCTGTTATACTTTACAAAAATGGCTGAAACTAATCTGAAGTAAGACAAAGGCTGTGACATCACAGATTTCTTGGTCAACTCTTGAGAGGGAAATGATCCAAAGAGAACTGTGCAAAAGAATTCTTTGTTTTGGAAATGAATCATTGCACTGAGAGCCTCAGAAAGACCCACAAGTCATAAAGGCGCATTGCTCCTGGCAAATGGATGTACATCCAAGGTCATATAATTTCTTCATGCACACTATTAACAGATCCAATTACATAGCAAGTGATACCAATGCTTTACTGTATCTGTTGAGAACTGAAACATTTTAAGGCATTTTTATTATCACTAAAATGTTGAGAATTATAATTTACACATCAATATACAGAATTGTCTTTAGTATGATGCTATGAAAAATAATGAATGTGAACAATACAGAAAAGAAAATTCTGGAAATAGTAATCAAAGATATATATATATATATATATATATATATATATATATATGCATATATATATATGATTGTAAACTAATATTTATTTTTTAAATTGCAAAACAATTAGAAAGTATAAAAACAAATTAACTTTCTTATTTGCTTTTAGCATTGTTCATGGTCTGTACAATATAGACTGTTTCAACTTTTCTATTGTAGATTTGCCAAATATTACATTTTAGAGTTCCATGTTTCAATGTTGTCCTCCCTTTTCTTATTTGCTCTTTTACTAATGATTTTATTTTGTCATATTTGATAAAGTTGTCTCTTAATTGAATAAAAATATCTATGCCTGGTCTGAATATGTTTTTTAAAGTCAAATTGTAAATGCACCTTCTTATTCAATTTTATATTGACTTAACTACACAGCTCTTTCTGATCATATAGTTTTAAATGTATACCACAAAATTTAAGATTTTCATTTATTTGATCACTGCTGGGACTTGCTAAACAAACACTGTTGCACCGAGGCAAATCTACAGTCCTTGAGGATTTTTGCTTTTTTGTTTGTTTTAAGGATTTAAGTATCCATTGGCATTTTAGACATTCACAGATGAGGAGATTTTTGTTTCAAAGGTGTTTTAATAACTTCACATGCAGTTCGCACATAACTTTAAAGGAAATATATGATGACGTGTCTGTGGGTATGTGTAGGTGTACTGTGTCTATAATTCTATCAGAGATGATTAAGATGAAGTTAGGCTCGGTGAGTGATTTTTCTGCCTAAAAATGAATTCTCAGGGCTTCTGATTACTCACTCACAAGATTATTAATGAACCTGAAGGATTATGAAATTGAATCTAAAATGATCTTTAATATTCTTCTCATAGACTGGTAATTTATATTTTATTATTCATTAAAATTAATAATAGTACATTCTCTACATTTGTTACACTTGGGTTAGTATAATTATGTTAACAAATGTTACTCACCACAACCTTCCCTCAACCATCACCTGATAAAAAATTAACTGATGTTGAAAAATGCATGTGTGTGTATTCCAAATTTAATTTTAAATTACAGAACCACGCACCCTGATCTTGTGTTGGAAATAGAATCAATTCTGCTACTTCCTGCTCAGATGAATTAGTCCCTCAAAAGCTTTGATTGGAATATCACTTTGTAGATTAATGTAACTTCAGCCCATTACACATAATGGTGGCCACATTAATTCACTGACACTTCCAACTCATTCTTGATAGTAAACCAGGGAAACATTAATTAACTTGAAGCAGTGCATTATATCACATACAGAAGTAAACCACATGAGTATATATTATGCAAATCATCCTATGTATTTTCAAAATATTAACAAGTGGATTGCACAAGTTAACTACTGTGAATTACATAATTATTAGATATTAAGTTGTATACCTCCACTCCAATAATCTCCAACAATGTCTACAACTATGTATTGTTAGGGTCCATGAAGAGCTGAAAAATGATACTCCAGACTCAAATATGTAAGAACAAAGAGCATTTATTGAACAAGTATGTGGATGCATGGGTGCAATACCATCAGGATGGAGGGACCCTGACTTTATTGGCAGATTCAGTTTTAAAATCAAAAAGAGAAACAATAAGGAGGGGTAGGTGATCTATACCTTGATTGATGGGTTCTATCTCTAGGGTAATGGGTGATGCTATGATTGGCTAGGAATTTGCTTCATGCCAAGGAAGAGTATCTCTTGATGTTTTGGCTGCAAGCTTGGCTAACTGTCATTTTGCAAGCTGGGGAGAGGTCTCTTTTACATAAGCCTGCAGTTCTTCCAGTAACTGACTTACCCAGTTCCAGTAAGTAGAAACTCAGGGCTGGTCTCCTGAACTGCTATTTTGCAGGCTGTTATGGAGTCAACCTGTCTCAGGCAAAGTTGGTCCTTTCAATAGCTTATACCTGAAGAAGGTATACTCTGATACATTTGATAATGAAAGCCAAAGTAAGTGTAACTATAAGAAAATATAATTAATTTATTAACTATAACCTAGGTAACAATAAAAATATATTTCATTTATTAAATATAATAGCCTAGTAAAGCATATTAGTCATATAAATATAATATTTTTAATAAAATTTAATCTATGTGAATAGCAGAAGATATTGTGAGATAAATTTCACAATTACAAAACAGAAATTTTATCTTCAGAACAACTTTTTAAATCCTTTTCTTAAAAAACAAACAATTGAATTTAGCATATTTACAGTTTGTTAATTGTTTTGAAGTATAATTAAATTATACCACAGTGCAGACAGAAACACAACAGTAAAAAGTAAAAGTGAAAGATTTCAGACAGGCTTATTTCCTGGTTTTTAAAATTCTATGCACATAATCTAATCAAATAAGTTGTTTGGTGTACGAAAGAAACCAAAGTTTGAGTAAATTGTGTGATCAAAAGTCTATGCACAACATATTTCTCATATTTCCTTAAAACACTAAATAACACAATTCTCAAATTTTTAAATTTATCAATATAGACCTTTAGCTGCAAAGCACTCATGTAATAACTTCATTGCCATTAACAATGTTTAATTTTTACTAATTCCTTTTACTAATGTAAAAGGTAGTAAAAGGAATATTTTATACTTTTACTAAAGGTAGTAATGTAAAAGGTAGTAAAAGGAATATTTTATACTTTTACTAAAGGTAGTAAAAGGAATATTTTATACTCACATTCAGAAATATATATTTCATTATAAATGAAACTATAACATCTGAGAAGCTTCTAGACAGAATCTTTTTCAAATAAAATTATGGTACATAAATGTAAATAGTTTTAAGAATGCTTATTTATAACAAAAAAACACTCTAAGGCAGTTTAAAACAATGCTACATCTTGAATATCACTTATTTACTTTGAAATTTAGGTTGAATTTTCTTTCAAACATGGCACTGTTAAGCTGCAGATCTTTGAAGAAATTCTTTTTTTCACCAAGAGTTATTTACCTAGATTCCAACATGAAAATGGAAGGGGAGGTGTTTGTGAAGAGAGGAAACATAAGTCGATGAACAAAAAAAGAAATCAAACTGCATGGGGAATTGAAGATTCTAGTTGAATTGAGCAGATCCTTAATAGACTGGATCATATGTTTTGAGACTGTTGCTAAATAAATTGTTCATGGGGCTTCTAGATGGTATGATTTCAGCTTCCATTATACATGTCAGCTGATGTATCATATTTTAAGGTATCTATTCTTAGGGAGTTGGTTATAGAAACAGAAACTATACTAGGCCTCATTGACATTCTTGCAAACTGTAAGACCCTTTGGGCTTCTTAGACATCATTTATTTCAAACATCAAATCTGATGGAAGAACACAAAGCAGGAGGAGGGTGATAGTATAATGTTAATTATGTAGATGCGAAATTCTTCCATGAATGTAATTTTATTTTTTTTTCCTAGGGAAGACTTAGATGGCTTCCAAAGCCAATTTGAAAATGGATCCAAACTATCAGGAAGGGAGACTTACTTGAGAATTTGCAATCCTTTGGATGTAGGTCGGGCTAGACTCCTTTGTATAGGAAGAGGCTTATATATCTTGAAATCTAATCAGTAACTGAAAAGGAATATGCAGACAATCTCATCAGTTTTCTCTACCTTAGGCAGAGGAGAAAGAGAAATGGTTGAAGCTCAAAGTTATCAGCAAATGTAAGAAATTGAGCTGTCTCATTATACCAGTAAGTTGCTTTTTTTCTACTCTACTTTCTCTTTTATGTCTAAGGTTTCCCATGGACTGCTCTGCTGAATGATAGTTTACAATAAATGTGCGTTGTAATAAAGCCCACCTTTTTGTTTGTCTTTTCCAGGGACACTAGAAGGGATTCACCTAAACGGCTGAAACAGTCAGATATTAAAGACTATGTGTTATTACTAGGATGTTCCTGATTAATATACTAACATAAATAAATATAAAGCTCATCTTATAGTCAAAGGATGGAGATTACTTTAATCAATGGAAAATATCAAAAATCTTCTAACAATGGATAGGAGTGAAAATTTATTAAGTACTACAATTAGCAATTTACAATAAAGTCAACTTAAACAAGAAATTGAATTATCTATATTGCACAGTACATTGGGCACATGAAATTCTACTGTAATAAGTGGGAAAATGTCAGCATTTATATATTGCACTGACTCTTGATCTATGTGATCATATTTTACCGATCAAAATTTTAGTGTTCATAATTTTACATTGGAAACTGATTTTTTATTCACTGATTTATTTCTTGAAAATTATTAATTAATGGTACCTAGTGAATAGTGGCAGGATTCCTTTAAATAATCATGTGCAAAAAGAATATCCATGGAAAATGATGCAAAGCAGAGCACAAGGACTGTCAAGTTCACACACCCCTTAATTGAAATGAGAGGCAGAGTCATATGGACAAAGATTCTAAAACACAGAAAATCAATTGACTGGTTTTTTTTTTTTTTTTTTTTTTTTTTTTTTTTTTTTTTTTAAAGATTTTAACAATTTAACTAATTGGAAACTCAGGCAGAAATTGTAGAAACTTCTGGTATAATTATCAAAACAATCTAGTAAATAATAACACATAATGACCAACTGCCAATACTATGCATTAAGAATGAGATAGTTACCAAGATCATTGTTTTATGATGCCCTATTAATACTAACACAGTGAAGAAGAATAATCAATATTGGATGGAGACTCTAATAAGGAGATAAAAGATTTTTCTGTTTACAGAGGCAGAAGCAGAGGAATTTACATTATTACATGAACAACAGGATGAAAGATTAGAGTGTGATATAATCTGAAATTATAAAATTTCATAGATTTGTTTGCATCACAGATAGTGAGACAGGTATTGTCTGTCCCTAAATCATAGTATTTAGTAAAATAAAAAGAATATTTTATATATTGAGATATCTTGAGACAGGGAGATGACTCAGTATAGACACTTGACAGCAAGCCCTTTGACCTGAGTTTAATCTCAGGAACCCCCATGATGGCACGAGGTCAAACCACTGCTGGTTGTCCTCCGACCATTGCATACGTTCTCTGACACACACACACACACACACACACACACACACATTGCATATATATATGTATATATATATATATATATATATATATATATATATATGTTATATATATGCATATATATTATACATACATATATATGTAATTATATATAATATATGTAATATATATTACATATAAATTGAAATTTATACATTATGCAAGAAATGTTCTGAAATAAGACCTTTCTATATGTTAATCCAGAAATAAATATACAGTACTAATCAAAATATAATAAAAAGTTGACTGGATATGTACATTAATATATAATATATGTAACTCAGCTTCTAATTTATATCTATTCTATTATTAATTTAATGCATGTTAACTTCAATGTGTATGTGAATATGTTTCTGTGATTGCTGATTGATTGTCAACCTGACTACAACTGGCATTAATTAAAGCACAAGCTGGGCATAGCTGTGAGATTTTTTTTCTTTGGTTGAAGTATTTTATGTGAAAGACCAACTCTAAATCTAGAATATTTGAGGTCAGGAGATGCATCTGAAATCTGGGACATTATTTTCAGGTGGCAGTCCACAGAAAAGTCATGGAAGAAGGAAGATTTTACTTTTTGTCTGTTTGCAATAACTCTCACTGGATAGTCCATCTATCCTATTCCTGGGACATTCCTTCGCCAATATTAAAGTATATATACTTCTTTGGTATTTCAGTGTTTCCTAAATACTGGCAGCTCAATAGGACTTGCCTGAAATGTTAGCACCACATAGAGACCTCAAAAAATAATCCAGTCTCATGGACTGAACTAGCTTCTGCTTTCTGACAGGAGACAGATATTTTTGGAGTATATGAACCACAGCCCGTAAGCCACTCTAATAATTTATAATATCTAATAAATCACAATAATATATTAGTTTATTTTATCAGTTCTATTTCTTGTGAGAACCCTGATTAATATAATTTTAAACTTCTATTACAAGCTTAAAAAGATGTCTAAAATTGACTATTCTTGAAAAATGTAGAAATGCCCTTCCACATATTTTTTAAAAAATCATTATTCCTTATAAAACAAAACTATTTGTTTTCACTAAACCCAAACTTAAGACTTTTGTATAAATTAAATACTAGGATATGTAGCAAAAGCATTTTTTAGATATGAATAATGTAAAGAAAGAAATGCATACAAGTAATTGAGCACTTACACATTGAATTTCCAGCATTTGAAAGGATCATATATTTATGTTTTAAAGATAAATAATATAGAATATGGTATAAAGAAATATATAAAATGCTATAAATTATTGCTTGCATGCAGGAACCATGGAGGTTTAATATTAATTTTATTCTCTTTTCATATGTTTATTTTTATCTATCAATTTATTGTATGTTTTGTTTTTTAAGAATTGTGTATGAAAGTACATAATTTCTATCCCACTATTTCTGCATCCACCTCCTCCAGAGTCCTCCTACTCTTATTTCTGTTCAGGATCTTTATACACACATGTGAGTTCATTTAGTACTGCGTATATGTACATGCATTTAGAACCAATCACTTGAGACTATATAAACTATAAGATAAGGAGAACAGAAACCTGATTCTCTGTTCCCCTAGCTCAATGCAGTAGTCATTGATAGCCTGTATCTCTTTATCTAAGAGTAAAGCCTTATGAAAATTTCCCAGTCTACCTTGGCATGCGGGTTTGTAAGATCATTGATGAGAGCTACACTTGTCTTTGCACAGAAACCTGCATTTTGAGCATATTGTTAGAAGTTACAGTTATCTAGAATATTGAAACTACTAGAACCTCCTCTGAGGCCTAAAACTTTGCATTGGTATTTGGTTGTCTTCACAGTACCATATATGAGTTCTCTCTGTTACTGGCCTTAAGATGGCTAACATTGGCTATTGGTTATTCTCAAAATATAAAGGTCATTATTGCACCATTTGGGTATGTGTTGCTGGGCTGTCACTATTGTGGCCAGGAAGGCTTTACATTTGCGTAAAATTATTTGTTTCTCATCTCATTTGGCAGCTAGTCCTCCTGAAGAAGATTTCCTGGCTGGTATCAGATAGATTTTCTAAGACATGCGTTTCAAGTATGTTGCACATTTACCAATAAGGTTTGCCTCAAATTATGTGTGGTAACCAAAGGCAAAAGAAATAGTTTATGTCATACTGAGTGAGTTAACCCAGACATAGGAAGAGATAAAATCCATGTATTCTCTTGTATGTCATAATACCAAATCTTTACATTTGTGCGCATAATCTGAAGTAACCTAATAAACCAGGAACATAAAAATGGAGCATGAGAGGAGGTGTGGGAGACAGTTTAGTGCAGGAATAGGAAGTGTGTGTAGGTGATGAGGGAGAAAATGACAGAAGGACATTAAATGGGAAAGAAGGCAAAAAAGAAAACATGAGATGTGGTGGGGAGAAATACACTAAATATGTGTCATAGTGTGAGTAAGAATCATCCACATAGTATCAAATATTTGTATGCTTTATCTCCAGATATTGGAACTGTTTGGGAAAGATGAGAAGGTATGGCCTTATTGGAGGAGTTATGTCATTGGCAGTAAGCTTTGTTATTCCAAAAGTCCATATAATTCCAAGTAAGATCTGTCTAACTTATATACTAATGAATCATGATATGAGCTATTTCTGCTTGCCCATGCTTTCCTATCTGCTGCCATGCTCTCTGATAAAGTAATGGATGTAGCTTCTGAAAATGTAAGGCCCCAGTAAACTTTTCCTTTTATACATTGCCTTGGTCATATTGTTTTGTCATAGAAATTGAAAAGTAACTAAGACAATTTGCTTGAAAAAGCCACAAGGAAAGAGATTGCTTTATTACAAATAGCGAGGATTGAATTTGACCACACAGGATGGTAATCCTTCCCCCAAGTGCTAACATAATCCATAGTGCTTCAGACAAGGGAAAATTCATCTATATTGTGTTTTAATTTGTGATTTAATGAATGGAAGAGATATTTAATACTTTAGTTCAGAAAAAACACTCTTACATAATAGATAGTTTGAATACAAATGAATAATTTGACTGTAGAAGATATATCATGACTTAAAATAGTCAATGGATAACTTAATAATTATTAAACAATTGAAAAACTCTAATAATTTGGCATTTGCATCAGAAAATCTGTTTTTAAACTTACTTTATTAAATAGGAGTAGACTTATTTTTATTTATTTTCATTCACATATGAGGATCTCATTGAAAATTAAAACAAGTCCACAGAGTGAATAAAGTTCTAAGGAATAAAATAAATTTAGAAATTAGAGTGGCAGTTATTCCATAAAATATTAATCTGAAAGTATGTGTTGGTATTCTTTGAGAGAAGCCCATGTCTAATGTATTTTATAATAACACTGGCTAATGACTTATTTTCTCTTAATTGCAGAGTGAAGGTTTTCAAAAGCAACCTGACATGATGGTATAATTGCTTAGTTGACATAGAGAGTTGTGAGTTATGATTTATTCTGACTAATTATTTGTGTTTCTGTGTCTCCTACGATATTTTGAAGTACTACATAAATAGTGAGTTAAACAGAGATAAGGGATTTCTGGAAATTAATTCTACTTGCTTTCAGAGTTCTTGATGTAATCCTAGTAGCTTCTTCTAATTATAACTACCATTAAATCTAAAACTTCATTATTGGCAAATGTAACTATTCTGATATGCCATATTTCATTATTGCCTAAGCAAAAAACATGAAGATAAAATTTTCCTAAGTCCCAATAGATTAAATTTCACAATATTCAAAATATCTCATAATTGTAAATTATTTCTTAAACGTGTATTTTATTTACATCATTTCTAGGACACTCTTTCCTCTCCACATACAATTCATCCTGTGAATCCCAATTCATATTCTCTCTCTCTCTCTCTCTCTCTCTCTCTCTCTCTCTCTTTCTCTCTTTCTTTCTCTCTCTCTCTTTCTCTCTCTCTCTCTTTCTCTCTGTCTCTCTCTCTCTCGATATACGCTAACTATTTGGCCTTGTAAATCCTTTCAGGGATTTGTTCAGAGAAAATAGTACTTTTCATTCTCATAGGTGTCATTAATTGATCTTAATTACTAATGTAGGGATGAGGCTTTGTTAGATTTCTCTCATTCCTATCTGCAGGCCAACTAGTGTAGGCCCTATTTGGGCAGCCATTTTACTGAGATTTCTTGGATGCAGCTTCTTGTATATTTTGAAGTTTGAACTATTATTACTCTGTTAAAATATTCAATTTAGAAAACTCAAGTATTTTTAAAATCTAAAATGGATATTTTGATAAAAAGAGAGTGCATATGTTTCTTTTTTGACAGCTCTTCTTTTAAATTATAACAGATATCTTAAGCAAAAATTAGAATTTTGGAAAATATATGCTGGTAGCTTTTTATTTAATGAATCCTCTATTCTATTTATTATTTTTATTCTTGATAAGTAAAATAAATGATATATTTTATATATTTGCATAATGTCTTAGAATATAATAGGACCATTCAGAAGAAATATATAATTAATGAAGCAATAATTTCAAAAATAATTAGAGATTATTCAAGTATATGAAAACCATTTATAAAAGCTAGAGATTTTTTTCCACAATGTAAAATGCAGAAAGTTCATTTACATTCTCTATTCCTATCTAAGTTGATAGTAAAATGACTATTTACAAATTTTTGGAAAGTTATTTTAAATTTATATTTCATGACTTGAATTTACTTTTTATTATTTAACTGAGTAAAAAGACTTTCAAACAGATTGAATGGAGAAAAAAAATGTAAGAGTCAAGCAATACTCTATGATACAAGTCCTGAGATTTATAGAGATAGACTGAGAGAGTGACAGAGATAAAGATAGAGATAGAGGAAGAGATAGATAGAGATATGGAGAGGGAGAGGGAGAGGTAGAGGGAGAGGGAGAGGGAGAGGGAGAGGGAGAGAGAGAGTAGGAAGGATAGAGATAGAGACAGAGATAGAGTTATATCAAAGGGAAAAGCAATTTATTACTCAATAATTTTTTTAAGTTTTGAAAACATTGTATTTAAATTAATTATAGTATTTGGTTGTTTAATATAAAATGATAAACTTGTATTTTAAAATATTCTCCTTTTAGATCTCAAAGACAAAAAATAACTATAGTGTATAAAAAAGCACATTTTGGAAATCAATTTAATAGAGTTGACATCAAATTATTTATGGCCTATTGATTTAAATGAGTATTAATTAAAACATTACAGGTAAAAAATTAAAATAATAACAACATTAAAGTATGTGATTACATACTATTATGAAATCTCCATTAGTAGTACAGATAATGTTTTATATAGAATGGTAAAATGTAATTACTATTCATTCATGGTGATCATACAATTATTATAGATTGAATGGGAATAAAACACAAACACACACGAGAGAGTCATTCATCTGTCTTCTGAAACATTCCTAGAAATTAAAGTATTATTTCATATTTTACAGTAAATAGATAATTCACTCAGAATTTTGAGTTATATTTTTACATTTAGGGCAATATAATTTGATGTTGCAATTATATTTATATAGCCTGCCTAGTAAAACCTTATTAAGAGAAAAATAAAAGTAATGATTACATTGTAATTTCCACCATCAATAATCAAAATACTCTTACCGTCTCTGGCTATCCCTTAACTACCTTTATAAATTTCATGAGATGTAATCTTTTTTCTTTGCAAAACATCTATTTTCTTATGCCTACTTTTCTTCACTGGATTATGTAGAGGCAACATCTAATTTAATATCTTATCTAGAACTTCAAGTTACAATTTTTATCATATGAATTCTCCATTGGAAAAAAGTTAAATTATGTAAGCACATTTTCATTAGCACTTGATTCACATTTTAAACAAAATTTTCATAAAACATATATATCAAACACAAAGTTCATAGTGTAGCAAAATATTAATGAAAATTGTTTAATGATTCTTCTTTCATGTTTCAAATGTAAATATGATGCATAAAATAACATATAGTATTAAAAATGCCTTAAATACATACCATATTATATGCTTTTCAGACCTAAAAAGGTATATATATATATATTTACAACCTTATTGTATTGCATTTCCTGAGTAATATTAACATTTGGTAAGAGTATCAATCATTTGATTGACTGTTATACATTCACCTTCACAAACTTTTAAAAACACTTTAAGATTTTTTTCTTCATTCCTTTTTAAAAAGTTATTTAATTTTATGCATACAAACATTTTATCTACTTGATGTCTGTTCCCTGAATGTGTCCTTGGTACTTTTGAAGGTCATAGGAGAGGGTATCAGATCTTCTGAGGCTGAAGGTAAGTGGGTGGTTGTAAACCACCATGTGGGATCTCAGGAATCAATCTCAGGACCTCTGGAAGGGCTGCTAGTGCTCCTAACCACTGAACCATTCTTCTAGCCTTATTGTATTCTTTTTAGTAGCTACAACATACTCTTTGAAAAACATTGATCGCTTCTCTTGGTGACTTATCAGTCAGACATGATATTACTAAGAAACTGATTTTACATGTGCTGACAATCATATTCTTTGGTTTATATTTTCTGAAAAGCCTTTCAAACTTTCTTTCAATTTATCTGTAATTGTTCTGAAGCATTATCTCTTATTTAGCTTAAATTTTAAAATTTCTCATAGACATTACTCTTGTTGCCACATAAGAAATGTAAGATGGAGCTACAGACAATACGTCCACTGCAAAACCAAGTGCAATCACTTCTTTAATTTTGTTTTGTATTTTGCTTTCTTTGTTTCTTTTTAAACTCATTTTACCTAGTACTATATTTCAATATCTTTTGTCATCCCTTTTCTCCTCTAACTCATCTTTCTCTCTTATCCCACTTCATGTCAAATTCATGACTTTGTCTAAAATTTTTGCTTCTACATATCTCTTACATATATTTAGGGCTGGTTACTTGGGACTGAATGCCTTATCTTAGGGTTTATTCCAGTATAAAACAATTCTCCCTCCATCCCCAGCAATTGATTACAGGATCCTGTTTAGGAGTGGGGCCTGGTAAAATTGCCACCATCTATGTTTACATATCAAATGGCATTGTCATACCCCAAGTCTTATTTAGACAACAATTTTGTTGCGCTACAATAAGTGCAGTTTCCCTTTGTAGAGAAAATTTAGGTGTCTTAAACTTTTTTGTTTGTTTGTTTTGTTTTGTTTTTTGTTTGTTTTTTTGTTTGTTTGGTTTTTTTGGGGTTTTTTTTTTGTTTGTTTTGTTTTGTTTTGTTTGTTTGTTTTTTGTTTTTGTTTTAGGTTTTCCAAGACAGGGTTTCTCTGTGTAGCCCTGGCTGTCCTGGGAACTCACTCTGTAGACCAGGCTGGCCTCGAACTCAGAAATCCGCCTGCCTCTGCCTCCCAAGTGCTGGGATTAAAGGAGTGAGCCAACACCGCCCTGCTTCGTTTTTTTTTTTTTTTTTTTTTTAAACTTTTGTTTTTTAAAATATTTCTTCCTCCTCTTCTGAATATCAAATGATGTTCAGATATAGACCTTGCATTAGATATATGAGTTGAAATTGGACTATGTTTATTTGTTCTCTGCATTTTGATGAGTTGTGTCTATCTGTAGAAGTCTATGCTGTAAAATGAAACATATTTGATGTGGTGTTAGACTTTTATCTGTAGGTTTATGGATGAATGATTAGAATAGAGTTATAAAATATACTAATTTATGAAAATTCCATTATTATATTGCCTTTCTAGGGCCTGACTTCTTTTTTGTTTATTTTTTTTTCCTTTTTCTTTTGGATATTATATTTACATTTCAGATTTTTATCCCCTTACCCCATTCCCCCACCACCCAGGAACCCCTTATCCCATCCCCCCTCCTCCTGCTTTTATGAGGGTGTGTCCCCACCTATCCCCCACTCCCACCTCCCCACCCTTGAATTCCCCTCCACTCAGTGTACAGCTTTTATGTGACCAAAGATCTTCTCTCCCACCTATGCCTGACAAGGCCATCCTTCCCTACATATACAACTGGAGTCATGGTTTCCTCCCTATGTGCTCCCAGGTGGTTTAGACCCTGGGGAGATCTGGTTGGTTGGTATTGTTGCTCTCCTCATGGGGCCACAAAGCCTTTCAGCTCCTTCAGTTTTCTCTCTAACTTCTCCATTGGGAACCCATGATCAGATCAATGGTTAGCTGTGAGCATCTGTCTCTGGATATGTCAGACTCTGGCAGACCTCTAAGGAGACAGCCATATCAGGCTCCTGTCAGCATGTACTTCCTGACATCCATATCAGTGTCTATCTTTGGTGACTGCACATGGGATGGATACCCAGGTGAAATGGTCTCCAGACAGCCCCTCCTTCAGTTTCTGTGCACACTTTGTCTCCATATTTGCTCCCTTGGGTATTTTGTTACTCCTTCTAAGTAGGACCTAGGCATCCACACTTGTTCTTCCTTCTGCATGAGCTTCATGTGGTCTGTTAGTTGAATCTTGGCTATTTCAAGCTTTTGGGCTAATATCTGATTATCAGTGAGTAAATACCATGTGTGTTCTTTTGTGATAGGGTTACCTCACTGAGGATGATATTTTCTAGTTCCATCCATTTACCTAAGAATTTCTCGAATTCATTATTTTTAATAGCTGAGTAATACTTCATTGTGTAAATGTACCACATTTTTTGTATCCATTCCTCTGTTGAAGGACATCTGGGTTCTTTTCAGCTTCTGACTATTATAAATAAGGGCTGCTATGAACATAGTGGAGCATATGTCCTTGTTATGTGTTGGAGCATCTTCTGGGTAAAGAATGGGTTTATTGGCTAGTTTTACATTACTATGTATGAATTCTCTTCTATTGAACAAAAGAAGATGAATTCTAAATGTACTTTTCATTTCTTATGGATGTTAGACACTGAATTAGGTATTTCTTTGCCCTTTCTCATTTACTCCTTTGAAAACTAACTGCTAATATTTAAAACTGCTTCTTGGACTTGGTCGTTTTTTTTTTTTGTTTTTGTTTTTGTTTTTTTCATATTTAGTTTGTATTCTTGTATATACTAGATAACAATCTTCTGTTGATATTTTCCTCACTCAGTTGAATTTTTGCTTTGATATAGTGAATAATTTTAGCTGTAGAAGTTCCATTTATTTGTTGTATGCCTTGATTCTTAGACAAATGGAATCCGATACAGAAAGTGTATTCCTACATTGACATATTATAGTTTTTTTTCTTCTAGCAGTTATAGTGTTTCAGTTCTCACACTAAAGGTTTTGATCCATACAGGGTTGACTTTTGTGCAGGAGAATAGATACATTTCATTCTTCTGGGCTTCCAAATTTCCCTGCATCATGATCCCACATATAGCAGTATTGAAAGAATAGATAAGTGCCTGAAGATAATTTTTGGACAAACATTACATCGATTAAATATGTAAAGTCTCCTAATGTTTTCTAAGAAATTTGTATTAAGGTATATAACAGATTTATCACTCATTTGTTTACTACGGAAGAGACTGAGCCTTATTTTTCTTGTTATATAATATAGAGACACATATTAATAAAGCCACCGTTATAAGCAATTAGAATAATACTCAATGATGAAAATATGGTTTTAATTTAAGTCTTTAATCTGGAACTCTATTATTCAAATACTGACCTCACTACTGAGTAGTGGCATCTTAGTAAAATTCCTGAAATAATTCAGGGTTTGACTATGATCAAAAAATTGGAGTTTAGATTCTGGAAATCAAAATTATATATTTAAATAATTTTATATATCTTAAAAACACTAGGGATATTCTCTGTTGAACATAAAATATTAGAAAGACTGAAATTGCCATCATGAAAAAGAGTTTACTATTTTGAAAAATTTTATATGTTTATGGGCCAGCATATAGAGCTAATGAACAGATAGTATAAGAACTGCATTTGTTTCTTTTTAATCTTTATTTTTGTCTGAAATCTACTTTTAATAAGAGGTCAACTTTTCCTCTAGCCCCCTCCAAACAGAGGTAGTGGAAAGAACCATTAGGATATGGGGAAAGTGTACTTGTTCAGCAATAGTTCTTTGAGGAAAACTTTGATCTTCTTTGGCAGCAGTTCAGTCACACAGAAAGCACCAAATATGGCACAGTAGCTGCAGACCAATCCTCTAGACAGGCAGACACTAGGCATAAACTGGCAGCTACTGTCCAGTCCTTTCATCAAGCAGATACCAGGCAAGAACCAACATGTCAGGAAGACACCAGACAGGAAGAGCAGCTGGAGTTCAACCCTGAAGAAACTGCAAGGCTTGCTAACTAGCCTAAGGCATGGCCTTCAAAACAGCAAGCTGCCTCAGGATCCTCCTAAGCAGTCAGTGGGCAAGTTTCTCTCACTAGTGGCATTATAGCAAGTTGAACTCAACAAGGCTATGTAAGGGAAACCAACACATATGTGTTGTTTGCCAAGAATAGGGAGGTGGAGCAAAGCAAACCAAGGCTCAGAGCTTGTCTCTCACTCTCTGTGGGGTGATATTTATACTCATTCATCAGGGGTCCTTTCACATGTTTGATATATCAAAGCATCCTTTCACCTGTGACTGCTTCAGGAAAACATTCTTTCACATGTTTGCATTAGCAAGACATCGTTTTACCTTTGCACCCCAGTAAAGCATCATTTGACATAACTCACTTTCCAAAGAAATTCAAAGTTTCCACTTCAGCAACCCAATAGGAAGAAAAGACTTCTAAGAACATGCAAGGAGTCAGAGACACACCCATTCCCACTGTTAAGGGTCCCACAAAACCCCAAGCTAAACAACGACAACAAGAGTTGATTCCATGGACTATATATATATTCTTTTGGTGTCCTCAATAGACACAACGATCTTAGTCTCCTATTATGATACAGTCAACAAGCAAATAGATAATTATAATGTTTGAATTGCAAGATGCTGATAACCTATTACATACCTAGTGATTATAATAATGTGTTATGTATTGTTAAATAGCTACAATAACAGATATATTTTAAATTCCAAAAATAGGTGGTTTCTGGCCACTGAGAATTAGTCTGATTTTATCATTCAATAATGCTCTATATACTGAAACATTCACATTGTATCCTATAGACATTTTCTGATTATTGTTTTAAAAATAAAATAAAAATAAAATTTTAATTTCAGAAAATAAAAAGGAATTTTGCCAGCTCGTTTAGCTTCCTCTTTAGAATTTCTCAAAAACAAAAGTTCACGTCTTTGAACATGTTTTATTGAGGTGAAGTTGACATCTAACTGACTGTGCATAGTGAATGTGTTCAAGTGAATGGACGAGCCCTGGCATAAGTAGAAAGCTCCACAGCAATTAGACTCCCCTCATTCTAAAGTCTGGAACAGCTTTCTGCACTCCTGACATTGAATCCCCAAAAGGTGTTCTTTCAGTCACTTGAGACTGATGTTTTCTAAAAAGTTGTATAAACCCACTTTGTAAATTTGGGACCTGGCAGATTTTTGCTCAGTATGTACATTTAGAGGTTGAGCTACATTGTGTTGATGAATAATTTGTTCCTTTTTTACAGCTAGCTGTATTCAGTTGTGTACATACACATACACTGTTTGACTTATTCAGAATTTGATAGAGCTTTGAGATAATTACAGTATGGAATTAAGAAATAAAGTCTAAGGAAACTCACAGATCAGTCACAGCCATTTCCCTTACAAAAAGAAAGTCAGATGTGGACTGACTTGAATTGGCTGCCTTTGTATCCTTTTCCCTAACTGGGCTGCCCTGTTCAGCCGCAATAGAAGAAGATGCACAGCAACCTGACATGCCAAGGCTGTTTGATATTCATGGGAGGCCCCCCTTCTCTGAGGAGAAAGGGAGGGGAAATGAGAGGGAGAGACTGGGAGAAGTGGAGGGAGTAAGATTAAAATGTAGATAAAAAATAAAAAATAAATAATAAATAAATAAATAAATGACAATGTGATAAATTATACATTTTTTTATGCCACCACTATTCAAGCAGACGTACTGGTTGACTATTTCTCAAAGTCAAGTGCCCCTGGGGATGTGAATGAATTGGAACAGTTATGCCCTGTTGGTGGTTTCCATAATGCTTCAGCCCTTCTAGAAGGATTTCCAACTTTTTAAGTGCGAGCATCTATCTACCTTATGATCAATCAGTCCATATCTGCCTCTCTTTTTTTGCATTTTTTTCTTTAATCATATTTTTTCTATTTCCCCAACTCATCTCAAATCCTCTCCACCGTCTTACCCAGACAATAGCATTGTATGGAAGCATTATTAAGTAATAATGAAAGAAAAAGAAGAGATCATATAGTGGAGGGGTAAGAAGATGGGAGCAGATCTTAGCAGTTGTAAGAGGGGGACAACTGGCAGTAAACAGGACTGAAATATATCATATGAAATTCTCTAGGAATTTTAAAAGCATTCTTTTAAATTTGAACATAAAAATAAAAATAATTGTTCTTGTTTCTTGACCAGCAAAATAGTTCAACTTGTTGACTTGAATTCAATCTATGGTTGTAGAAGAAGACAACTGAGGAATATTGTGGTTTCCATTTGGGCAAACAGCTGTAAATATCCCTCTTCCTGTCAATCAGTCAGATAGATAGATAGATAGATAGATAGATAGATAGATAGATAGATAGATATAGATAGATGTAAGATATTGTTAAAATTAATTCATGTTAATACTAATTAAATAATTTTAGAACCAGTTGAAATAATCAAACAATATTCTGCAGATTGATTATAAAATAGCTTGGCACCTATTTAAAAATGGATTTACATTTTGAATTCTATACATTTATAGAATTTTATAACTGTTTAAACAAGCAAAATGCTTATGGTACTGTAATTGTAGCTTTTAACCACCTGGCAACCCTAAACCAAAGGGTTATTCACATTAAGGGAGTAGCAGTTGCCAACAAATACAAGTTGTATACCTATATTGTGTGTGTGTGTGTGTGTGTGTGTGTGTGAGAGAGAGAGAGAGAGAGAGAGAGAGAGAGAGAGAGAGAGAGAGAGAGAAACACACAGAGAATAACCTGTAAAGGCTCAAGCAGAAGAATCCAAGGTTAAAGACCAGCATGGACTACACAGCTACATTGCCTCAAAGTAAAGTTTACCAAGAAAATTGAAAACTCTAGGAGCATACACCTGCAGCCTCATAATCCTGGTACTGTAAATTGCTGTTTGGGTGAAGATAGAACTCAAAAAGTCAAGAGGACTTGAAAGGAAAGTTTTTTGCATATAAGGCCATCAAGCCGTTTTTAGCTGCTTGACATATGTTCTAAGATTCTGAGGTAAGACGTGAAATAGCAAAAAGTGAGGAGGTCATAACAGAATATGTATACCCATACCTTTCTGATATTTTCAGGGTTGTACGTAATATAATGGCACCTGTGACAACTTACCATTTATTGAAGAATTCTAAGAACAAACATAATCTACAGTCTCCTTATATCTCCAAATTGGCATTTTAAAATGTGTATTTTGAAGTTCTACAGTGAGCAGGCGCAGAACAGTGCCTATAGTTAGTAAGTCAATTTATGGACTGTTTCTCATTCCCTAAGTGGAATTTGCTTCGTAAATACAAGTGCTGCTCTGAAGGGCTTAAAATATAAAGGTTAAAAAAATAATAGTCATGATTTAAAGTCATAAGTAGGAGGCATGCCAGCACTGTTCAAATCCCTCAACTATATTTTAGAACTGTTTATTTCAAATTCATGACAGGCAGGATATTATTAAAAATAACTTCAAAACGTGCCCTACTTTCTGGGACCAACTAGCTTTCAAAAATCAATGCTGGGCCATCTCTTCGGTGGGAAGTATATATAATCTCTTCGTTTTGAATAATGCTCTCTTTTCCTTCCCTTGGGCTTGTAGGAAAACTGGAGTCAGTCTATTGATTCACTGCGTTTCTCCCAATAAGCCGGCCGTTTTCAGCTTTCTTGGTACAAAAACCATGCTTGATTTCCTGTTTAACACTTCTTCCCCCATTCTGCACAAAGCCCCATTTGTCCACATATTTCACTTGCTGACAGAGCTTAGTACAAATATGGAAGAAAATCCCTTCTGAACTGTATTGTATTTTGTATCTCTGAATTAAACATTAAAAATAATAGCTGTACCTCCAGATTTCAAAGTACAGTGAGGACTATTTTAGGGCCCAACTCTTTTACTTGCGATTATAATACTAAAACCAGTGAGCCTCCTAGTGCACAGTATCTCCAGAAAGCTATGTAAGTTTTATATGTTTACTTTTAATTATTCACAACCATATTTTATAATAAACAGCCATCATTTAAAATTATTTTTAATTTGACCTTAAAAGGAAGTCTAAACCAGTCATAGTCAAACTGTTTTTATTTTATTTTTTAAGTTGTGTTTGCCTCAAGTGCAGAATCCCTTCTATTTAAAATAATTACTTTGGAACTTCTTTGCTTTATAAATGTTTTTGTTTTCTGGGCTATCGCCTGGATATTAACTGCATGTTGGCCTTCAAGGTTACATTTCATTCTTTTTTTTTTCTGTAACTTGATTACAGCATTAAAAAAGGAAAACTGATTATGTCAACTAATTAAAAAGGGCAATAAAATCTAATTTTGTATTAGGTTAAAAACGATCTAAAATATTAATGATTCATGGAAATTGTAGGTGATGCAACATATTTCTGGAAGCATCGTGATTAATTTCAGACACCTTCGTGCATGTGTCTATATAGGTACCTATGCAGTTTATTAACCCTGACAGTTTGCATTACATACCAGCCCTAGAAACCAGGCTTAGGGCTGGCAATGAACTGTAGCTTGGTAATTTTTCTTCATTGTTCAGTGGCTTCAACTGTACATCCCTGATTAAGAACATTCAAATTTTGCCCTGGGATCAGATCAATAAAACTCTTTGGGTGACTTTAGAAAAGTAAAAAGCAAATTTCCTTCCCATCTTATTTTTCGTAGAACTTGACTTAGCTAAAGAAAAATAAAACCCACAAAACTAACTGAACTATAAAGACATAAAGATTTTTTTTTCTAATATTGCAGGGTCAAATGTTACCTGAAGAGCCAGACTCTAGCAATCAGCCTGTGTCAATGACTCCAAGTCTCCATGCCCAGAATTCAACAATGTTCTTTTCTAAAGTCAAGATTTATTATTAATTTTCAGAGAAATTTAATCTTAATATTCATCATATTGACCAGTAAATGTACATGGCTCAGTTCCTGACTTGCAATACAGTGTTCCGAAACTGATGTCTGACATTTACCTAACTGAGAAGAGGCATCATTTACTGTGAACTCTGATCTTCATCTTTCTATTCCCTGATTTCATTCAAATCACTTGCTTTCCCCTTTCCACAGATTAAAAAAAAATAGTATATAGACCAATATTAAGTTATTCTTTGGAGAATTCCAACACATTTATGCCACGTATGTCCACTGGATAAATACTATGATATCATCTTTTCAGACTTAAAGATGGTTATAACTAAAGATGGAGAGAATGCATTTAAACTCAGTGACATTCCATCCTTCTGCGATGCAGTTTAGTATGAATGAAATTTCTGAAGCTTGAAGGTTAAATTGACATTTTGCAGCCAGACACAGTCTATGAGAGCTGAACTCAGATGGTAAAGAGATGAGGTAAATGAAGGTTTTAAAAAAAGAATGGTCAAGGTCTATGGTTTCTTCCACTATTCTTTAATATCTGCAATAACCTTCTACACTTTCAGTTACACACAGAGTCAATAAATACATGGCTGTCATTAACATAGTAATTTTTGATAGCACAAATCTATATTGCTACCACTGAGTAGTTTAGTTGTAAATGTCCCTACCTAATTCCAATTAGTCACCTGAGCACAAGAATTCAGTGAACTTGGAGAACTGCTTTGTAACTAACTAGCTTGCTATGAAGATAATTATGCTCTTTAAGTGGTCAGGTTCTGACCATTGTCTTCTTTACATTGTAAAAACTACACTAACCCATGTAATTACACAGTATTGAGACAAGAGAAAGGGAACTCAAAAATAATTAAGATAAAATGCTACAGAGGGATCATTTTGGAAAGTAGGCTGCATTTTTAAATATTCTAGCATTACACCTACTTTTGTCGTACTTATGACATATAAATATTTTGTAAATACTTTTGCTCAATAGAAGGAATTAGTGTTAAGCCTGAAAAGTTATTTATATATGTAATAGACACAGAAAACAAACAGTATTATATTGCATGTAATGACAAATACAATGGAGGTGTGTGTGTGTGTGGTTATGGAGATAAATCCAGGGCTTGCTGAAAATAGGGTAAGCACTTGGTCATTTTATGACACTCATTGCCTAAATTCAACTTTCTATATATAGTCTTTAGGATAACAGTTACTTTCCATGACGTAAAATATCTTTTCAAAGCTTAAATTTGTAATATATCTCAATCTGGTTGCCTTTTACTGTGCCAAGTTTTGAAATATTTCTAGCATGGATCATAGCTGAGTTCTTCAGGGTTTTCCTGTCTTTGATGGACATGACTTGTAATTTCTTATAAACTAGTGGAGCCATCTATTTAATGATATACACTTGCTACTCATTAAATACAAAACTTTTGTGAAAATCATATTTTTACCTGATCCTCTTTAATAAGAAACTTTCCTCAGTCCATCAATCATTTCCTACCCAATTATACTGCTCATGATTCCAAAATATCTTACTGCCTGAGATTCATATATAATCATAGACTTGACAAACCTTTGTCCAATTTAATCCTTAGGGAGAAAAGATTTTATCATCATTATTGTAATAATGTCTTGTGTACTACAGGTTTCTCTACACAAATATTGAGTGGGTTACATACTTTGATATTCAGATATGTGTCAAATGCTGTGCATGTTATTTTGAATGAGAAATGTATGAATTTTATTTTTATTCTCTGAAACATGTCCAGTTTGGTGCATAGTTTAATAGTATTATTCAAATTTCAAGAGATATATGGCATAATTAAATTTATTTTGATTGTGATATTATATTCTGAAGATAATTACCTAACAACTGTTGAATGCTTCCAGATGTCAATTCCTCAGGGTATGGTACAATATACATGTTTATATTGCTGTATCTTAAAACTGATTTTGTATATGATCTTGAATTATATATATGTGATAGTAATATATGAGTGTGTATGTATATATGTATTAATACTAAAAGATATGAGTAAAATTATAAGTATGTGCATTTTTCTTTTAAATTATATTAGAAGATGTAATTACAATAGCTACAAATACATGTTGCTGCCTATCTTTACTTCTAATTTAAGATAAAATAAAAGAAGAAAAGAAAACTCCTACATATAATGACAGACACAAGGAATGAAATGTCATAATCTTGATATCATTACAATTCTGATCTCTCTCTTTCTCTCTTTCTTACACACACACACACACACACACACACACACACACTCACAGAGTTTCAGCCTCAAACTAGAGCCTCATGCATGAGAACATGTACTCCTCCATTTTCTAAATGAGGTAGATTGTATAACTTTCACTTCCTATAGTTAACATTTACTATAGGAGGTGAATCAGTTTGACAAGGGGTAAGTTGTACTGGCTGGGCATGCCACGGGAAGCAAACTATTAAGCAGCACCCTCTATGACATCCAGTTTCCTGTCCTGTGTGAATTCCTGTTCTGACTTCCTTTGGTAATGAACAGCAATGTGAAAGTGTAAACTGAATAAACCATTTCCTCCCCTCCTAAAAAAAAAAATACCTCCCCCTTTTTTCCACTATTTCAAATTAAAAGTTCACAAATTATACTAAAAGACTGACATAATTTTTCTGATATCTTCTGAATTTGTTAATAAGTTTTACTTGTTTTTTTAAAATGAATTTTCTTATCAAAAGGCTTTTAACTATTTGAAAAAAATTGTGCAATTAGACCATCTTCCTCCTCTTTCCTCCATTCCATTTCTCCAGTCACCAGTTCACCACTATACTCTCTTTCAAATTCATAGCCCTCTTTTCATGTACATATGTGAATATATATATATATATAGTTAGTTAGTTGGGGTTTTAGGGGTTTTATTGCTGTGAATAGACATCCTGACCAAGGCAACTCATAAAGCACAGCATAAGATTATGGCTGGCTTACAGATTTAGAGGTTGAGTCCATTATCATCAAGGCAGGGAATATGATGGTGTCCAGGCAGGCATGGCAATGAAGCAGTTGAGGGTTCCACTTCTTCATCCAAAAGCACCAGAAGGACACTGTTCTAGATCACACTGGCCAGACTTAAGTATGTATTTGAGACCTCATAGTCCAAAGGTTATACCTCCTCCAGTAAGGACAAACCTTTTAACTGTGTCACTTTATGTGGGTCTAACATACTCAAACAGCTACATGCTACTCATTTGCCCTCATAAGATTGTTCAAACACATGCATTTATGGAGCTATATCTAGTCATAGTATAATGCAAAATACATTTAGTTTAACTTTGAAAGTCCAATAGTTTATATCAGCCTCAAAAATGTTAAAAGTCCATAGTTCCAAAGTCTCTTCTGAGATTCATGCAGCCTCTTAACTGCAATCCCCTATTCAATGAAAATCAAAAGGCAGATCACATACCTCTAACATCATAGGATATACATTACCATTCCAAAACATCACAGTGGAGAAATGCTGAAGCAAAGCGTTACCAAAAGCTAGATGGGAAAACTCTAAACTCAGCATCTCCAGGTCCGATATCAGAGCCTTCTTCAGATCTACAGCTCCCTTCACCTTTGTTGACTGCCACAACTTCTGTCTTTTGTCCTGGTTCTGTTCTCTGTTAGCAGCTTTCCTTAGCAGGTATCCCATGGCTCTGGTATCTCTAACATCCTGGCCTCTCTCAGGCAACTTGACCTTCACAACTTACTTTCAATGTCTGAGATCCATGAATATTCTCCTGAGCGCTTAAAAAGGGACTGAGTCACTACACTTCTTTACTTCTGCCCTCTGTAGAACTCTAGGCTCTGGTTGACTCCAATACACTGCTAATGCTGTTCTTGGTGCTATCCCATGGTACTGGCATCTCACTGATTCTGGGGTCTTCTGCTGCAACTAGGCTTCACCAATAACCTCTCATAGGATCCTGTCATTGTTCCAAGCCTCAACTTCATTGCAAGACCCCTTTAGTCCTGGGCTGTCAGGACTAAATTGCACTAAGTGCAATTGAGGCTGCACCTTCACCAATGACCTTTCCTGGCCTCTCAAAGTACCAAGCCTCATTTGCTCCCTATGACCCCTTCATGCCTTGAAAACCAGTAACACCTGGTTGATACTTACACTTTAAAAGTTGCAGCTGCAGCACAATTGTAACCTTGGAAAAGCAGCTACTTTGTTCTCTCAGAAAATACTTCCCAGAAGAATTCACTTCAGTGATGCTGGTTTCTTCTTAATCATCATTCATTTCTTAGCTCGAGCTAACCAGCATCAATTGTCCCAATAATCCCTTTTACTCTTAACTCAAAAGCCAGAGCCATATAGCCTTGCAAGTTCTTCTGCTTGCTGGGGTTGGAACATGAACACTCTACTTCTACTGTTGTATTGTAGGCTTTCTGACTTTCTGTGGTTTAATTTGTGGCCTAAGCCTGGCTATCCTGGCACTTGCTCTATAGACTCACCTTGAACTCAGAGATCTGTGTGCCTTTGTCTACTGAGTTCTGGTAGTAAAGTCATATATCAGCATGCCTGGATGTAACCTTTTCTTTTTGTAGTTTTCTTTTCTAAGCTTGCTATGCTCCATATAAACATTCTTCATGAGAGTAAACCAAAGAACAAAGTCTATACTGGTCTTTTCTGAGACTTCCTTTGTTAATACAATTAAATGAATCTCTTTACCTTTGCCTCAGATAGACTCTTCAGACAAGGGCAAAAGCAGACATATTCTTTACCAAATATCACAAGAACAGTCTCTTAGTCAATAACTAAAATTCTTTTCCTCTGAAAGTTCTACAGTCACGCTTTCACTTGCCTAATATGAAGTTTTTGTTTAATTTTTCTAGGACTTTTGAGGGGAGTATTACCAAATCAAATGGGAAAAATTTTAATTAAACACTATTTGCATACGTATACACAGACATATTCATTACATGCTATTTTTGGTAGACAGATTATTATATGATGTCTTATGATACTTTCAGATGTCTTAATTTTCTTTTACCTTCCCCCATTCTATATATATTTATTTTCCTCCATACCCCCTAATTAAATGTCACTGCTTTTCCATCCACTGCTTAAACTCAGATATACCCAATTATCCCCTCCCTCTTGACCACACACATAGACTGTTTTTATTTTCTTGGTTTCTGCAGTTAAGTCCAATGTATATACTCACATCTGAAGAATCAGAGCTAGGAACTGCATATGAGACACGAGAGGTGACATTTTGTTTTTGTTTTTAGGTGATATTACTCAATATCATCATTTTACATTCACTTGGCTGAAAATTTCAGGATTCTTCTTTATTTAAATCTGAAGATAATTCCATAGTGTGCATGTACCATCTTTTATTTACCTCTTTATTAGTTGAGGGACATCTCTGCTATTTCAGTTTTCTGGCTACTATGAAGAGATTGCCAGTGAACATGGGTGGACCAGCAACTACATAGAATAACATCAAGTGTATCATTGATCTTTATTTTATCTTGACTATTGTTGTTCTTGGATTTTGGAGATAAGGTTACTCTGTATAACCCTGTCTGTCTTGGAATTTGGTCTGTAGACCAGTGTAGCCTCAGACTTACATATCTGCCTGGATCTGCCCCTGTATGCAAGATTAAAGGCTTGTGCCACCACTACGTGGCTTCTACTCTTTTTCAATGTTTGCAAATCTACTGATTCCATTTAAAATTCTGGACTCTCTTCATTATTTGTATCAGACTTTGTGTTTCCTTGGGTATCATTCTGGTATCTATTCTTTTCAAGTTCATTCTCCTCAATTCCATTGAGTTGCTTCTTTGGGAACTGCTTGAATACTTTGATGCAGTTTAATGATTTTTTAAATTCTGTGGCTCGGGGGATCTCTAGGTAATTTTTATAGGTAAAAATTTTACTAAAACTTTTTGTGTTTTGTAAGGGAGATAGTCTTGATTTTTTATATAGTTTTTATTTTCTCAATGATATCTGGACACATGAACTTATTTTGTTACTTCCAATCTGATATGAGCTGAAGGTCTTGTAGCAGAACCCAGGATATGCTGCTTTGTTGGACCTACCAGTTAGATATGGGTTTGGTGGAATTAGGTACAAAGAGCATTTGTTGGCTTGTAGGGTATAGGTCCTGGTCTAAGCCTGAAGTTTGATAATAGATCTGGGAATAGGGAAGGGTATGTAGAAGACAAAATCAAATGTGCTCACCTGGCACAGTATTTTATAGACATAGCAGTGTTGAGAGGTTGGATGTGACATGGGATGGACCAGTAGGTTGGGAGCAGAAAGGAGGCAAAATTCTTGGTGTAACAATAAACATAGGAAGTACAGAAAAAAAATGGCTAGACAAGGAAGGGACGCTTGATGTAGAATCAGAGCTATATTTGGGGAGTTACGGAGAGTATGTGGAGGAGGGTTCAGGTAGACTCAACTATTTTTTTATTGGATATTTTATTTATTTACATTTCAAATGTTATCCCCTTTCTCGTTTTCCCTTCTGGAAAACCTACTATCCCATCCCCACCTCCCTCTGCTTCTATGTTGTTCCCCTAACCACCCACTCCCTCTTGCTTCCCTGCCTTGGCATTCCCCTACACGGGGCATTGAGCCTTCCCAGGACAAAGGACTTCTCCTCCCATTGATGTCCAACAAGGCCATCCACTGCTACATATGCAGCTGAAGTCATGAGTCCCTCCATGTATACTCTTTGGTTGGTGGTTTAGTCCCTGTGAGCTCTGGAGGTGGGTCTGGTTGGCTGATATAGTTGTTCTTTCTATGAATTGCAAACTCCTTCAGCTCCTTCAGTTCTTTTTCTAACTCCTCCACTAGGGACCCAACTCTTAAATGAAGGATAGAAAGTGTCTGACCTGTCAGAGAGGTTGGGTGTAGCACGGAGGGAACTAAGGTTGTGGGCAGGCAGGAAGGGTCTCAGCAGAATACTCAAAATGTCAAGTTTGTGATTCTTGTGTAGAAAATATTGGAGCCTGAGGAAGTGAGAAAGACATGCAATCAGGAAAATGCTGCACGTTACTCATACTTTAAAAAATGCTGTCACGATTGTTTGTTTGCAATATTAATTGCGATGGCATTTCCAGAGGGAAGACAGTTATTAAATCAAATCCTATGAAACAGCTCTATTGTGAAATACTTGAATGGTTTTATAAAATGGAAGACTTCTTTTAAAAAATTACAATAATGACCTTTAGGTCAAAAAACAGAAACTCTATTTTAATAATATGTCAAATTGATTTCATACTCACAGAAAGTATTTGAGAGGATATAACAAGAAACATGATAAATAGAAATATATTATATGAAGTAACTTGTCTTATGGTCTCTCATGGAAGTCACTCTTTGTCTCCATCTAATTTAACATCCTGTTTAGCATTTTAATTAAGAATTTAGAAGAGCAAGTAAATGGAATATTAAAAAGGTTCTCATATCAGACAAACCGGAGGTGTTACAGTCTAGATTAAAAAATACACTGAAATAGTACTTAGGCTGATATTAGAACTAGTACAAAATACAATATTTCAAAAGAAATAAGTTCATATTGATTTTAAAATGAAGGTATGCCATTTGTTCCATAAAGTGTTTATGTGAATACATGTTTACATGAAGTAAACATGTGGGGAAAATATGTGCACAAAAATGCTTGGGGATATTGAAATACAGCCAATATATTTTCATTATTATTGTTACATAAATATATTCATATTCAGAAATATGTAAATATAACCAACTCAGTCTTTATAATATACTTCTAAGTATGTTTACAAAGCTGATTATCTGATATTGAGTAACTAATTGGTGAGTTATTTTGGAGAGTAGACTATTTCCTAAAGCACCCTGCAAGCTTCCAAAAGTGGAAGCACGCATCAATATTGTCTGTCTATGCTTCTTATGAACCACAAAAACTACCACTAAATCCCCAAATCAGTTAAGAAGAAATAGTGGCATTTATATCTTGGGAGTAAAGATAAACTGTCTAATTGAAAATGTTCTATCTGTTTCAAGAATTTCAACTACACTCCACTTAGGAATTAAGATCAGCATTGATACTGACACTTGCCTTTCTCATCAAGAGAGATTGTATTCCTTCAAATAAATTTGTGTGCCAAAATAAATCTTTCCTTCATTAAATTGCATTTTACCAGGTATTTGATCAAAAAAACTTACAAAATAGCCAATTTCTTTGGAAACAGACGAAAGATAGAAACATATGATTCCTGATTCAATTAAATAGTGTTTTATTGATGTTATGAGGGAGTTAAAGTTATCTAGGGGAGAGACTACTCAAGGATGAGGTCACAGCTTTATCAAGCCACTGTCTGTTTCCATGAGAACTTGTGCACCTTAAACTATCTTTCAGATTGGTGGCACATTGAAAACAAGTTTAAATCTTAGGTAAGCCTGTCAGTGAGTCACTCTCCTAGAAAGAGATTACCTTTAAGAAAACACAGAGTCGTATTTGGACATCACTAAATCTTTGAAAGGAAAAAAATTAACTCTGGTGAAATACTAAAGCAAACTTGGATGGAGTTTGCCAATAATGGAGCTCTAAGTGGGACTCTGAATGTCCCTATAATTCTCTAGTCACTGTATACCACAGCTTTATTGTATTTCCTGTACTGTTGGCTTTTCTAAGATGCCATTGATCACAATTGCTGGAAATTTTCACAAAGGCAAAGGTACTATATAGCAAATCTCAAAACCGACTACTTATGTTCCAAGGCTATAATTATTTCTTATCTTCTTTGTCTTATGCTAAAGAAGAGAAATTATCTCTAAATATTATAGTAATGTTATTGGTTTATGTGGTGCCAGAGGATGGACTACATCTACTTCTGACTACTCAGTATTGGTTTCCAAGTAATCACTCAGTTGAAATGTTTCGTTCTCTTCTATTTTTCAATTAAATATTTGACTGTTAATGTATTCCTACTCAACCCTGTTATGAAGAAGAGAACTTCTGGGTCACTGTTATTTATCCCTATAATAAATATTTTTTTCTACAGAGCTCTAAATCTAAATTAAGTGTACACTTAAATCTGGTGAACAAACTATTTCATTTTCTTGTGATAATGACTGTATATAGATATGCTATAATTATAAGAGACTAGGAAGAAGGGTTCATCATATGGTCCTTCCTATTGTGTGAAGTTGGACCAGTGCAAAACTGTAAGAGTATTCCCACAATTTTAGAGGAGAATTTTGTTCATTTAGTGTTACTCCTCCAAGTACCCATCTATGATTTTTCCTTGGAATTTTTCTTTGCTTTTTATTACTGCAAAAGCAATCTTAAGACAGAAAATTTTATACCCGAACCCAGTCTTATTTACACAAGTGTAGCAATTTTGTTTGAAGAGGGCTTAGTCTAAAAACATGTTATGGGAGTTTCCAAGTGACTGGTTCAATAAGTTACAAGTATTTAAACAGTGCTACTATCTAAAGTACAACCAAATAGAAAGAAAAACTGACTCTGGACCATATGTCAATACCATGAAAAGTAATCGCTGCAATTTCCTTTTTCTAAAGAGTAATTTTTATTGTTTTGCTACCAAATGACTTTTCTCATTTGCCCTCTATTCTGATACCACAGCACAAATGCCAAAGAGGTTTGCATGATAGATTTCCAGAAAGATTATATTCTGAAATCTATTCTTTGTTAGTCACCCAGCCACATATGTCTTCCTCTTCTGTCTCCTTTCCTCTTCTCTGCCTATTGTCACAGCAAAGCTTTGCTCATAGCCTTATTTCTCAAAGAAGCACAGTTTTACTGAGATGGCTCAGCAACACTGTGTAGCTATATTCTGTATATAATCCCTACATAAAAACAGAAAAAGATGCCTTCCCTGTCTTTTACTGGAAGTGGACTCTACAAGTTCCCTCTCCCCACAGTCAAAAACTCTGACTCAGTATTGCTCCTGTCTGAAAGAACTGCAGGGACAAAAAATGGAGAAGAGCCTGAATAAAGGAAGGTTCAGCAACAGGCCCAAAGTGGGATCCAGCTCAAGGGGAGGCCCCAAGGCCTGACACTATTATTGAGGCTTTGGAGTGCTCTAAAAAAGGAACCTATTATTACTCCCCTCCAAAAGACCCAACAAAGCAGCTGAAAGAGTCAGATGCAGATATTTGCACCCAACCAATGGACAGAAGCTGCTGACCCCTGAGGTTGAATATGGAAAAAGCTGGAAGAAGCTGAGTAGGAGGGCGACCCTGTAGGAGGACCAACAGTCTCAACTAACCTAGACTCTCAAGATCTCTCAGACACTGGGCCACCAACCAGGTAGCATACTCTAGCTGATATGAGGCACCCAACACGTATACAGAGGAGAACTGCCAGGTTTGGACTCAGTCAGAGGAGATGTACCTTACCCTCAAAAGACATGGGTCCCCAGGGTGTAGGGGGATCTGGTGAGGTGGGGATGGGGTGGGGACATCTTCTTGGAAATGAGTGGGGGAGGAGTTGTGGGATGTGAAAGAGTCAGAGGGTGAACCGGGAGGGGGAAAAAGTCTGGACTGTAAAAAAAAGATTAAAGAAGAAAAGAAAAGATGAAGAAAACAGAAAAAAGACATGCACATATAAATGAAAATCATATATTTTATTTCATTTTATTGTTACATTAAAGAAGAGCAAATTCCTTAATGTAAGTTCAAAATAAAATAACACATTAAAACACCCATTTTCTCTAAAGAGTAGTATGTTTGTAACAAAAGTGCTATATCCATCTCTGAGCCTACAGTTATTCTTCTTATGCCTTGCCCACTGTTAATGCTCTAATCTCCTTCATTTTATGTGCCCTGTGCACCCAGGAGAAACCTGACATCATTACTGACATCAAATGAAACTCTGTAGATGTCATCTTTTTTCCTAAAATACAATTTATTCCTTAGAACTTTCATACATGGATGCAATGTTTTGCTTATGTATATCTACTACTACTCCAAGCCACATTTCCTATTTTAAAATTTTAGTTATTTTTAATAATACCTAAGTCCAGTCACTGTTCACATACTCTTGTGCATGTGGGTTATCTAATAACCAATGACCAGCTGATGCACCTCCTTATTAAGGCTGTAGTCTACCATATCTGTACAGCTTTCCTGAGCTCAGCACAAAATGGAAAGACTCCCTTTGCTTAATGCCTCTTTTTCTGATCTGGGGAACCTTACCCTCAATCTTATACTTGAGGAATTGCACTTAATCCTTGGGAACTTACAAGTTCAACTTCCTGGAACTCCTCTGCATGGATATGAGTTATCCCCAGAACCTTAGTCCTCAACCAGTGAAATTTCACCCTAAGAAGAACCTCTTCCCACTCTCCAAGGATCATATGTATACACACACATTTTCATATCTGAAGCCTACTTCCTTGTTTTATCCTAAAATTTAGATTCCTGTCTGAAATTTCTTCTTTCTTCTAGACTAATATTTAGGTTCCTGCCTGAGATTACTTCTTTGTTCTAGCCTAAAATTTAGATTTCAACCTGAAATTACTTCTTTGTTCTTGCCTAATGTCAGATTCCTGCCTGAAGCCTACTTCCTTGTCCTTGGACAATGCCATATTCCTGCCAAGCAGCCCAATTTTTTCTATTTTTTTTTTTTTTTTTTTTTTTGTCCTTGGTCCATGTCAGATTCTTGCCAAGCAGCCACAAAGATTCTCTGCTTCTCCTATTTTTTATTTTATTAACAAAAAATTATGTTTTTTTAATTTTTTATTTAATTTGTTTTTTAAATTGGATGCCAAGGAACTTTCTGCTGAGTGTCTATGGCGCTCTACAACTAGGCATACTTATGCATAGGTGAAAGGGAAGGATCCACTTAGGGGCATAAGGTATGATCCAGATCAGGTATTAAATATGGGAAAGAGGGCATGTTTGTGTTTTTTATTGCAGGATGCTGAAGGAGCATGGTGGCTGCCAGAGCGATGGGTGAGACATACTGATGCCAAAACAAAGAATGATGCTGACCTGTGAGCTTGTTGAGTGCCCTGACAATAGTGACTGGGAAGCTGTATTGGACATAAGTTCCTGACACACCATTGCTTACCTAATGGAAAAAGCTGCCTTTCCTCAAGTTCTTAGACTTTGTGGACTGGAGAATCAAAAAGAAAAGATATAATGCCTCTTGTATTGATATTAAATGTGACCAGTTATTCAGACCAAATCATGGACTGGTCTAGAAATCAATCCAGTATTGGAAATAACAGTCTTCATTTGGAAGTCTGCTTCTGGACATTTTCAGAGCCATATATGGAAATTAGTTGCAGTTCTCTATGATGTTATGTTAGTAAGAGATAAGGTTGGGCAGGATCTGGATTTCAAATATGTGTTAGCACATGTGTTGAGGCACTTTTAATTGTCAAGTTAAAAATACTTTGTTTCTTCTAAAGTATTTAATGTAAGTTGCATTAATTGTATACTTTCTAATTGTGTTTGTGTTTTGAAATCTGGCATGTCAGTTATGGAGGTCTAACAACCAGCTTTTGTGCTCTGAATATCACAGCTTGCTTTCTTCTAGAACCCAGGACCACCAGACCAGAGGTGGCACTACCCACAATGGGACTTCCCTATCTGATCACTAATTGAGAAAATGCCTTACAGCTGGATCTCATGGAGAAATTTCCTCAAGGGAAGCTCCTCTTTCTGTGATAATTTCAGCTTGTGTCAAGTTGACGCACAAAACACAAAACCAGCCAGTACAGTTACTAATTATTTTTGTGTTTCTCCTCAGGAAGACCCTTACCAGAATTAACAAATTCCATATTCATGGGAGCAGACTTCTCTGTTGGACTCATAAATGAAATCCTTGTTTGTTGTGGAAAAACTGTCAAACATATCCATAAATAGTCTTATAACTGTTATAAGGAAATTTCTTAATCCTTAATCATTACAAATGATTTTTTCAACTGTATTATTAGTCCAGTTTTTATTAGAGGATAAAAAATTAGTTTATAAGACAAAGCATGGGCTGGCCAACATTAAAATATCAATTAAGAAAACAATGAATTAAATCATTTCATTACTTATTTTGGTTCTTTTATAGTGAAAATAGACTCTGATTTCCAAATGTATTTTCTGAATCAAAGTTATGTTATTACATAACACTAAATTTAAAAATAAGCAATGCATATTACAATCTAATTTGCTAAAATTACAAATTTATTCATAGTGCTTATTTAAAGAGAAAACATATGAACTTTGCACACACACACACACACACACACACACACACACACACACACACACATTGTTTTTGTTGTGGAATTTTTTGAAAGGATTTCTACCAAAATTATACACCTATACTTACCTGCGATTTTTATTGTATGTGTGTGCTGTCGATACATTGAACAATTTTCAAAAGCTGTAAATTAACTAGAGCTTGTCCTTGTTGTTTGAAAAAAAATGATTGTAATGCTTTTGAGCATTAAATTCAACTCAAAAATAATAAAATGGACTCATAAAGACATTGTAAAAACATATAATAATAACACTATAAAACATGTTTTTCTTGTTGTAATAATTGGAACTTACAGAGTTTGTTCCCAGTGTCATGGAACTCAAATTATCTGACTTGGCAATGGAACAATTATTTTTATAACTATCTTGTTGGCTTCTACTTGTAGAAAAAAACAGAAAAATTCCACCACCTGGAAAATGAATGGTTTAAATATATTTATATTTAAATGTTTTAATATTGACTTCTTAAGTCTTCTTCATTCACCTTTTTTATGCTGGGGAGTTACTCTTTTATTTTTAATGAAGTGGAGCTGCTAATATGAGTGATAATGATGATATTTCTCTCACAGTAACCAGTATTGCTGCAATGAATGTGCAAAGGCCAGCTCATATTTGAATCACTATTGTAAATAAATTTATACCAGGAAGGTATTTTTTATAGTTATTGAATTTGATTCTTTGCTTCTGCTAACTTTTAGTATTTGGCTGAAAAACGTTAAAGAAAATTGAAGGCAGGGATGAAATTCACAGTCCTTCTGTTCAATTTAACAATAAAATAAAATAGCAGAAAATCTTGCTGGGAAAATATTGGGAGTAGATATGAGAATCATAAAGGGAAATACATAGAGTTATGAAGGACAACTAGGACTATACAAAATAGGAAAGAGATAAGATTTTTGTGTGCAAAGAATCTCATCTTATAAATCTTTATTTCTCCATATTACTCTAGAAAGGATTCTCCTCTCTGCCCTTGTGTGTCCGTTTCAATTCAAGCTCTTTTCCCTTAAGGTCACTTCTTTCCCAGATATTCCTCTTGCTACTTCTCTGTGAAAGCAGTATTGATTGAGTGATAAAACAAATCCAGTTACATGGCTGTGGTGATCTCATTTCACAGTAGAGTTTAGAGAAATAAATGCACCTTCAGTGCAAACTTTAGAACACTTAACAGTTTTGAAATCTTGAAATGCCAACAAAAGGAACATTTTCAGAGAAAATGAATGGGTAAAATGAGGATATATTATACAGAATAAGAATAGAGGTAAAATAGATACTCTAACTATTCAAGGAGCACAGGGACCTGAGTGAAGAGTGATCAATGGTGTTTAATGTCCCTGAATTATCCCATGTTAGCAAGTATACGTGTGGTGGGATTCAGATATTTTTAAAAGTGATGCCAGGGTAGAGTTTGTTTGTTGTTGTTGTTGCTAATTGTGTTTGCTTCTTTGCTTTAATCTTTGTTTTCTTCATTCAAGTCTTTCAGATAATTTATTTCTAAGGTATTGTCAATATTGTGTGTAATATCTTCATCACATAGATTTTATAGTAAGAAGTAAGTGATCTTTTGGGGGGAAATGTGTTGATAAAGAAAGGAGAAATTTTCTCATCTGGGCTGACAACGTTCTCCCTAAGAGCTAAAGTTCACCTATAAAAGTAACCAACACCAAGCTTGAGAAGCCATCTTTTGATTTGTTCATCAGGGTTCTGCTAAAACTCTCAAAACATACAAGCTCTTGATATCACCCTTGGCTCATCTTAGAAGTGAGAGACTTGTCTATTTCTAAAGACACTTCAGGCATAGGGCTCAGAACTTTCTGAACTCAAGCTGGCCTGAATGTCTGAGGAATAGCTTTCATGATTCAAATAGATGACACCCAAGCTTCAAAAAGAGGGAAGCAACTCAAATTCCTACCCAGCTATGATGGTTATCTACCACAAAAACAGCTAGCATGCCACAATAATGCTAAGGGTACAGGAGTGGAATGCATATCTTGGTGGTAACCGACAACCTTATAATTGGACTTAAGATGTTGTGATACAATGTTCTGAAAATATTTGTAATGTTTGGGGAACATGGATATTTTAACCTGTTTTTAATGAAACAATGGGACAATCAATCTGGCATGCTTCATATTTCCTTAATAATCTACTTTAAAAACCCAAGCTAATGAATAGCTATAATATTAACCTACATAATTATAATGTCCTGGACCCAGAACAATGTTTATTTTTCATTTGCAAAAAGCAGCAAATTCAGGGGTTGACTGTAATTTTTTAAAATTAATAGTAAATATTAAACTTGAATATTGAGCACATATATGGATATTGATTGATAAACACTGTTGTTTCTAGTACTGCTTTTTATCTGCTCAATTGGAGCCAGTTACTTAATTACTTGTAAATCTTCATAATGGATTCTATAAAGTACCCCATTTCTTCCTCACATGATGCATCTTTACTGTTATTATGAACAGAAACATTCACAGAGATGATCACCTAATCACACAACAGACACACCCAGTCACACACAGACAGAGATATGGACACACACGAACACAGGGACATATTCACAAGACAACCTAAGGCAGATTCAAGTATGACTTATTCAAACAAAAGACAGGATGGAAGGACACAGAAAATATGCAGTAGAGAATCCAGGTGTGATTTAATTCTTCATTAAATGACTCCAAATGGGAGTGGTTTTATTGCTCTCCTTAATGTGACACTGATGTATCTTATTAGTCACTAATATATTTAATCTACACATTAAGACCAACTTAAGAAAATCGAAACCATATGTGGTATGAGAAACCAAGCCAACTACCCAGGGTTTGTGAAATTATGAATCTTGAGAAGATGCTACAATAACAACTTTACAAATCCAGTATAATCTCTATTTATACTCTCAGTATGTAACAGTATAGTCCCTACTTAGGGTCTAATAATGTGTCCTTATTCTCCACCCACCCTGCTTACCAGTTCACCCACTGCCACCCGCCCCATGCACCCTTCCCTGGAACATCAAGTCTCCACAGGAAGGCATATATCCCACTGAGGACAGACAAGCCAGTTCTCTGCTCCATATGTGCTGTACACCATGGACCAGCCCATACTCTTTGGTTGGTGGCTTAGTCTCTGGGTGCTCCTTAGGGATCTGGGTTAGTTGATACTATTGGTTCTTTTTATGCTGTTCCCATCCCCTTCAGCTCCTACAGTTGTTCTTCTTTTAATTCAGCCTTAGGTATTCCCTGACCTCAGTCTAAAGGTTGGCTGTAAGTATTTGTGTCTGTCTTGGTCAGCTGCTGGTAGAGCCTCTCAAAGGACAGCCATTCTTGACTCCTGTTTTCTGCCACAATCATGAGTGGAAAATCTTAATGAAATGGAACATTTTCTAGACAGATATCACTTACCAAAATTAAATCAAGATCAGGCAAGCTATTTAAAAAGTCCCATTACTCCTAAAGAAATAAAAGTCATCAATAAAAGTCTCCGAACAACAACAACAATAACAACAACAAAAATAACAAAAAGGTTTCATGTAACCTTAACAAGTAGTTATGAGTTCAGAGTTCCTTCTCTATGTATATATGTATGTATTTGTGTACACATGTGTATTTGGTGGTGGTGTTGGTAGTGGGAGTGATAGTGGGGTTAGTGTGTGTATGTATGTTACTTGAATTTGAAAACTAGAGGTTGGTGCCTAGTGTCATATCCAGTTGCTCTAAACTTTAGTTTATTTTTAGAGACACTGGCTGAAGTTGGAAACTTATTCAGCTCAAGTGACTGACCAGAAATTCCAGGGGAATAATCCCTGTCTCTTTTTCAACATTGGGACAAGTATGCTGACACACCTGGCTTGGCTTTTTGTACGGGGTTTGTGAGAAAAAGTTCTGTACTCATGATAATGGAGCATGCACTTTGCCAATAGAACTGTGTTTTCTTTATCAATATATTATTAAAACATTCATTCGCACACCAAGTGAATACAATATAATATAAGCTAAGTAGATAGTATTTTTTAGTTTTGAAACCTTGAAACATAGAATTGTCAACAAAATACAGTTTTCTTAGCATTCTACTAGTTATACACATTGCTAGTCTGTACAGTTAGGAGAGCATAATAAATTGTAGTTATGTGTACTTCCAAAGAAATGTAATTATATATAAATATATTGATAAGTGATTATAAAGTTGTAAAAAATTATTACATAATTAATTATATATGTATTAGCATAAACAAACAACTTTAATAAGGTTACAAACCTCTACATAAATACACACAAATCATTGCCTTTGTTTCTGTTTAGTAAAAATAAAAAAAATCTGAATAAATTCAGTAAATGTCATGAAACATTTACCTACTAAAATATTAATACCAAAACCTCAAATGTTTGCATTGACTACAATTCTGTACCAAAGATGACAGAAGGCTATAATGTAATCAATCAGTACTATGAGTCAAAAAACCCCTAAATTTCAGAGTTTTGTTAATTATTAATTTCAGTTTTTATTTGCTGTACTAGTAGACTTGTTCTTTCAAAATTTCTCAGAGAAATGTGAAAATATTCAGTAGTAACAAAGATGCTGAAACACCAAATTTGGCAGAATTGCTTCACAAAAATACGATATTCTAAAACTGCTGTACATGGGAGCTAGCAAGATTGCTCAGAGGCTAACAGCATTTGCTGAAATGACTCAACCAGTGCTCAGTTGCCAGGATTCATAAAGTAGAAGAAAACCAACTTTTGTAAATTGTCCTCTGATCTTCATACACATTCCATGGTAGATACAGCTGCGCACATATGTGTTCTCATGCATACAAATAAATAAGTATAATGAAATTACTGAAAATGATTGTATTGTTCTGATGTAAGAAAAGTCTCATAGACACGGACAGATGGAATGATATCAAGTGTCCATATGATATGGACAAGGATGAATGAATTATAAAATTTGGTTCGTAACAAATGTGGCATTCCTGCCGTAGTCAGGACACTATGATCAAAATAATTTTGTGGCACCATGTTCAAAGTATGTATCCTTTATGTTCATATTTTATTTGCTGTAAAAGTACACTTTTTCTTTCAAAAGTTCTCAGATTAATGTGGTGATTCAGTGGAACAAATATACTGCAACATATGAAAGATATGGAATCTAATGAAATATTAAAAGCAAAACCTCAAATATTTTGCATTCTAGATACAAAACTGGAGTAACTTATAATATAACCACTAGAAAGTCAAAAATGCTAAATCTCAGAATTTTGAAAATTAAATTTTATAGTTCATTGTAAATTTGTAACTGACTCTTTATAATGGTTTTTTTTGTGTGTTTTTGTTTTTGTTTTTTTTTTTTGTTTCTGTTTTTCGAGACAGGGTTTCTCTGTGTAGCCCTGGCTGTCCTGGAACTCACTCTGTACACCAGGCTGTCCTCGAACTCAGAAATCCACCTGCCTCTGCCTCCCAAGTGCTGGGATTAAAGGCGTGCGCCACCACTGCCCAGCTATAATGGTCTCTTCTAAATTGAACATCTGTACTCCATTTCCTCATAGCAATAAAAATTGGCTTCTAAGTCAAGTATAGAACTGAATAGAAAATTTAAGTAAAATGCACCAAGAATAATAATTTTATACCTTACAGGAGGGAAATAATTTGAGACAGAAATCAAAACCAACTCAAATGATCAACTATAAAGAAAAGAATACTAACACAGTGTTCTTTAAACTTTAGAACTTTGCCTAATGAAAAAGTACAACTAAGAAAATAAAATTATACATTTCCTTGTATTACTATACAGGAGTAATATAATAATACAGCTATATTAATAAAAATGACAACTATGCATATAGAAAATGGGAAAATGCATTGTACAAAAACATGGATTTCAAATACAGATTAAAATGCTAAATAATTCTTGATAGGAGGAATGTGAATGTAAATATAATCTCATTTGTACAGAGAGTCTGAGGTAAAACAAACATACCCACCACCTCAACAAAGGCAAAAACACATTTTCTATTTTTTTTTTCCCATTAAACTCGGGCAGAGTCACACCGGGAAAGCGGGATTCGAACCGGGAGAGAGCAGAGGGCACGGGCTCGCCCTCTGCAGGCGGCTACCTTAGCAGCTGCGCCACCACTGGCTTGCTACACATTTTCTATTTTGGCACATAAAATTTATAATAGCTAAATTCACTCAATTTTATGAGTGGAAATAATAGCTATTATGTTGGGGAAAAGTTTAAGATTTGGTGATAAAATGGGTTGTTTTGAGAGAGAAAATAATCATTATTATTTCTATCATTGGTTTGTCTCTTTATCTTCTGACCAAAATTGTTAATAATCAGTTTTCACACAATCATTGATTTCACTGTTCAAATCTTTTTACTCATTATTATTCAGGTAAAATAACTTAATAAGCTATCAAAACTATTCCATTGTTTACTTGGTGTCTCTATGTATTTCAAATAACTTAATTCTAGTCTGTCTATAAAGTTCTAAAGTGTATGAAATATAAATTAAATATTTTAATGGCAAAGAACAAATTCATCATCTGGGAAGTAAACTTACATATCTATCTCTAAACCTGTATTCTTATCTAAAATTCTATTTTGTGTTTCAAATCTGTCCTTTGTAGAGGTAAAATTATTTAAAATGAAATTCAGCTGTTTTCTATCTTCTTCGTTTCCCAAAACTGACCTTACTCATCTGTCTTAGTTAGAGTTGTACTTCTGTGAACAGACACCATGACCAGGACAACTTTTATAAGAACAGTATTAAATTGAGTGTGAATTACCGGTTCATAGGTTCAGTCAATTATCATCAACATGGGAACATGGCAGCATTCAGGCAGGTATGGTTGAGGAGAAGCTGAGAGTTCCATATCTTCATCTGAAGACTGCTAGGAAAAGCTGTCTCCAGGCAGTGAGGATGAGGTTCTTAAAACCCTCACCCACAGTGACACACTTACTCCAACAAGACCACACTTACTCTAAGAAAGAGACAAATTCTAATAGTGCCATTCCCTGGGCCAAGGATATACAAACCTTCACATCATCATAGCAGAAATCCAAACAAAACACAGCAGCAAAGAAAACAAACAAACAAACAACAAAAAAGTTTTTGCATTTTAGCATATGACCAGACAAATGTCTTCAAGTCATTCAAGTCATATAAATATGTAATATTTATACATATTTATTAAATTTAAAAAAGCAATATCCCAAAAATGTGATTATTTTATGTGTAAACTCAAAGGATTTTCCTGTTTTTATACAATATTATTACTTTTAATTTTGTAATTAAATAAGTACAGTGTGGAGCTGAAAAGAGCAGTCAGCAGTTAAGACAATATTACCACTATTTCAGAAGTACATAGTTTGGTTCCCAGAACTAACATCAGGCAACTCAAAACCTCATTTAACTTTAGTTCCAAGGATAGAAACTCCTCTTCTACACCCGTGGGAAATAGACTCTCATGTGCTTGTGCATACAAAAAAAAAAAAAAAAAAAAAAAAAAAAAACCTCACAGAAAATTGAACATGCCTCTCAGATTTTTAACTTTCAGAATTTAGGTAATGTACTTGTCTTAGTCAGGGTTTCTATTCCTGCACAAACATCATGACCCAGAAGCAAATTGGGGAGGAAAGGGTTTATTCAGCTTACACTTCCACATTGCTGTTTATCACCAAAGGAAGTCAGGACTGGAACTCAAACAGGTCAGGAAGCAGGAGGTAATGCAGAGGCCATGGAGGGATGTTACTTACTGGCTTGCTTCCCCTGGCTTGCTTGGCTTGCTTTCTTATAGAACCCAAGACCACCAGCCCAGGGATGGCACCACTCACAATGGGCCCTCCCCCCTTGATCACTAATTGGTAAAATGCCTTACAGCTGATTTCATGGAGGCATATTCTCAACTGATGCTCCTTTCTCTGTGATAATTCCAGCTTGTATTAAGATGATACAAAACCAGTCAGTACAGGCCTATATGACAAATTTCAGATGAATATGTTTTTTCTTAATAACAGTTTATTAACAATATAGGTAACCAAATTGTGCAGTTGTGTTGCAGAGTTATTTGCTGCACTGCTGTACCAATAAACTTCTGGAGTTAATAACTCACTCTCTACCCATTAGAAAATATAAATGTATTTGAGATTTACCCTTCTCTGTCCTTACATTCCTGCCAACCCGTGAGACTGACAGAAGAAATTATTTACATGATTTCATGTACAGTTTGAAAAGGCTGGAGTAAGTCATTGAAAAGATAATTTTAAAATGAATATTATAATGTGAAGTTTCTGGTGACAAGGTATCATTTAATTTCACTTTCTGCAAATTGACACTAGACGAAGGTTATATTAAATTAATAAGAGTTGACTTACAGGGCAATGCTTTCAAGTACTTTGATGTTCATGGATTCCCAGGACAACAGTTCTCAAACATTTGATCATTTGTAGTTACAGAAACTGAATTTAAAAGATCAAAATCAACAGTAATTAACACTATTATAATTAACATATTTGAAGCAACAAAGTAAGAAAAGAAACTTAAAAATCTTAACTATATGATTAGTTCCCAGCGGAACATATTCTTGGTGTTTTAAATTATTAAGCCATTTTTTGTGACTATTATAGGATAGAATTCTCTGTTTTAAAATATATTTAGTTGAAAAAAATTACTTTGAAGTCGAAGCATATGGACACACCATGCATTATCAGTGTTCTTAATGATGCGAACACAGTACCCATTTGCTCCTCCCTTTTCTGCTACCCCATCTCCTATAATGGTCTATCCTCTGCAGTAGAAACAAAGTTCCCATAGAGTAGCTTCAAACCATTGATCCTCACCAATTCCTGCAAATCGTGCTTGAAGTACATATTACATTTCTTTATTCCACCTCCATCTAAACTTGAAAACACAGAAACCTTTAACATCACTTGGATTCTTTTCTAAAACCAACACAAAAATGTGGCGATTGAAAAATCACTAGTCTGTCTCCTACCCACAATACAGATCATTCTGTATAATGGACCAAAAGTATTCAAATATTCAAATCTAGTCTCCTCTAAGTGTACATGTGGGCAAGTGCCTATAACCCCAGTATTCAGCAATCTGATATATAGAACAATTACAAATTTAAAGTCAACAGAGTACACAAAGTGAGACCCTATCTTTAAAGAAAAAAAATTTGTATGTATTTGTATTTGTATGACAATAAAAAGAAGAAAAAAGAGAAAATTCTCAATTGTTTTTTGGATACATATATGTGTGAAAACTACAAGGCCTGCTGGATAAAACTGCTTGGCCCTACCAGTTTCAGGAATGTTGTGAACTGTCCTGAACCTCTCCAGTAATGATTAGATTGTCAAATGTATGTGAGGAAACCAAGAAACCACAATGGAATGTAGTAGTTGTTTTGTTTCTAATGTCTCATATGGGATGCTGAATGGCTTAGCATGGAACCTGATTTCCAGAGTGTCATGTGGTTACTGAGACCAAAGAAATAGCTAAAGATCATTCTTCCTCGAAACAGAACTGACAGTTGCTCCTTGTATTAAGCCATTTCTTTATATTATACAAAATTTTATTTTCACTTTTATTTTTCAAGAGAAAGTTACTTTCTCAAAAATCTATAAAATATCTCCATTTTAACCTACGCAAATTTGATAACTATGACAGATTCATGTAAAATGTCAAAATTGTAAGTAATATTACCCATGCTGACGTTTGAAAATATGAATAAAATATATTCTTAATTATGATGTTAATGTATTAACAGCACATGTAAAATTGAATTTTTTAAACACTCCATTCAAAAAATTTTTAGATACATACTCAACTCCTTTAGGTTACCATGAGTTATTTTTACCTCAATTAAGAACAGATTATTGTACCAATTTATCAATTCAAACATTCATAAAATAATCTCAAACTGAGAAGACTGATTTTGGAAATGACAGACAGTATAGCATGGTGCAACACATTCATGTTTCTGTAAGAAAGAAGTAAGTTTCCATTTGTGAGTGTATGCTTCTTTATCATTATTGCGAATGTGCTCTGTAAAGTAAATAAAGAAAGAGAAAGAAAGAAAGAAAGAAAGAAAGAAAGAAAGAAAGAAAGAAAGGAAGGAAGGAAGGAAGGATGGATATAGGTATTTATCCTGTCTTCCCAGAAAGGTTCAAGTCAATCTGGATTTCGTTTCAAAATGAAGCCAGTGTAAAGCAATTGGAACACTAAATATATGTAGTTTTTATCAATCAGTTATATAGTAGCCTTTGTATTGCACACATATTTTAAATGTGCTATATATTTTGAAATAGTTTCTAATTACTAACATAATAAAAATAGAAGGCACAATATAAAAATAGAAGTTTGAAAGAGAGCTAGGAGTTACCTCGGGAAAGTTTTGGGAGAAAGAAAGGGAAGGATGAAATGAAGTAATACTATTGTAAAGGGTAAGAGGTCCACATGTATACGTATAACAATAAAGAAACCAGACTTCTTAAACACACACTTCTTCCTTCACCAGAGGAAATGCTAATGGGATTTTCATCCACAAGGCTGGGGATGGATGTGTCAGTAACCTGGTAATCACTGCTACTATGTACAGCCAGCCATCACCTGAATAACCCATTTTTATCAAAGAAAACATATGTATTTTGCAAAGGAGTTTCCTATTATTCTGGTTACAAACCCTTCCTCCATTGTCCCTTATCCAGAGCAGTGTGCCTCAGTCAATAGAACCCGTTCTGTGGAAGAGGTCCCAGGTGTTTTTCCAAAAGGCTTGTACTTTGTAAGAGAGTTTGATGTAGTCATGCTGTAAGCTTGGTTGTGACAATTGTCACAAGAAAAAGCCACTAGGGTCAGACTGTAGAAGTTTGAATCAGCCTGGTTAACTAAGCCCTTGTCTCTGTTGGCAGTAGTGTTATCAGGGATTCCTGCATATTATAATCTCAAGAAAAAGAAACTATAAAATTTAAATAAATGGGTATCTCAGCATTTCTAATGTCATGAAGAGACCATGACTCCAGAAAATCTTATAAAGGAAGACATTTAATTGATGCTGGCTTACAGTTCAGAGGTTTACTGCATTATTTTCATGATGGAATACTTAGGTATGCATGTGGTGCTAGAGAAGGAAGTGAGAGCTCTACATTCAGATCAGCAGGCTGTAGGAAGGAAACTTGCTTGCACTTCTGAAGCCTCAAAGCCTGCACACACTGACACCTACCAGCAAGGCTACACCTAAACACCAAGGACTGACCTCCTAACAGTGCCATTCTCTGTGGGTCTATGGGGGCTATTTTTACTCAAACCACCACAGTGGATACAGTTAAGAGTTAATTTAATAATTAAGTACTTGTTAAAATGGGAAGTACAGTTTCAAAACATTCTCATGTACAATAGACTGACAAGAAGATCTTTTTGAATAAGCAAACCTGTCTGCTCCCAGCTTGGTCAAGTAAATAAAACATAAAAATCCTTCTTTTTGTGTTCAAAGGTTCTGCAAACTTCTTGCCTCCTCTCTCCTGACAAGTAAAAGTCAACCTGACCAAGGCTTTGTATGATGCCATGCTGACATGATCTTGGTACCTCCATTAAGCCAACCGAGTTAGAGTTGTAATAAACTTTTCCTTTCCAAAACTGAAAGCAGCTCTGTCAATCAGTTTTCTAGAAATTTCTGCAACATTTTCTCTGAAACTACTCAAAAGGAGCAAGGTGATAAAAGCATCCCTCTACAAACTGCTAGTTTTATTTTCTATAAAAAAAAGAATGCTCTCTTCTGTGACAACAGTATAACAATTATCAAAAACAATTGTGCAAACAGTAATCTAACCTTTAAAGATTCTAGTTTCATCTAGTACCCCAATGGCAATCTATTTAGCAATTCAACCCAATCTGAGGGAGCATTCCATGTGATTATTATGCTTCTTTACAACTTCTTTAGCACAGAACTATTTTGTTGTTGTTGTTCTTGTTGTTGTCCTGACTGATATGGTTTGGATATGTATATTATTACCAGTTATTGTATAACACTTCTCCTAGAAGACAAGAATAAATTTGTATCCACCTCAGATAATAATGTGATAACAAACCATAAACACAGACACTACTAATGTCTAGCTCTTGGTGAACCAATGGACTTTACCGGTGTTGACTACAGGAATATGGACATAGAATTATTTTCAGAGGTCAAAACTTTGCTCAAGAAGCCCATCCAAGCTTGGGTGACAGTTCACAAAACCTATATGTCTGGAACATCCTTCACAGCCTGTTGCCAAGGCAACAGGTTGGAAAGGGTCCCTGTCAGGAGGCTCATTTAGTTGAAACTCTTCTAGACAGTTTAACTGGTCTCTGCTGCTTCTCAGCACCTCAATAGGTTTATTCAAGCCTTCTCTATGCAGCTCAACTTATCTAAGAGATTATCATATCAGTGTTTAAATATTCTTGCCAAGGTATGACTTAAGTAAATAGTTAGTCAACTAACAAATACCCACAGTCCAAAACCACGTTATCCACCATCTAGCCTTCTATGACTAAGCACCAATGACCTTTCTCTACTAATTACCATTGCAACTCCTTTCCACCCATGATTTCTGTATTCTCATTATATGAATGCTCCATTATCTCACTTCCACAAAGAGCCTACCATGATGACCTAGTCTGTTGCTGTTTCCATCCCCACTCGGAGGCAGCCATTTTACAACGCCCACAGCTCCCCAATAAATCTCTTGTGTGCAGTGTGATTTTTGTGGCATTCGTTGACTGCAATCAACCTTGATATTCTCACACTGAAAAATCCTTTCAAATATGGCAGTTTGGGGGACTTCCAGAGCAATTTTGAATGTTCAGCCCACTTGATTATTTTCCTGCAAATGCAGCTTTTTCTTATTCTGACTTTGAAAAGAAATGTCCTTAACTATAAAAATTCAGGTGATTATGATGGATTCACAGGGATAATGTCATCATTTCTTAAGTTTCCACATTAATCATATCTTCTGTGTTATTTTTAAAAATATGAACTAATGTGGCTACAGAATCTATGGAATAAGAAAATTTAATATATTTAATATATTAAATTTTTAATATTTAAAAATTTAAAAATTTTAAAAATTTAATATATTTAAGAAAAATAGACTATTGTCCACTATTTGAAGGCTTAGAAAAAACTATAAAAAATAAGTATTAAACACTCTTAAGGTCTTTACATACATATAACTAATGGGAATATATTATTAAATATTGCTGTATTGAAATGTAATTCATTTATCATATAATTCTTACATCTTATGTGAGTAGTCTCTCACACATGTGAGTATAATCAATCCCAAAGTTTCATTCTACAACATTTTTACTATCTTTTAAATGAATTATAATATCACTCCCTGTGTCTTATTTTTCCCAACCTGGAACCTTGTTTCCTACTGTATATACATTTATTCAATATTGATGCTTTGTACAAATTGGTGACACAATATGAGCTTTTGTGACTGAATTGTTTCCCTTAAAATAATACATGATATGACCATGCTGAAGATGTATCAGTAATTGAATTATTTAAAAAAATTAAAGTACAAACACTAGTAAATTTTGCATATTCATATTATAAGTCTGGCACTTTGCTAAATCTTGAATAATGATATATGTAAGTTAAAAATTAGTATACATATCTCTTTACATTAATATCAGACTCTTTGGTGATTTTGTTCTCTTAGCAAATTCCAATCAGTTTGCTTCCATTTAGTGATTATTATTGGTTGCTCTTCTATAAACAAGACTTGGTTTTGTTTCCCTTAAGTGTGCATAATAGTAATAGCACACAGTACTGTATTAACCCCAATGTTTACATTTTGATCTAAAACTGAGATAACTCCCATGTGTCTCTGTCATTCTATAATTGTAACAGCAAAGAAACAAAACAGACACTTTCTTACATGTTTACCAACAATAGAATTTGTTGTTACTTGACATTTTGATAGACATTCATTTTGGATCACTAATTTTCATTGCTAACTTCCTGTGTTTGGAATACCTTAGGAGACAAAGCACCAGTTTTGTATGTAAGGATGTTTCCACAGGGGTATAACTGAGGCTAAAGAACCTGTGAATATGGTTGATACTATCTCATGGACTGAGGGTAAATCAAAATAAAATGTTTAAAAAGGAGAAACCAATATGAGCATCAACATTTACCTCAGATTTTACATGCAGTGAGAACAACTCATAACAAAATGCTGTCCCCATGATGGATTATATGCCCTCAAACTGTAAGACAAAATAAATTCTAATTTCCTCTTTATATTATTTTGACACAGCAAGAAGAATAGTAATATAGCATCCCATTTGTATAAATACTATTGTATTATAGTAATATTTATTTATATCCCTCAATTAATGAATGCACTGATTGACTGTGGCTTTTGTTATGTTGTTGTTGTTAATGCTGTTTGCTTGTTTGGTTTGGCATATATATATGCATATTTGTATTTTAAAGTACAATATCAAAACCAAAATTTAACTTTTAACTTTAAGATAGTCTCTTAAATTATATATCATATATATATGTATATATATATATATATATATAAATTATATATATATATATATATATATATATATAAAAATTATATATATATATATATATACATATATATATATAAATTATATATATATATATAAATAATATATAATATATATATATATATATGTATATATGTAATATATTCATGGATAGGAAGGAGTAACATAATGAAATTGGCCATTTTATCAAAAGCGATATAAAAATTCAATGCAATCCCCATTAAAATTTCAACACAATTTTTTTACAGACCTTGAAAGAGTAATTTTCAAATTCATATGGAAAATCAGTAATCCTAGGATAGCAAAAACAACACTGAACAATAAAAGAACTTTGGGAAGAATCTCTATCTCTGACCTCAAGCTGTACTACAGAGAAATAATGATAAAAAACTACAGAATATTGGTAGAAAACAGACAAGTTGATCAATAGAATTAAATTGAAGACCCCCAAATAAACCCACATATCTATAAATACTTGTTTTTTGATAAATAAGCAAAAACCATACAATTTATGTCCTTTCTTTTTGCAAATAATATATCAGGTTGCTTACTCTAGTTTTAATATGAAGGTATGTAAATCTGTCCAACTCTGACTACTTTCAAGTTGCTTACCCTTGATCAACTCCCTCTCTGTATGAATGTTTAGTTCATCTCGTCAATTGCTATAAAAATTAGTGATTTTGGTAGGAGTAATTATTTTTTTATTTCAGGTCAACTTAAGGATTATTATTATAGAGGACATTTGCATTTTCAAACTATTATTGTGTGGGTTTTCAAATTATATAAATATTAATTCTCAGTAAGTCTTCATGATTTTTAAGTTTGCATATTATTTAACTGAAGGAAGGACATGTATTTTATTTATATATTTTATTTATACATTAACAAATTTCTTATTGTTTTCATCATAAACTTAACTTGTAATTCCACACTAGTTTCTGGGTATGCAATTGAGTTTTGAATACTGACTCTATAGGCTGCAAACTAAGATATACAGTTAATCACAGTCCCATTTAAAAATGCTTTCTTGTGTTGACTCTGAAAATCATACCATTTATAAATAGTAAAGATTTGTCTAAATCATTTTTATACTGCATGTGTCATGTCTTTATTCCTAGTGCTTCACTGTGCTACCCAACACAAGAGTAAAATTATGTGTAGAAATGACAAGAGAAATACTTATTTTGTTTTATGTGAGGGAAATCCTAAATTTTTCGACAACAAACCGGATGTTAAGTGGATTTTCATTCTGTAGCTTGTATTAGATGGCATAAACTGTCTTCTCTTTCTGCTTTATTCAGTAAAATAATCAAAACTAAGCAGATAACATTGGTAATAAACATGAATATACTTCTTGAAGCAAACACACAAACAAACAAACAAACAAAAAACCCCATGTTGATATAAAAGAGTAGAACTTGAATCTGTGGGGACAAATTCAATGTATCCAGGATAATTAACACATTTTGTCATCCATTATTCATTTTATCTTCCTAAAAGTTATGTACACACTATCCCGAAAACGAAGAAAAACACATTCATCTCACTTGAACTAAGATTTATCCCAACCCATGCGAAGTCATTTTGTAGCATGACATTCCTTTTGTCAAATGCACTAGAACTACAGGGATAGAAGTCATGGGACTAAATGTATAAACTTCAGCTTCATGGTGCTAACCATTTTAGTAGGTCTTAAACACTATTTTAGATGTCAGTTTTACCATTCTCCATAACTAATTATATGTTTCTTCTACATATAATATCAATAGATTAGACTGGCTCTTTATTTTATTTATTTATTCATTTATTTTTTGAGAATTTATCTAGTAAGGTTTTCTTTTTAATTTTTGTTGAGGTCAGGAAGGGGTCTGTCCTTATACACAGAGGGAAGAAGGAATGTTAATTATTCAGTGGTGTCTTCTCAATGAAGAAGATAAAAAGATACCTGCATTCTATCTAGAAATCTAATAGTGGATTTCGTTAGAAATCTCTCTGAAGAGGCAGAACTCACCCTTCCTTTACTATAGAAGCAGACCTCATCTAAATTCCTCACAATGATTATACCAGACTCTTCCTCCCAAGGCCATTACTCATTCTTAAAGCAAAAGCAGACTCAACAGCTAGCAGAGACTAAACAAAACAATACACATGAAGGGATCCATGGCTCCTGGCCCATATTTAGCAGAGGATGGCCTTCTCAGACACCAATGGAGGAAATGCCCTTGGTCCTGGGAAGGCTTGATTCCCCAGTGTAGGGAAATTCCATGGCAGAAGGAGGCAGGAGTGGGTGGGTGAGTGGGGGAACACACTCATAGAAGCAGGGAGAGGGGGATGGGACAGAGAGTTGGGGGTACTGGAAAAGGGGATAACATTTGAAATGTAAATAAAAAATATCCAATAAAAAAAGAAAAAAAAGACATTTATTTACTTTATGGTCTGCTAACCTCTATGCTATCAGTTAGAGACCACACTAAGTTCTAGGTCTTATAGCTATAGAACCCACCATCAAGGCCATATGTACTTTGTAAGAGTGCTTATGTAGTCACAGCATAAGGTTTATTGTGTATCTGGAATTAGACTGACTGGACAGATTGTTGCCTGGAAACCTTCTCTCAAGTTCTTCTGTATGTAAAATATGCTGACAATGAACCATCTGACATTAGACTCCCTAAGGACTGATCCAGGTTAATGAAGTCAATCTGCGCTGGGTTTCCATCTTATCAATGCCTTGCTTTTCTGACTAGAGGTCTTCAGGGACCCCCTCACATTTTAACAGCTTTACAAATATTCATTGTTTTTGTCATCCAGCCTCACATATGTGTGTGTGTCCCATGAATATATGAGACTGTAGATTTTACATGTATGTGAGAACACATATGGATACAAGTGAAAGTGTGTGTGTGCGCTTATGAAGGCTCAACATTGACATCAGATGTCTTCTATTATCATTAAACAATGTGCATATGGAGGCGGTATCTCATTATACATGGAGTTTGTCATTTTGGAAACTAGTATTCTAGCTTGCTTTAGATACTTGCTGTCTCTGTGTCCTCTGTAGCAGGATTGCATTTGGTCAGCATGCACAATCAGTTGTTACAGTGGTTCTCATCCTCACACTTATGTGGCAAGAGCATATATACCTGAAACATTTCTTCAGCATGTTAACACACTTTTGAAGTCTGATTTTACAAAGTGGTATCCAGAATCCTCCAGAAAATGTTCTTTGTGTTTACTTTTGACTGCTATTTTGAGAAATGTTTCTGTGTAATACAAATATAGTATTATACTGGTGTCTAGTAGGAGAGCCTAAATGAATCTATAAGTTTAATCATTATTTTTATTTGAATACTTATGTCATTTGACGATATGTTAACTGTATTGTGATAATTGTAAAATACCTGTATGAGTCTACACAGTATTTTAACTTTTGCATGTGCCCATCTGGTTCTTTTTATACCAAAGTTTTTGCCTGTTGTCAGTGGTTTCCTCTGGCATAGATCAAAGTAAGAATATGCAATATAGATTCCAAACACTGAGGCAAGATCTAAAGCAGAGAATCAAAGAGGCGTTCCCTAGAGGTTTCATTTGCTCATTTCTTCCTACTGTGGTGAGGAACCAAATGTTAAATTCCAAAGTCTGAGAAAAAGATTAACAGGAAATCACACTGCAATAAATTTGATGTTTAGATTCTAATCCCCCATCACATTTGGGATTCAGTAGTTTCATGAATGTCTAGTGTCTAATTATAAACATAGTCTCTTCTTTTATGTTACATTTCTTTCCAAATAGGATTGTGTGTGTTGAAAGAGCTGCTCAAAAATCACATTACATTCTGATATTTCACACTTTTGTCATTTGTTTATTATAATGGTGACATATGCATTTTATGTTTGAGAAAAAAAAACATCATAAATGCCCAAGTGTCTTTTGATAGCAAATTGCCCCAAAAGGTAGAGAGAATGAAAGTCCACTTTTGTACTTGCAATTATAGCTAATTTGTCAACTGTAAATAACTCTTTAAGAGGAGGTGGGTTATACATTCAAATGATAACTACAATGTGGTTTTATTTTAAAGCATTCTTAGCTACCTATGTTCTCTTGTATGCATTTGAGCACAGAGTTTGCCAGGGTTTAAAATAGGGAAACCAAAATCTTTTAACTATACACAATGGATCTTAATATGATAATTTAAGAAACATGCATGTAAATCAAACCAAAATATTATATTTGTATTTTATAGTATCATTCAGTTCTGTGCTTAATATTTTCCTACTATAAGCTTTAAATATAGAGTATTAATTTTTTGCCCATCACTCTGTAATGAAATGATAATGAATGTCTTAAAGTATCATATCTAAAGTTTTGGTAAAATCTGTCTTGACCTAAAGCAGGAATCTCTATAAATACTGTTAATCTAAGTATTTGATGATGTTAGGTATTTATTGAATGATATGTGACTTATACACTATATTCTATTAAAAGGCAAACAGAACCCAGAGTTTTTCAATCAATTAATTCTAACAGTTCTATAGGATGTAAATTTAAATAAATTTGTATGTACCTCAGTTTCTCAATAGGTATTGAATATCTTTACTGCAAACACACATCATATGGGGAAGCTAAAATCTTACATAACAGTAAACCAAGTATGGATGGCTGTTTCCATTAGTTTATAGCTTTGTATAAACCTCATAATAACATTTATAAAAGAAATCATTAATTTATACATATTTGTTTCTATTCCATATTTATTTCATTTGTTAAACAAAAATGTTATATATTATTTGAGTACCTCTTACGATATATATGCAGGTCCTTATCCATGTTTCTACCCATCCAAATTCATGTGCTTTATTTCTTTTAAAAATAAAATAGATCATGGAACCTGGTTTGAATTAACTGACCATATCTGAGCATTTGGCGTGCCCTAGAGTATGGTTGACATACTCATAATCATTTCATTTACAAAACTGATTTTCCTTCCCTTAGCAGGTATCACATGCAAATAGTTTCTAGGCTACAGTTGGGCTGTTGATCCAATCCCATGTACTCCTTTTTGGAGTTTTGTCTGGCTTGAGTTTTTGAGTTTTAGATGCTGTCATAGTCTCTGTGACTTCATTGTCTCCCTTCTATATACTTTCTATAAAATAGCTCCCTTGAAGTCATCCACCACCTCTGGCTCTTACAGTCTTACTGTTTCCTAATTTGCATAGATCCCTGAATTCTCTGAAAAAGGGATCAGAATAAATATCAGCCCTAGGGCTGAGTGTTCAAAAATTTCTTATATTTTACATGGAAACTCGTCGTGTGTCTCCATGTTTATTGCCATTTTTTGAGAGAAAGATTTCCTGGTGAAGGTTGAGTGGTATACTGATCTATGTATATAACAATAAATTATTTGAAAATTGTACTTTTGTTCTGTTTTATTTTAATGTAGTATGATAATATTATCAGGGTTTTCTAAGACCCACGACTTATCTAGCCTTAGGTTCTTAGGTGCCAAGGACAGTATAAGATGTAAGGTTCCAACTTCTGGAATAAATTTTATATCCATTTTTTAATGAAGAATTTGGTTACTACAATAAAGTTGTGCTACTGTTGCTTCGGTGGATGGAATATGAGAGGGCAGGATAGAGAAGGGACTATGGAGCAGTAACTAACACTAAGAAACTGAAAAAAAGTAACATGGAACCCTACTACTGTAGAAGTTTACACACACACACACAGGCACACACACACACACACATATGGAATCACCATATAATGGAGCAGTCATTTCTCTTACTATACATCATATGTTAAAATTGCCTTTCCCAAATACCATACATATGCTACATCAGTTAAAGTTGTTGATCCTCATAGACACTCTCAGTAATATGGACTATTACACAGCTTTTGATTATTATCCACAACTTTATGGTAAGATCTTATTGCATAATATAGTAATTACTTGAATGCTGAGACATCTAGCTCATACTCATGGAAGCTCTACCACCACTGCCTAGTGTTCATGCTTTTGCAATGCACTATATAGTTTAACTGAGGAAAAAGCAATTACCAGTCTTACCAGGCTAGGAACCTGGCAATCGAAAATAATGACCTACTACCATACCTATTTTGAAATAAAATTATTACATCATAATCACTAGCTTGCCACCTTTCTTCTATATGAAATAATGGGATCTTGTAATAGATAAAAATTATTAAAATTAAAGTGATATTTTCTCAATAATCATATTTTATTTCAGATTTGAATGTTGACACTTCCTACCCACCTTGATTCATACGTAGGATTGATTTCAAATTCAGAAGTCAACAATAGACCTAATAAAATTATGTCTCATTAAGTAAGACCAATACAATGTTAGTAGAAATGTAACTGTAGGGCTGAAAAATCATAAGTTTATAATTGTATGATGTGCTTAAAAAATGTTCACTGCAAGTCAAACCTTGTTTTAAATACTTCCTTTAATACAGAGAATGAATTAACCAACATTGAGTTTTCATATTTGGTTATTATATACCAACCTCTCACTTCTGCAAATTCAGGCTCATCACAATCTTTCTACTTATTACCATGATGAGATCTGTGTCTTAAAGGGAAAGGACTGATATAAATTTTAGTTTAAGCAGCCTAAAGTTTCTTATTCTTTGCAATTTTGAGTGTCTGTATTAACCATAATTTACTTTAGCAAAATATTTTCTCAAATGACGTTTGAGAGGCCCACTAGTCTATTAGTATGAAGTTAACTATTTAGAAGGTAAGGTTTAATACAATGTACTTTTAATAAAGTGTTAGTAAGTTCTACCAACAGCCTATGTACTATCCAGCTACAGAATCTTGGTGTAGTTAACAGTACTGGGCCTGAATTTCTTCTTGTGGAGGATGCCTTAATTTCAACAAGAAATTAGATTGTTGCTCCTATAGCATTCATGCAATTAATGACCAATGAGCATATTTTGTCAGGCTGATCATTACTGTGTTTCATAGCATTCACCGTTGGCTAAGACTGACATCTTTCATAAAATCCTACAAATGATATCGTGGTTCTCTGATGGCTAGGTATTAAAGATGACTTTTTCAGGCCAGTAGAAACATGATTTCTCCATGTTCTAGAAACATCTGCAAATATGTAGTAAGACTGTAAGACAGTTGGTTTCCCTATGGCATCTCTCAAAGTCTTCAGGTTTAGTTAACCCTCCCAGCACTGTTTCTTCTGTCCTGTGTTCTCTGAATCCTCTCACAACTTAAACCTTTCTACCACAATATTCTTATTTTTTTCTTCATATCTCCTGTGTTCTAATGTCCCCAAAATGACCTCTTTCTGGTTTACTGACTTCTAAATGTGTTCTAATTTCTACACACACATAAAAAATTTAAAAAAAATAGGATTCACAAGATAGAAAATTAGAGGTTTGTCTTTCTGGGTTACTTCACTCAAGATGATTAATTGCAGTTCCACGTGTTTGCTTGTAAATTGTATAACTTGCTTTTATGCAAGCTGAATATAATCCCACTGTACATCTGCACTCATTTCCACTCTCCATTCATTTGTTAATGTATATACTAGCTATTTCTATTTTCTAAATTTCACTAACAGAGAAACTAGTGTTATTCTTCTTAGCTACTGTATCTATCTAGGAAAAATAGGTATACTTAAGACCTTCTGTATTTAAGGATAAAAAGTGAGGTCTTTCAAACAATACATATTGTATCTGGTATCTTGTAAATCATGCTGAGTTTTGCTTTTTATTTCTCTGTTTGTTAATGATAGTATTTCTCTGTGTAGTCCTATCTGTCATTAAATTCACGCTGTAGACCTGGATACCTCACACTTAAAATTCTTCTTTCTTCTGCTTCCAGATTATATGGATTAAAGTTATACACCACTAATCCTGACATTATGCTGAGTTTTAAAATATTATAAGGCAACTTTAGGTGCATAATAATTGATAACCTTGATTTAAATGTAAATATAAAAATATCAAAAGAACTACTAAGAATTAGTTCCAATAACTATGAATTTGTAAAAGTTGATATGGTTTATTTTCATCTGATTATCAATGTTTATTGATAGATGAAGGTGTAGTTCTTAAAAGGGTTGAGAGGTAATATAGTCAGTCATTTAGGAAGAAACTGAATTTCACAATGATCTATCAAGTCACAGATATGTTTTCTCTTCTTTTTTCTCTTTTTTCTTTTTTCTTTCTTTTTTTCTTCTTTTTTTCTTTTTTCTTGATTTTTCAAGACAAGGTTTCCTTGTGGCCTTGGCTATACTGGAACTAGCACTGTAGATGATGCTGGCCTGGACTACAAAGATCTGCCTGCCTCTACCTGCCTATGACTACGATTAAAGGCATGTGCCACTACCACATGGCTAAGTCTTTTTATGGTGCTACACATGGTAATAGATGATTCTCAGGCAAGTTGCAGAGTCACTGTTCTTTTCAGTGCTTTGGTTAGAATTACAACGTAATAGCAGATGGTCAGATCACTCGGTAATTAAATTTAACAATTTTAATTTATATTTAAAATGCTTTATACGTTTTATGCATGACCCAGTCATTACTGCTGTTTGTAGTTTTATTAAGTTTACTTATTTATGGTCTCTGTGACTGTAGCTTTTCATATTCCTAGTCTTATCCTTTTGGATGACATTAAGGAAATAATAAATAAAAAAGTTTTGAGCCCTTAAATACTATGTTTTAAAAACCAAATTTGAGATGAATAAATTGAAAGCATCCACAGATTGTTTTGAAACTTCTCATTTCAAAATTTAAGGTGTTTTATTACCCAGTCTGTATATGTTTGTTGAGATGCATCCAGGAAGAACAGAGTTGTTGAAGAGAGATGCCTTTCTGAGTTTAGCCTAGTTGCAGGTACTGCTGTATGAAAATCAAATATGAGCTCAATGTACACTACCCACAGCATATAATCTGATGATAGATACCAGGAAAATTAAGTGAAATATTTCTAGAAATCAGAAATAAAATCTGATTAAATGAAAGAGAGGTAATATGTTAGTCAGGGTTTATTAGATGAATAGAACTGATTTAACACACACACACACACACACACACACACACACACACACAGACACTGATCTAGCTAGTCCAACAATGACTGTCTACAGACAGAAATTCCAAAAACCAAGTAGTCCATGGGGCTAGCTGTTTCTGCTGATATTCAGTACATGCCAAAATTAATAAGGATTCAAAGAATTGGGTTTCAATGCCAATAAAGGAATAAACTTGCTAGCATGATTCAGGAAAACCCGACAGAGACAAAGAGCTTTCTTTTGCTATATCTTTTCTATGGACACCCACAAGAAGGTGTAGCCTAGATTTAAGGTGGATCTTTCCACTCAAAAGATCTGGTTTAAAGTTGGGTCTTCTTACTTCAAGGGATTTAATTAAGAACATTCCTCAGAGGTGTAACTAATTCTAAATGTGGTCAAGTTGGCAACCAAGAATAGTCATCATAGGTATAGTAACAAAAATTAATTTGCTGTGTGTAGGATAGCTGATTTGAGATAGGAAAGATACTCTGACAAAAGCCTAATATATGAACTAATGTTGGGAGCCGACTTAAGTAGAAAGTGGCTAGATCAACTTTGCAGCCAACTGGAACCATATACCCTGATGAAAAACTTGGTTTTCAAAAGCCTATAACAGCTGAAGCACACTCTGATAAATATATTGTTTATCCCACATAGCTTGTTTTGCTGTTTAGTGACCTCAGCTGTATGGTGCACGTGGCATGAGTTCATGGGCTCCTGGCAGGATTTGTAAGCTGCGGCCGAGAAGGGATCGCAGCTCACCATCTTGACTACCAACTGCTAAGCATCCTGAGTAAACTGCTGTGAGAAGGAACCAGTTGTTCCGTGTCTTAATTCCTGCTGGTCAGGGTTGGGGCAACACAAACTAACACAAAATTGGAACCTAGCTTCCAAAGAGGAAAGATAGACTGGATGGCAATGTAGATAGACAATAATATTAAATGTCTCTTATTCTGAACTCAGCAAACTAGCCAGTTAGTAGCCTATGCATATGTCTCTGTGCTTTATCCTGACACAATGTGACCATCAAGTAAAGTATATTATCCAGTTTCTATGGAAAACTCCAAAAACTGATCTAGCAGGTTTTCTGAAGTGAATATTTATAATTTTGTGAAACAATCTGATTTTATAGTATCTATAAAAGACATAGAAACAGCATATATTTAAAAATTGACCTAGTTTTTACCCTTTAGTGTTGAAATTTTTATTTAATAAAATCTTTTTTGTATTTATTACAGTTTATGATCTAATAATATACATTTATTTGGGGCCTGCCTTCTGACATGGTGAAGAAAAGTGTTAAAGGATTGATTTGAACAGGTCCTTCAGAGCTCACTTACACAGGATGTTACTCGTCATTCTATGCACTTCACCAAGCTAATGGATTGCCTTTCAGCAGACATCCTTCTGTAAACTGAGATGTTCCAATTGAGTTACATAAAGTCTTTTCAACTGTAATCACCCATGAGTTACTGAAAATTGAATGAAATTTCCTCTTCCATGTCAAGATCCTCAGCATGAACACAGAATTGGAATATATTCATTTGCAAGGGTAACACTAAGCTGATACTGCAGAAGTGATGGTGTTTTCACTGTGAGATGAATGATTCAAAACCATGATTTCTGATTCAGTATAATTTCAGTTGCTAATTTTGTCAGAACTGCCTCATGATTCTTTTTTTCCTTTAGGAACTAATCCAGCATTTTCTTGTGCTACAAAGTCTGGAAAGATGGGAGAAAGTAGTTGCTATCAATTTCTCATAGCAAAGTGTACAGACTTATATTGTGTGAACTATGACATAACAAAGTCTTGTAATGCTCATCTATATAGAGACCATTTCTTTAAAAGCAGAGTATATTTACAAAAGGATGCTTCTCATGAGGGCTTTATAGGGAGCCTTGGGACACAGTCTCCACCCTCTTGTTGTCAAGACTGGCGGGAGTATGATGAACTTGATTTTCCCAACTAGGAGAATGAGTGGCAACTTATCGCAATGTGATCCAGACAATCACACAACTCATAACTTGTGACAAATTCTTGTGTGATTAAGACAGCCATTGTATATTACATCTCTGAAAGAGAAGTTTATGACAGAAAAAATAATGGACTAAGGAATCAAAGAGAATTATTGCTTTAAAATATAAAACCGAGACTGCATTCTTTTAAAATAAATGTCTAAAACCATAGAATCAATTGGTATCTGTTTCTCCTCTTCTCTTTTTGAGGCAGTGTTGTCTTAGGCCTTACATACATAATATTGCAAGTCAGTCAATAGACCTAAAATAATAAGACAACAAAAGAGAACTACCTTCATTGAAACTCTCTAGAATGCTATGCAGATGATTCTGTCTGGATAAGCTGTTGTTTCATATACATACTTAACTAACCATGAATCAAAAACCCAGGATAGCAAAACTATTCTTAACAATAGAAGAACATGTGGGGCAATCACAATCTCTGACTTCAAGCTGGGCAATAGTGATAAAAACTGTTTGGTATTGGTATAGAGACAGGCAGGAAGATCAATGTAATAGAAGACCCAAATATGAACCCACAAACCTATGGTCACTTGATCTTTGGCAAAGGATCTAAAACTATCCACTTGAAAAAAGTCAGTGGTGCTTGATGAACTGGAGGTTAGCATGTAGAAGAATGCAAATTGATCCGTTCTTAGCTCCTGTACAAACCTCAAGTCCAAGTGGATCAAGGCCCACCACATAAAACCAGATACACTGAAACTAATAGAAGAGAAAACGTGGAAGAGCCTTGAACACATGGGCACAGGAGAAAAGTTACTGAACAGAACATCAATGGCTTATTCTCTAAGATCACTAATAGATAAATGGGACCTCATAAAATTGCAAAGCTTCTGTAAGGCAAAGGAAACTGTCAATAGGACAAAATGGCAACCAACAGATTGGGAAACGATCTTTACCAATTCTACATCTAATAGAGGGCTAATGTCCAGTATATACAAAGAACTCAAGAAGTTAGGTTCCAGAGAATCAAATAACCCTATTAAAGATTGGGTATAGAGCTAAACAAAAGATTCACAACTGAGGAAATTTGAATGCCCAAGATGCACCTAAAGAAATATTCAACATCTTTAGTCATCAGGGAAATGCAAATCAAAACAACCCTGAGATACCACCTCATATCAGTCCGAATGGCTAAGACCAAAAACTAACGTAAGAGCAGATGCAGGTGAGGATATGGAGAAAGAGGAACACTCTTCCATTGTTGGTGGGATTGCAAGCTGATAGAACCACTCCTCAGAAAATTTGTCACAGTGTTTCCTGAGGACTCAGCTATACCACTACTGGGCATATACCCAAAAGATTCTCCAACATATAACAAGGACATATGCTCCAGTATGATCATGACAGCCTTATATATAATAGCCAGAAGCTGGAAAGAACCCACATGTCATTCAACAGAGGAATGCATATAGAAAATATTGAACATTTACACAATGGAGTATTACTGAGTTATAAAAAACAATGACTTCATGGAATTCTTAGGTAAATAGATGGAACTAGAAAATATCATCCTGTGTGAGGTAACTCAATCACAAAATAACACCCATGGTATGCACTCACTGTGTTCTGGCCGGAGTTGCCCCACACTTGGGGGCCAAAAATGTTGTGGATCACTCTGTCGATGTTGGAACTGCACTGCCAAAAGCCTTGGGGGCTAAATTGTTAGAGCCCACACTGTCCAAAACTGCTCCAGTCTGTGGGTTGGGGTTCAGCAAGACAGAGTGAAAGTGTGATTCAATCCCGTTTATTCTTCAGTCTCTCTTCTTAGTCCAAGTCCTAAGTCTTGAGTTCCTAGTCCCTAGTTCCTAGTCCCTAGTGCCTCCAAGTTCCAAGTTACTTCTTCCAATTGCTAAGTGCCTAATGTCTAATTCCAAGTTCTTCCTCCAAGTGCCAAGTGCCTAATACCTAATAATCCTTTCTTCTGAGTTCTCTAGTCCAAGTGTCTTCTTCCTCAATGCCTAATTCCCAAATTGTACTCAAAGTTGTACTCTCTAACCTAATTCCTAGTTCCAAGTTGTACTGAACTCTTCTGTCTGCCTCTTGTCTTTTATATGTCTCACTTCTAAGCCACACCTCTAAGTCACGCAGTTAAGTCATGCCCTTAGGCCTTGTCTCTAAATCTGATCTCTAAGTCAGGCCTTTAAGTCGGCTCTACATCACAGCTTTAAGTCCCACACACGCAAGGGAAGATCCTGGGTATCTAAAGCAAGATGTTATCAGAGTGTGCTCAGCATTGCAGGCTGATGTACTCAAGTCTCTTTTCAGGGTATATGGCTTAAGATGGCTGCAAGGATGATAGCCTCCTTCTCTTGGCTCCCCACATCACTGATAAGTGGATATTAACCCAAAAGCTCAGAATATCCAAGATACAATTCACAGACCACATCAAGCTCAAGAAGAAGGAAGATCAAAGTGTGAATGCTTCAGTCCTTCTTAGAAGAGAGAACAAAATACAGGAGGAAATATGGAGATAAAGTGTGGCTAGCCAGAGCCTGCCCTATCTGAGGATCTATCCCATATACCAAACCCAGATGCTATTATAGATGCCAAGAACTGAATGCTGACCATAGCTTATATAGCTGTCTCCTGAGAGGCTCTGCCAAATACAGAGCCTGCCAAATACAGAGGCAGATATTTGCAGCCAACCATTGGACAGAGCACTGGGTCCTCAGTGACTAAGTTGAAGAAGGGACTGAAGGAGCCAAGGGAGTTTGCAGTCCCATAGGAAGAACAACAATATCAACCAACCAGATCCCCTGAGCTCTCAGGGACTAAACCACCAACTAAAGAGTACACATTGAGGAACTCAAGGTTGCAGCAGCATATGTAGCAGAGGATGGCCTTGTAGGGCTTCAATGAGAGAGAGTTTTTTGGTCCTATGAGGGCTTGATGCCCCATTGTAGGGGAATGAGTGGGTGAGGAGGCAGAATTGGGTGGGTGGGTGGGGAAACACCCTCATAGCGCAGGGGGAGGAGGATATAATAGGGGTCTTGTGGAAGTGGGGAACTGGGAAAGGTGATAACATTTGCAATGTAAATAAAGAAAATATCTAACGAAAAAAATAAAAAAATAAAAAGCTGTAAAAATAAAAACAACAATAATTTACTCATACATTCAAGACTATATGCTTCCTTCTTTACCAAATGGAATATGGAGTCACTCCCACTGAGTCACATCATGAGATGAAGAATTTCCATCAGATTTCATGTGAGTGAGATTCATAAAACAAACAAATATATCTTTTTGATATTACCAAATATGTGATAGTAATCCACTCACATATGCAAATGGTGAGACTATGACAATTATCTGATGCTCCTAATAAAATTTAAGTTTATACATGTGTATGTTTATAAAGGGTTAATGCATTTTTATTTGCATTTATGGTTTTCAGCAATTTTTTTTAATTATTGGCGATTTCAACAATACAATATAAACATACTTATCTCTATTGATCCCCTCAACCCCAACATCACCTTAACCCTTTCATCATCTGACAAGTTAACTGAGTCATTCTTGGCAGTTCATAATTCGTTGGAAGAAGGAATGGGGAAGAGTTCAAAGTGTTGTTAAAAAGGTCCAGAATGCTGTATGTGGAGCTTAAAGGAACACACTTGTGGGAGTTTGGAAATATAGAATTTCGAAGAAAATATAGAGAGTAGAGGCCTGGACCAGATTTCAGGAAAAAAAAAGTTATTTCAGGAAACACTTTCATAATATAGAAAAAAAATTAATTCTGTCCATACCATGAGAAATTGAAGAAGGTAGAATTAAACCATAATCTCTAAATTTTTCGGTGTAGAAAATCACAAAGTTAGAAATCTAAGAAATGCTATGGTAACTATCCAGTACTCTTATCCAGATCTAAAATGACAGAGGACAAAATAGGAAACATAAATTGAAATATCTATCTATCTATCTATCTATCTATCTATCTATCTATCTATCATAAAAACATAAAAATGTAAAGTTGGATGAAGAAGAAAAATGTTTGCAATTTTAAGGTTACAGTTAAAACATGCACCAAAGCAACTGTAATTGTTAAGTATATTGGTGTCATTAAAAATAAACTTTGTGTTCTGCACTGGTAAAAATAGAAAAAGGTGCCCTGAGAGCAAGTCTCCATCCATCGAAAGTTCTGTTTTATGAAAATTTAAAAGGATAAATGCTAAGCTCAAAGTGCCACCAATGGGGTCTCTTGTTCAAATACAACCACCTAGGGAAATGTTTCTCAAGGGTTTGAACAAAAAGAGACCTTGCATTGTACCTCAAGGAGGTGGCAGGATTTTTTCCTTAGAAAGAATGATCCCAGTGTCACACAAAGAAGAGGTAAGGTGAGAATAGCTCAGAAAACCAATTTCATTTGTGAGATGGAAGTATCAGAACCCAAGCCAGCTATCAAAAACACCTGTACAGAAAGTTCATTTAGTTTTGAATCTAAAATGGATGCTAAGTTTGTCTTTCCCCATTAGTTGGGGCTAATTAAATAATCTTTTATGATTGACTAGTTTTAAGTGATAGGCTCACAAAATGTGAAGGCAAAAGAGTGTCTCTGGGCATGTTACTCACTTAAGTTATCAAAAAACTCCGGATCATGTGTAGAGAAAAGTTTACTGGTAGTGGATAGTATAAAAAATATTTCATAATAATTTTATAAGGTGGGATAGCTAAAAAGATTTGCATTCATTTACTGTGGGCAAACTTTATAATGCTTGACATATAAATCTAACATTTAATGGTTTGTGGCAAAATTGTGTATGTGATATTGTTTTTATACATAAACAATTCATGATTGTACAAGTCATAGAAACTTGGACTGGGCTTCAAAAACTAACTGTTGTCAGACAATCTGTGATAGTGTACGAGTCACTGCAAGGAGATTTAGAAAAGCCACCATAGTTAGGAAAGAAGTTAAGAATTAGCTGAAAAACAAACTCCAGCAGAATGGAATGCCAGAACCATTTAGGACATTCACTGAGAAAAGATACAATGGATACAATGTTCTGCCCAAAGAAAAGTTATATATGTTACAGGGGGAATAGTTTATGGGTCAGGGCCATTGGAGCATAGATGATTCCAACAGGAGCCTGCTATATAATACAACATGGGGCTTCTGGATGAGGAGTTTCCCTCACTGGTTTTCCTTTCGCTGTGATTTGATGTCTTTCTCCTCTAGTCTCCCATTTTGGAGTAGGAATCTATTTTGACATGAGGCTTTTGTCTTAAGGCTTTAATAAACTGTTCAGACTGTTAAATATTTTGAAAATTTCTGTAGTTCAATTGTACTTTTGTATTATGTCTATGAGTCTATGAAGGAAAAATGATGTATGGTTAAAACTTGACGGGTAAGCTGGTGTGTCAAGGTGACAATAACTAGAGTTATGTTGATTCATCTAATTCATTTGTTTGACCCAATCTGTAATAACATAGAAAGCAAATACATGTGCATTCTTCCATGTTATTTTCTAGATAAGTTTAACTGACCTAGAAACTTCCACAGCAACTGTACCATTTGTTTCACTGGTGAACTTGACAGAATAAAAGAAGAAATCAAATTGACTACCAATGTGTGTCTTTATCTGATTCCTGACTACTGATGAAATGTGGTCAGTAGCCTCAAACTCCTGTTGCCATGGCTTAATTTCCATAATGGATGGTATTTTCCCTTCTTCAAGTTGCCTTTTTCTGGTATTTTATCATATCACTGAGAAATATAATTAATACATACACCAATATGTTTTTCCAAAGAGAAAATATAAAAGATGTTTAAATTATGTGTGAATTCTAATTATTAATCATTATAGAAATAAAGACAATTCAATTTGATAATTACCTTGCTAGTGTTATCAAAAAACAGAAGACACTAGCTGCTAATTCAGACATAGATCAAACAAAACCAAAGATACTATTTTTAGAAATATAAGATACCACAACCATCATGGAAAACAAGATGGGGTTTTCTAAAATAATCAAAAGTAGATCTAATATATGACTCAGTAGCCTGAGTTTCTATATATGGCTGAATGAAATGAAATTATTATGTAAAGAAAATATTTAAACTATCATGGTCATTGGAACATAATAAAATAAAGTTCAATTGAACAATTGTGTACTATTTAGTTTGAAAAGATAATTTCACTTGAAACAAAATAAATAAAACTGTTAAGCCAAATGACTATTTAAATAAGACAAATATCTTGTGATCACACACATACACAGACACACACACACACACACACACACACACACACACACACACACACATATATATATATATATATATATATATATATATATATACATATCCAGAATCAAAACTGATGGTATGTAAGAATCCAGAGTCCAGTGTCATCATATACTCAAAATCTCATTGGTTTATTGTCTTCAATTAGTCACCAAATCCCAATAATGTAATGAGAATGTAATCTGATCAATTGACATTACTAATATTTTGCTTTGATTTCCTCTCATTAGTAGAAAACATTCAACAGATAAGTCCCTTGGATAACATTCATGTATAAGTCATAAAACTAGAAGATATTTGCCACCTCATCATACAAATATCCATTAAGATATCACAGTGTTTTATTTATTATACTGGACAACAAAGCCTGTCACAATAATAAATAGTAAACTTCAAGTATAAATATGCTCTCAAATATCTATTTTGACATCATAAAGGTATACACATTCTATCCATTGCAACCAATATTTTCAGAATAATGATTTCCCAGGAACTAAAAAGTAAAATATTGTTACTTCCATAGAACTTATTTGGTGGTATTTTGATAGAAACAATTATTTTGTAAACCTAACTAATTCCAGAATAATACTAAAAATAGGAATGGCTTCATAAAATAATTAAGAATCTCATGAATTTTGGCATGTAAGAACTTTTCTCCTTTTGGTATTCAATTATATAAGATAATTTATTTATTAAAGAAAATTTCTCATTATAGTGCATAGTGGCAGTTCTGCTATCTAGATTGCAATTTGTTCTGATTATATGACAAGAAACATAATTGGCTCTTCATCTGTCCCACTCCAAGGAGAATCATAATTGACTGTATATCATAAAATATCTTCACATGAAAGAACCTCTGCTTTCATTCTATTCAATAAAATCGAAAAAAAATCAATATTTGAAAACATTGTGCTTTAATTGTTACATAAAATATGTTTTTCCAAAATACTGCTATGAAATCAGACCCAATTATTCATATATATCTTTTGATGTGATAATAGAGTAAATCTCCATATTTAAAAATAATAAGATGTTTGCATTTCAATCTTATATTGAAGCAAGCACAGTAAACACTTGCCTGTAACCCATCTTGTCAGACCAGTATTTGTTTACTATTAATTTACTATTAGGCTTATTTGGGAATTATTTGTGACATTTCTAACAATGGAGAAGCTTTCCTATATAATAACAAAATTATACAGATTTTGATCTTTAATGAATTAATATAAAGACAACTTTATGTTGTTGATATTTTTAACAACCATATTTCTTTAATTTTACTATATTAACACCAATCTCTGGTTTTATTCTATTTTGCCTGCTATACAGTGAGAAACAAGTCCACTTTTCTGAGTTTTCCTTTTTATTTGTATCATTATTTCCCACTGTGTTTGTTATAAATATTTTGATTCTGTATTATTTGGTGTGAAAACATTCATAACCAGTATATAGTAATATTTATCATGCCCTTCTTCATTTCTTTGATACAATAGAAGCTATAGTATGTGTTTTGACACCAATTCTATTCTGATTTTTAGAACTTTCATTGGTTCCTTCTTTGCTGACTTTAGGCTGACCTTTACCCATCTCATCCTGTTTAAGCTTGCTAGGCTATATTGTTTTCACTATATGCAAGGTTTCAACATTTTTAATAGGATTAAAAATTCAGTTTTTGGACCTAAACATTTCTCTGAGGACTACTTTTGAAATACTATGTATAAGTGTAAATTATTTTGGTGTTATCATATTAATGTTTAATTATTCTTTGTTATATTTTTATCTTATTTTATCTTCTTTATGTGAAGTACATAAAACTTCAGGTTATATCTTATGTTTAACATATTCACTAATGGTGTTCATGTCTTTCTCCACAGCAGTTTACTTTACTCTTCCTATCATTTATATTAATATATTCAGATTATCATGATAATGTAGAGTTATTTTTCTTAGCACTTGTATACTTTATATATTCTTCCCTAATGATAAACCATTTAGTATTTTATAGATATTTTTGAGTTGTCAAATTCTTTTCATTTTTTTTTTTTTGGTCAGATAAAGTCTTTATGATGTAAACCTGTGGCTATCATTTAAAATACTTGCAGTGTAATAGCTTTATCTGCCTTTAAAAAAAGATATTTTTAATGCTTATTCTACTGTATTGTTTGTGCATTGGTATCATGCTGCTGTGTCTGAGCTTCTTCATATGTATGAGGATAACTATTCAGTATTCCTTGCTTAGCAATATAGAGGGCAGATTTATATTCAGTGTTTAATTATTTCTTGTTTCTTACATATACTCCATGAGTATAATCTGTCTCAATGTTTGTGCAAATATTGTATATAACCACATATTTGGTAAATTATTGAAATAAAAATTGTAGAATACAGGAAGTGAGGCAGTTAAATGTCTCTTCATTCATTTATTTCTTGCTACCTGGAATTTGATAAATAATATCCACAGATAGATATTTTATACACCTTATACATAGTACATAGCCTTTCATGGGCTCATGGGAGAAATTTTATCTAGCAATTCTGAGGCCCTGTGTTCAAAGTACAGTTGCCAATAAACAAACAATCAACAAACAAGTAAACAAATAATAAATATTTCTGTCACACTATGTATAAAAGTTGTCCTGTTTGGTTGGATGATTGCTTATTTTTTACAGTTATATCAGTGGCATATGAAAATTTCAATGGAATACTGCTCCTTTTTGAAAATATTATGCTCCTGAATTATAAGCTGTAATTTTTGTTCTTACTTTACTTTCTCTATCTTGAAAAATGCAAATGGAGATATGTTATTGTGTTATATAAATAGTATACACATACGCATATATAGGTTTTATATATATATATATATATATATATATATATTATTTTTATAAAACTTAAATCCTTCATTCATTTATTTCTTGCTATTTTGAATTGGATAAATGATATCAACAGAAAGATATTTTATATCTTGCCATATACATATACATATACATATACATATACATATACATATACATATACATGTGTGTGTTTGTGTATGTATATATATATATATATGTGTGTGTGTGTGTGCTACATTTGTCTATATTACATAGATCTATGTACCATTAAAGAAATTTAATAAATTATAGTTTTCCAAGTAGCTTTTCCAAACATAATTATTTATTATTTATAAACCTCTTCCCATGTTATACTCTCCCATTGGCTTTAAATTTAGCTCCCCTCATACCTGTATTTCCTCTTTATAGAATTTGAATTTGAATTTACACAAATTCCAAACAGTTCTCGTTTGAAAATTTTCAGATTTACCTCATCTTGAACATTACCTAGCCACAGTAGTAGAGATTATACCTCCTGTTTTCATTAATGTTCATAGAAAAAAATAAGCATTCATGCTATCAGATAACTTCCAATTGACTTTATCTTTTCAAAAATCATCCTTCATCCAAAATTCATGTTTTCTGCTGAAGATAAATAAAAAAAATGACCACATAATAGCTGTACTCTTTCAAACTATTCAGCACATATTTAAGCAAATTCATTAAAGAAATAAAAACCTTAGGAAGTTTATAAAGTTCTTATAGATTCATGAAAATTCTAAAGGCAGCTTTAAAGTGTATTTTTTATTTTATATACTGTTCTTATTTTACCACTCATTGTATAAAAGCCTTAATATATGAGAAGTAAGAGTCCAAAGAAAATACATTTTATTACATTAGTTGACTTACTACTTTTATTTCACATGGCATATTTAATATTTTGGAAAGTAAATAATTTGGGGGTGTGAAAATGAAGAGTAGGGATAAAAGAGGAAACACAGAATGACAATTAGAAGTAAGGACCATTTGAGAGGTCTTATGAAAAAGTAATACATTTTAAGATCCTTAAACATATGTGCATATAAGAAAGCCAAATTGAACAGATACTAAGCCACTTGGAGCATATGTGTACTGGTCCATGGCCCCAGCACATATGAATCAGAGGACTGCCTTGCTTGGCCTCAATGGACAAAAATATGCATAATCCCGTTAAGACTTTCCCCAGAGAAAGGGGATGCTGGGAGGGTGAGGTAGTGTGGGTATGTGGTGAGGGGAGTGGTTGTGTGGGTGGGGAGCACCCTCTTAGAGACAAAGAGGAGGGAGAATGAAGTGAAGAACTCTGGGAGTGAGTATCAGGAAGAGTGGCAACATTTGGAATGTAAATAAAAAAATAATTTAATTTAAAAAAATTGAAAGCTAAATTGAAATCACTAAACAGCAAAGGTGACAAAGCCCCAACAAGACATCACTAGCCATAAGAAAACTACCAATCAGAAATGAGTTAAATCTAATGAAGCTGTTGGCCAAAGGGTTCCCTTGGGACCCTTAAAAAACAAAACAAAACAAAACAAAACAAAACAAAACAAAACAAACACACAGAAGGCTATTGTCAAGATTCACTCTACAAATTGATAGTAAGACTGTATTGCTGATGATAACACCTAAATGAACACTTCTCAGCCAATTTGATACTTACTAGGACTTCTCCTATCTACTGACTAGTCTTTATAATACAAGGTACACAAAGCCTGTGATATAAGTAATGAAACTCCTACAAGATAGACAGTGTAATAAAGGCACATTAACTCAGCACTATATAATTAGAATTGAGTCTCATACCATAAGAAACTACTTGGGCAGCCAGATACTTCCGCCTGGAAAAGCTATGTTCTTAGGGGAAAACCAAATACAGTTGTTCTTATAAAGTAAAATAGTGATAAATGATTTTTAATGACATTCTTCTATACTCATAGACCACTATCTTGCTCACACATTATCACACATTATTATTATTATATCACACATTATTATTATTATAGCTTTGTCCTGTAGTAGATCTGAACAAATAGAGAAACCCACAATTGAACTATGTGCAAAGAAAGACTTTGACCTAAGTCTTATCAAATCCCTCCCTTTAATGTTCAGAGAACTCTGGAAAAGGATGCAGAGTATAAAATTCAGTAGTGACAAAAGATAGCAAATAAAGGCTTTCAAGATACAACAGAACAGATATACATATGAATTAACAGAGAGAGTGGCAGAGAGCACAGAGTGTGGACAAGCTTATCCCAGAAGGGAGTCCCAGTGTTGATAGCAGAATTAGACAGACATCTCCCATCTCTAATACAGAAACTAACTTCACCTATCTCTAAATGATAAATATGTGCAAATACATTATCAGTTCTCTTTCCAATAGAGTCTCATTGAAAATACAAATCTCAATTAAGGGAAGCCTCTATATCTACCAGTAGATAGTCAACGCAAAACTAACTCAATGATATTTGTAAAAAAATTTTTTTTTGGTATTACAATGTTAGGTCTGAGCATTATTTTTTTTAAACTTACATATCACTTGCTTATTCATTATGCTTTCCAGTTTGGTTTTTCTTGGTTTTCTGTATGCATCAATATGTTTCAATCTAAATGTATTTCTTGTGCTTTTTTATTGGCTTTATTTTTCATTAGTTTTGGCTTCTTTGCTTTAATTTTTTTTTCTATTCTGGATTCTTTGTTTTCCTTTTATCTTTTTCTTAAGATACATGGTTGATTCTAATGAGAGAGAGAGAGAAAGGGGGTGGATTAAAGTGGATGGAGCAGTGGGGAAATGTCTGAGTAAATTGGGGGAGAGAAAACTGCAATCAAAATATTTTATGAAAGTAGCAATTTTCAATAAAAATGCCATTTGAATTTAATCATTCTTTACAAATATTAAGGATAACTATAGAATATTGAGTCCTCATTCCCCATAGGCATTAAAAGTAACTCAATGTTAATAGAAATTGAAAAGTTAGAATTTTGTCTTCACACAACGTTGAATATTAATGCATTATCCTATATTCTATTGAAAATTTATATTCTTTTCTCATATAGGAATCTTTTAAAATCTATAACAATAAACGTTGAAATATTTTATTCACAACTGGGAATGAACATTAAGTGGATAAATTGGTGTGGAGGTAGTATGGGAAATAAAAAAAACATTTCTGTCCTAGAAGAATTGTCCTGGATTTACATTTCCCAAGGGGTAGGATTTAATAACTCTTTTCTCCAAAAATACTCTGTTGTAACCAATTCGTTAAGACTCTTTAATAGGGTAAATAGAAGAACAAAAGAAGAGATTAAATCAGGTATTCTGGTAACCAACTGGGAAAAAGAAATAACATATTAAATTAATATGCTAACAGTGTATAATTCCATTTGTTTCAGCTATAAAAGATCATTAAACTACATAAATATTTTATAATTATAATAAGCAGAAGAGGGATCAAAGAAAATTAATTAGAGATGAGAATGTGTAGAACTGTGAAATTTTTTTTTTTTTGTTTTACAATCATGTGTAAGTGCTACCTGTGGATTTTCTCTACAGTTTATGCAAACAAAGTTATAAAGACCTACTTTCAATTATTATTTTGCTTTTTTTAATAAACAAGTTAATTTTAAATCCCTAGAAAGTAAAATGAAAGAAATCATGTACACAAATACATGTGGGGTAGTTATTTTGATATTTTTGTCTAATGAGTAATTTACTCCCTACTGAAAATATTATATCATCCTACCCATTCCAGTAACTTTGTGTTCGATATTTCAGTTTAATTTGTTGTACCTTTATTGAGACTGATTAAAACGGTAAATCAAAAATAAATGAACTGAAAAGGTGAAGCATGATCATAAGGTTTAGAAGTGAATGGCTTACATGTGCTCTTCTCAGACCAGGAGAAGATCATCATAATTACAGATCATTTACCTAAGAAATTTAGTTCAGAGTAGTTTTATAGTGAGACAGATAACATGGGTACAAACTGTCAAAATTAGAATGAAAATTACATAGCCAAAATTTAAGCTAAGGTTTTTATTTTTCTAATTATGTGTACGCTACATATTTATTAGCCAATAATCTTCCTGGGGCTGTAAGTCACCAGAAAATGTGTCAGAAATGAAGAACTGATGCTCTCAGTCATTAAATATTATAAGCTAAGTGTAGTTTGTTGAGATTTACATATTTGTGAGTGTGTGTGAGTGTGTGTGTGTGTGTGTGTGTGTGTGTGTGTTTGGTAAACGTGAATGCTCAAGTTGTTTTAAAGGAAGCTTCAAAGGAAATGCTTAGAGTCTTAATACTTTTCTTTTAACGTATTAATGACAATGTTACATTAAAACTTAAAATTAGCTGAAACCATGCAGAATGTCTTGTTTCTTATACTAAAATTCCTCTAATATAGTTAATTTCATTTTATTGAACTTGTATCTAACACCCCAAACTTCTGTAATCTCCCTGTAAGTAGAAGAAAAAAATCAATGGTGATGTGATTGCTTTTTCTGTAGTTGACAATAATTCAATATCAACAAATTTTCTTATGATACAAATTTTAGGTGAAACATCAACAAAATCTTATTCTGCCATGAACCACTATGGGATTTTAAACAAAAAGCATATCATGGAGATTTCCAGATAACTAGCCTTTTTTTTTTTTTTTTTTTTCTTAGAAACAAGCATGCCAATGCAAGTAGGGCTAGTAGCCCACTGTTAGACAACCTCAATAAAGTAAAACTCAGAAGTCCGTTGTCTTGATCCTACTTTTTATAGGATCGCTGACAAGATTACTACTGTGTTTTCCTCCAGGATTTATTCAAGTTCTTAAAACTTTAAACTAACTTTTTTGGGGTCTGTTTCAAGCTTTAGGAGGACTCACTGAATGCTTTAGATCATCATTCTCCAAAACATATTATTTGTAGACATTCATTATTAGACTCTTCTTTGTTGTTCAAATGATTTTAAATGTGTTATTTTGGCTTACAAATGCTCATTATAATTGGATCCAATTAATCTATAGAGTACCACATTATACTTCTAGGTAGATTCGGCTGCTAATAGTACCATATTAAGATGTTCTGTACATGTGGTCTTGAGTATTTTGGGAAGGCATTTTGCATCTCACCACTAGCTATCAACACTGTGACACTTTCACAGCACCACTGAAACTTCAGGTGTGGAATATTTCACTCACTCCCTGAAAATTAAGTTCACAAGAACCAGTCTATATCAATCATTTTAGTGCTTGTTCTTAATATAAGTTGTCTTGCATACAGTACATTTGAAAGTTTAATTGCACAGGGCTTGCAAATTAACATCTTCATTTTACTATGTATATTTCTAAAAGATTATCAAAGTTTGGAACTAGGACACAGAGACATAATAAATTACTTTCTTGATCAGTCTTTAGAGTCTGGATTATGGTCTACTCTATTTCATTAATGACTTCTTTAATCTGTACAAGGGATTATGCATTTCTTGTTATTATTGTGCTTCATATGAGATGCTTCAAATAGAACTTACATTTCAAAAATTAATCTCCCTAATTTGTATTTAAACTAACACTTCTTTCAATTTCTGACTCCCTACTTATGTACATTTTTAATAAAAAAATGAGACTAAAATATTTTGAGCAGATAAATTATAAAATACATGGTAAGGAAAAACACTGTTGGAAGGGAATTTTATATTCAAATTTTGTGGCATATTTTCCTTAATATTTGTAACTGTTTTCTAGTTATCTATAGCTTTTTATATGGCTTATCACAGTGCCATCTATAACAACAATCTTTCATTAAGATTCTCATACTATTCATAGTAAATTTGTGTTTCCTATTTCTCAATTTAAAGTGAATTCTATTGACTTTTACTCTATAAAACACATTGGAAAAACATGTCATATTCCTACATAGAACAAATGCAAAATTTAGATTTGTACAGTTTCTATACATTCTGATCAGAAAAGTGTTCACTAAGTTACCAGGAACAAGGCAGATGTGCTCAATATTTTGCATTACTTTTCATTAGTATTCTCTTGCATAGCACATTAAGTGTTGGATTCACAGCAAGCAAAAGCATTGGTTGGATATATGTTGTATAAAATATTCTAAATTTCAAGATTAAAATGTCCCCATGTGCTAAACAGTATCATAATAAGCATTCTTTTTATCTGAGTTCTAAAACAGCTGCTGCAGCTACAGAGAGCTAAGAAAGAAATGTGTTATTTTTACCGATAATGTATAATTTCTGAACTTTAATTATAGGCAATGATAGGACTTTTTCAGTTTAGAACTACAAATAGGTATCACTCAGGTCAAATCAATTAATAAGTATTTTAAAAACTAGGGATGCATGAAACAAAACATAGGAAGTGCCCCAGATAGCTTATGGTGACAATGAACATCATGCATGATTTTCTGTAACATTGTGGTCTTGTTTTTCAACTAATGTTTTGACACTCTTCAATCTCATAAAAGTAGTAATAAAGAAAGGCATGTTATATTTTAAGCAGTTAGTTTGTAAATTGTTTGCTTTAGTTGTTTTTCACACTAGTTTGAAATGAGTACTGCTATTTAGCAAACTTTTGAATCTAGAGAAACACGATTTATGTGTCAGACTATTGTAGAAAAACATAACCAGGTATTCCACTGAAGAGGAGTCACTAGGAATATGATTTTCCAAAACAACATGTCACATATGTTGACCATTTTAGAATTAATACATTGAAAATTATTCAAGTATTCATGAACTTAACATTTATCACTTCTTGATTATTTTATTTTAATTTTGTTTGTAATTCACATAGATATTTTACTTTGCATACTGGCTACTTTAACACCCAGTTCTCCAATGCCTTGTCCTTTTCTCCCATTTTCATAAATCAGTCCCTCTTTTTATTTCACTCATTTTTGAGTGTGCCAGGGACATCCTGGAACCATGATTTACAGCCATCTGATCCATGTGCAGTATATGCAGAAAGCACAGTTTTCTCTTCCAGTATGACTATAAACTGAGCTTGCTCCCCTGTAGAGACTGTGATGATAGGAATGACAATGATCCCATTAGGCTCTTATACTTAAATGCATGGTTTCTGTTTGGTGGACTGTTTAGGAAAGATTAGAAGGTGTGGCCTTGTGAAAGAAAGTGTGTCATTAGGGGTGGCATGTAAGGTTTCAAAATGCTATGCCAAGCCTAGTTCTCTCTCTCTCTCTCTCTCTCTCTCTCTCTGTCTTTTGCTGGTGTATCAGATGTAAGCTCTCAGCTACTTTTCCATTGCCATCTCTGTCTACTGCCATGCTCTCTACCATGATGGTCATGGACTCACCCTCTGAAACTGTAAACAAGCCCCAAATTAAATGCTTTCTTGTTTTTTTTTTTTTTAATTTTTTATTGGATATTTTATTTACATTTCAGATGCCATCCCCTTTCCCAAATTCCCCTCCCTAGAAAACCCCTATCCCATGCCCCCTTTCCCTTTTTGCTTTTATACATTTTTTAAATGTTAATCAAAGGCTTTATAAGTTTGGTAATGCTCAATCAGAAGTGTAATCCAATAACCAACCTAGATATATCAACTATCTTTGACTGGTGGAAACACGTGAACATTTGCCTCCATGTCCCTCCCCCCTTTCTCTCTCTTTCTTTCTCTCATCACGTAGCTTCTCCTCTCCTTCTTCTCCTCCTTTCCTTACTCTTTCTCTTCCTCTCACCTTAGCTCCTCCTACATATCACCCTTCCTGTTAAAATAAAACTTCTCTCTCAAAAATACAATTAGAGCATAATTATACCAATTTGTACCAGTGAGGTACAAGATAGTCCTAATACCCAGTCCATCATTTTGTTGACTAACCAGAACCTCTGTCATCTCTCCTAACTAAAACACTTAGTTCTGAACCTGGCTTTTTTCTTGGCTTTAGAATGTCAAGCTGAAAATCATCCACTCAGATCTTTTCTCTCAAAGTAAATAGCCAGAATTGCCAATGAGGCTATATGTTTTTAAACCCTGTCGGAAATCCAGAATGACTGAGTTAACTGAAATTATGGGAAGCACAAAGTATAGCTTCTAAAACTTAGCCAATTTATAGAGACCACTGAACACCTGGACACTCCCTCTACTACAAAATGTTGGAGCATCTGATCTTCAGCCTTCTGGCCCAGGGTCATCTGACAGACCTTAGTGATACAGAATTAGTAAGGGCTGATTGTTCTGCGCCCCTTTTCGAGTCCCCTTCGCCCGCGAAAGAGACACATGAGGCAGTGTTCGGGTGGTTACTACAACGAGGATTTATTCTTGTATCAGCAGAAGAGGAAAGACCCAAAGCCCGGGAAAGGCACTGCTATATGTACCGTAGAGTGGCATGTTCACTTCTGATTGGTTGTTCATTCATCACCCCATATTATGCCCCGGGGATGGGCAGTGACTTTGGCGTGCTTTTGCCTTTTGCACCTGCACAGTTAGTTGTTTACTTGTGGGAGCACAGGATGCCCACGCCATCTTGTAATGGCGAATGTTGTCACACTCGCTGCGGCTCTTAACATCTCCCCCTATCAATATATTTAAGATGGAACAGCCTATTGCCTATCAAGCACAGCACCAACTCAGTGAGGGAAAGCAGAGGCCTGATCCCCTGTGTAAAATGAGATATTGTAATGGGTTTCTTCTCTTGTCGTCGTGCAATGAGTAATACTTCTCATACCCATCTCGATGTCTTTTGACAGGGAAAGGGAGCCTCCGCCCTGGGGCGCCACCAGGAGAGGAGGTTTTTGGCATCAAACCTTTGTGCAATCAGGCATACTTTTGGGAAATCTATCCACACTCGTGGAACATTCCCTGTCGAGTACCCACTTGCAAACACCTCTAAATATTCAGGTACCACAGTTATTCAGGCAAGGGCTGGCTGGACTTAGACCTCTCATCGACCCAGTGTAATAGGCTGAACCCCTGGGGTGCATCGACTGAGGGTCTCAGTCATCAGTTACTTTCTTAGCATAAATAGCCAAATTTCAGGGGGAGATCCTTGCTCCAAGGCTGCGAGTGCTTGGGCGATAGTGGCCTTGTCACGTTTTTGTTGGGCTCTGAGCTTACAGACCAACCATAACATGAACACTAATCCACAACATAGGGCTACACCAAACAGGCCTATCCCCAGCCTTTAAGAAAGAAAGAAAGAAAAGGCAGAGGTAAGCCAAGAAATAAAATCGCCAGGGTTAACAGGGTCCACTCATGTTCCATCAAGGCTCAAAATCCGGATCTGCAATTGTTGTTGTATCTGGACCAACTCCCCAGTCCAACTCTCTTGTAAATAAGCAGAAAGATTATGGCTTTGAATAAATGTATCATTCACAAATCTCAGAGATGTAATACATAGATGTGGGGATGTTGACATGCAGCTCATTTGAACCACATCTGTGAGCTGCTCTACATGGGCTTGGAGCAAATCAACTCTCTGATTGACCAACAGGATGCCTGATGCCAAGTATGTATCTACTCTCCATAGAGTGGTCAAAGCCTCAGAAGTCCTTTTTGAAATCTGATCAACAACAGTAGCTATTGCAACCTGATCAGCCATGGCCATGTCTGCTGTCACAACTGTAGCCGCAGAGATGGCAACAGCAGTGATAATGGCTGCAGTTATATCAAAATCTCTCTTCTGTTGAAATAAAGTCAAGGTCCCAGACGTCTGAACGGGAATAGGGATCCATAGTGGTATACTGGCTATTAGGGCCTGTTTATAGACAAGAGCAGACCAGCACTGGAACAAAAAGCAAGTTATATTGGTACAAGTATTTAAGGAGTTGTTGGATAAGATGAAAAGAAATGGAGGATATACACAAACTGGAGTGAGGCATTACAGTTAAGGGTATAGGAGAAATTCTGTTTAGCAGAAGTGGCGACTTTTAAGAAGGCAAGGGCATAGGTTTTGGAAAAGCAGATAGGATAGCCATCTAAATTCACTATATATACTAGGAACCCAATTTAGGAGAGTCTAAGTGAGAACTTAGAGAGTCTAAGTGAGAGTGTCTGTAGATGAATCCTTTGGAGGGTCATTTTCAGGAACCGCGAGTTGCCAGGTCAGTCGCTCTGGCAGCCAAAATGGGTTGTCTTCTTCCTGTGGAAAAACACAAACCGCTCCCCTAGATTGTATTAAAATAGGATCCGGGCCTTTCCATTGACCAGTCAAAACATCTTTCCATTTTATCATTTCTTTTGGACTAGTTGGTTCCAGGCAATGGCGATCAGCCGCTGTATTGCCCTGACTGTCCAAATTCAAAAAGTTGAGAGTAAAAAGTGTCAGAGAAACAGTAGCTCGTGGCACCGTGGGCAGAGCTTCCTCAACTTCTCCCTTTTGTTTTATCAAATAAGTTTTAAGGGTATGATGAGCACGCTCAATGATGTCCTGTACCTGAGGGTTGTAAGGAAGACCTGACAGGTGTGTCACCTCCATTTGACAAAATTGTTGAAATTTTTGAGAAGTGTAGGCTGGTTCATTGTCTGTTTTAAGGATTTTAGGCTTTCCCCAGGCACTCCAAGCCTCGAGACAATGTTGAATAACATGGGCCACCTTTTCTCTGGTCAATGGAGAGGTGAACATAACTCCAGAACAGGTATCGATGGAGACATGCAAATATTGTAATTTGCCAAAAGATGGGATGTGAGTAACATCCATTTGTCAGATCTGTAATGGCCTAATTCCCCGAGGGTTAATTCCTATATGGGGAACAGGTAGGAATTGACAGCAGTTTTGGCATTGAGTCAAAATATCTCTAGCCTCTTTTCTAGTAATGTTAAATCGACATTGTAGCGTCTTAGCTGTCACATGAAACCTTTTATGAAAGGCTTTAGCCAAATCTAATTTTGGCGAAAGGGCAATTGCAATCAACTTTGTGGCTCGATCTGCCAGGTCATTTCCATGGGACATAGGTCCAGGTAAGCCTGAGTGAGCCCTAATATGAGTTATAAAGACAGGGAATATTCGCTTAGCCAGGGTAAGCTGAATCTTTTGAAAAACTTTTAGAAGTCTGCTAGATGTCTTAATTAACCCAGCAACTTCTAATGTTTTCACTGCATTAACCACATAGAAGGAATCTGAAACAATATTTAAGGGACCTGGAAAGATTTCCAGAACTCTGACACCACTAGGCATTCCACAATTTGAGGTGAGGTTTCATGGTATTGTTTGGATGTAACCTTATCATTAACCACATAGGCACCCACTCCTATTTTAGACCTGTCCATATAAACTACCATTCCATCTGGGAGTGGCTCCTGAGACACAATATGTGGAAATATGATAGCTTGAGTTAAGGCAAATTGTAAGATGGGATGCTTAGGATAATGATTATCTATTTGACCATTGAAGGAAGTAACCAGCACTGCCCACACATCAGAGGTCGCCGTTAGTATTTGGACTTGATGGGCAGTATAAGGCACTATCAAAACCTTAGGCTCCCTTTCAAAATGGGTAATGGCTGCTTTTAGTCCACGAAGGGCAAGTTGAGCAACTGCATCTGGATACCTTTCAATAATCTTTGCGGGAGAAGCATTGGGATGAATCCATAACAAAGGCCCCTCCTGCCATAACACAGCAGTTGGTAAGTGTCTAGTTTTAAAAACACATAAGTCAAAGGTTTTGGTTTCATCTATGTGTTTTAACTGGGCATCTTGTAAAGCATTTTCTACTACTTGCAGAGCACGGCTCGCAGCTGGTATTAAGGCCCTCGGTGAGGAAATATGAGCTTCCCTTCCAAAATATCAAATAAAGGTTTCAGCTCGGCCAGGGGAATTTTTAAAAAATGGTCTTAACCAATTTATATCACCTAATAATTTCTGAAAATCATTCAAAGTATGTAAATGGTCTCTATGAATCTCCAATTTCTGAGGAATTATCTTTTCTGGATAGATAACCGTCCCTAAAAAGGAGCCAATTTCTGAAAATTGAACTTTCTCAGTAGCAACATGCAGACCCCACTGTTCCAAGGTGTTTAATAATAAGGGGTATGAGGTCTGTAAAGTAATTAAATCTTTATGACACCTAAGAAGGTCTTAACAGCAGCTGTCGCTATCTGTGCATAGACCTCTCAGGGATGAGTGGTCTGGTCGTTCGCATGTATGCCAACTCCAGCCAGCATGTCAAAAGTCCATAATTGCTGTCCATCAGTGTTTGCATTAATCTTGGCTTGTGCTTGCAGTGCCTCGTGCCACAAGGCCTTCCACTCTAGGTATTGGCCCATATTGTTAAGTACCGCCTTCACTGTGTCCTGCCAGTCTCCTGGCATCATAGCAGCTGTACTTAATCTCCCCACTTGGGATACAGTAAAATTAGCCCCAATTCCATATGCATGTACTTCCTCAGCTAATTCTTTGACCTTGCTATACTCTACTGGGGCATGAACACGAGCGCCTTCTGCCACTTCAAAAACAGGAAATGCAAGCTGTAGCTGTCTGCAATCTCCTGGGCTGAGAAATGAATTAGAGGCACTGCCCGGGGCATAGGCCAGAGGCAAGGCCGGGGCCAAGGGATTCAAGGTCTTTCTTAGTCTTATCCCAGAACAGCTATTTTTTGCATAGGCGGCTGCTTCTTCCCCTAGGCTCTCTTCTTCAGAGCTGCCAAGGTCTATGGAGGCAGGCTCCTCAATGGGGTACAGGGTGGTCCCCCCGAACTCCACTCTCTCTTCACCAGCCGGTGAAGGGTCCTTAACCTTAACAGGTCCTGCAGTGGCCCCTGTTCCTTTTGAGTACTCTTTTTCTATGACCAGGCTCCTTGGCCTGCCTCTGTTGCCCAGGCTTTTTTGCCTGTTTCTCCTTTCCAGGCTCCTTGGCCTGAGGCCGGCTAAAAAGATCTGTTTCTGATAGCCTGTAGTGGACCTCTCTTGAAACCTCTTGACTTGCCCTAATAGCTGTGTTGTGAGCTGGATCCTCACAACACAAATAAGCTAAAAGCGAAAGCAACACAAACAAGAGGCCAACTACTGCAGCGGCGGCAATGGATGAAAATCTGCTTGCAACGAAGGCTTCCACCCCAAGCATACCTCTCAGAGACGTACCTCGATCCCGTAGTCTTTACCCCGCCCCGAATCTCGGGGGTCTCCTGCGGTGCCTTGAAATTCCCGGGTTTCGCCACCAAATTGTTCTGTAACTTTTTTCGAGTCCCCTTCGCCCGTGAAAGAGACACGTGAGGCAGTGTTCGAGTGGTTACTACAGCGATGGCTTTATTCTTGTATCAGCAGAAGCGGAAAGACCCAAAGCCCGGGAAAGGCACTGCTATATGTACCCTAGAGTGGCGTGTTCACTTCTGATTGGCTGTTCACTCATCACCCCATATTACGCCCCGGGGATGGGCAGTGACTTTGGCGAGCTTTTGCCTTTTGCACCTGCGGAGTTAGTTGTTTACTTGTGAGAGCACAGGATGCCCGCGCCATCTTGTAATGGCGAATGTTGTCACACTCACTGCGGCTCCTAACAGCTGATTACTCTGTCTAGGCAGATATAATCAGTCGACTATTCTGCAAGTGTGTCCTTTTCTGGACAGTAATTTGTCTGTAATTGGAAAGAGGCAATTCTTGCCTTAAGCTGCTTTGGTCATGAAATCTCTTCACAGCTATAGAACAGTAACTAAGACAGAGACATCCTACTAAGACTAGCTATACCTACCTTTTTGTTCAGGTGTATACAATAAACCTATACCATTGATACAATGTATAAAATAAATACCCTTAATTTTTTGGTTGCTTCAATAATGGTTTATATCCATTAGAGCAAATGCCAAAATGAAGGAAGGAAAGAAAGAAAGAAAGAAAGAAAGAAAGAAAGAAAGAAAGAAAGAAAGAGAAAGACAGAGTAAGAAAAGAAGAAAAGAAAAGGAAGCTCAAAAACTCAACAGATTGAGCCAACATAGCTAATGAACAAAACTAAATAGTGTTGTTACCTTCCTATCAGTGGCCAGTATCTCACAGGTAAAAGATAAGTCTCTATAAACTGCTTCTTTTTTTCCCAGGGATTCATGACAGGGTGAGTGTTATATGGCTCCAGTAGAGTGAGTCTTATGTGTGTTCAGTACAGAAGACTGCAGTTTTTCTAAGTTAATGATTACTTTACTTGAAAAGAACCTACAGAATGGGATCTTATTGCCTTTCATTCTATCTCTGGCCTTACTTAATTTCTAAATCCTATTCAGAAATTCCCCTGTGACATAGAATTTGTGGTATAAGAGACTTGTTTTAAGACTGAGCCCACAGCTGTCGCTTGTGCTCTGCATCTTAAGTAGAGTTGAGTTTCTGCATTCACCACTCTTTACTATAAGAAGAGCCATATCTCATTAGGGCTGGGGGTTGCATTTGTCTGTGAGTACCAGCACAGATACTTCAGAGGCAAAGGCAATTTACTGCTATTTAAATTTCTCTCTCTCTCTCTCTCTATATATATATATATATATATATATATATATATATATATATATATATATATATATATATATATATATATATATATAATATTTGCAAGGCTTATTGTTTCTCCATGCTAAACAGGGAGGCATTGGCTCTTACTACCTCTATGAAATTGGTTTCTAGTCCATTCAATACTCTTTACAAACTGATCTTTTAATGTTTCAAGTAAATAATAACTGACTTTCAAGCTTGCTAGAATTAATCAACAGTATGGTATTCTTTCACTTTTGAAAAAAAGATCCTTACTGTGTCACATATGTTCATGCACAATAAATAGAATTAGGAGAGAAAAGTTTCTGATTCTTATTCAACATCCTCCATCTTCCCTTTGTTATGATTTTTTTTTCCTTAAAGTGAATGTAACAGTTGCATCCAAACCTTATAAATTAGGTTCTGAAAAGGAAATTTTCCATAAGTGATTGGACAGAAGGTTCTGGTAACTTATGGTATAGTAGCTTTTGGGAGGACACCGATAGATGGTTTCATGTGTGCCATCAACTCCAGTCATTATAGTTATAAAACACAGATGCCTCCGTTTGTGCAGGCTGTGAGCTTATAAAGACCATGTGGCACTTTTACTTCTTCTTCACAAGTTGTTTTGAGTTAATTTTTATTATTTTGTTCCAGGGTTATTTTTTTAAGTTTTGTTTTTTGTTACTCAGAGTACCTCTGTATCCTGAGTCCTGGACTCTGGAGCTCTTGAAACTAATGTAATTTCTGAGACCTTAAATTTTATTTATTGACAAGAAATTTATATTGTGAACAATATAAATATTAGTAGGTCTGGGACATTAGAATGTATCCAATTATTTTATGCTAAGGCAACACTTGCTATTAAGATTCTGAACATCTGTAGGTGGGTGGATCATGACAATAGTTGTGAGAGAAAATGATGCTGGATTGATGATGTTGGTTCTATTAGTGGAATATAATACATATCTATTTATCCAGGATATCATGATCTTGAAATGTCACAGTATCCATCATTAACAATGATAGTTTGAAATTCCACAACATCTCCACTTTCAATTCTGGATAGTCCATCAGCAAGTACCCAAGACTAGGGACAATGGATATGACTCAGGCTCTTGTAAACTAGGTGATCAAATATATGGACAAAGATTGATCCTGAAGAGGTAAGGTGCTGTAATTTTTACTTGAGGTGTGATTGGATACACCACACATGGTTCTTTTTTGAGGAGGCAAGGAATCATGTCACCTTCATCCCAGAAGACATTCTTAAATGCAGTAGCAAAAGCTTTCATTAAAGGAGATAGGTACCAACTGAAACCTGGATAAGAACTTGAGAAAATAAAACTTTCCATATGGTTCCCAGGATGTAGATTTTTATGTCATCTTGGCCTCATCTTTCATAGCTATGAAGTGCAGCTACTATCATTGTTCCTAAGAAGACAATTTATAGAGTTAGCTTTAACACTGTTGCTGAAGACACTGGAATATATGTAATGTGATGTCACCCAAGTTGGTCAGATGGAACTATCCAATGTCTAGTTATTCCTATGTCTAGAGAACATATGGATGGGGCTAAAATTTCAAATGATAGTGCTCCTAGTAGCTTACACTGTGAGAGCATGAAAGATCTTGAAAATATGGGTACACGGATATAAGACATCTATGTCAGCTTGTGTCATGGCCGGTTATTTCTAATAACGTAGATAGTGGAAAAGGTTACATGTGCCTCTGACTGTGATTGAAACTACAGAGATGCTTCTCTTCCCCACATTATTTTTCCATCCCTCCAAATGCAGACTGGATATAAATAGTTGAGCAGCAGGAAAATATATTCTTTACCTTTCTCCTTTGCCATGTTTATTTCTGTGTTTAACCACATATATATAGTTTGCCTTGTATTATGTTAGTCTCTATGAGTTTAACTAATGGATAGTTGTTTTGTTGTTTTGTTAACATTTTTGTGGAGGATCAGAGATTTAGAAAAGTTAATTGGTCTTATTGCTTATGTTATTGTTTAATTGGCTATTGCTACATGTTCATACAAGTAATTGTTTAATGGATATTGTGTTGCTTCATGACTATTATAGATTATAAATACATATTTGAATAGTTTGCATTTTTCTCATTGATACACAAAAGAAAAAATGGTATACAACCTTTACTCGAATCACATTTTTCATTTCATATTGTTCTTTAGAGTTAACTACTTAGAAAATTATAGCTTCTATCCCACGTTCCACTAACATAGACACATATGGATGTTTTTCATAGTTTGAACATTCACTTTATTAAGAAAAGTAATTTATCCAATAGTCATTTAAATAGCATATCCATTGTTTGTGGTGATTTGCTATTTTAAATAATACTATGATGAATGATCATGTTTGTAAGTTATTTCATTTTTTTTTCAAAAAATAAGACTGCTACTTCAAAAGAAAATGAATGTGAAATTTGGTAAATACAACTGCGTACTTTACCGAACAGGATGAGTTTGTGCAGGGTATTCATGTGCTTAATAAGAGGACAGGACAAAACTTCTAGATTTCTTTTTTCATAATTTTTCATATAATGAATAATAGTTCTATAATGTTTTATGTTCCCTTCATACTAATGCTAAATATATATATATATATATATATATATATATATATATATATATATGACTTATACTATATGATCTGATTTCTGTGCATATATTTATTTGTTTTTATATTTCTCTTTTGATAGAATTCATATCATTTGTTAATTTTTCCCTTTATTTTTGCATTATTCTCTAGACCAGTTTTAGAAGATATTTATACACTTGATAATTTATTTTTTTTTAAAAAATAATGTTGAATTTTACTCCACAGTGTTTCATCTGCACTTGTTATTTCCATATGGTCTGTTTGAAATACAGTGTTTAACACAATCAACTTCATCTTCATTAGTATTGCTGGGTGTTGAATATTTATTATATATATTTCTTTGCATGTATATTATTAATAATTCACTTACCACTTATACTTGATGATTTGATTTCTGTGCATATGTATATTTAATCTACTTGCAAATTTGCAACATATGCTGATGTAGAGTTAATTAATTGATTGGAGTTTTACATTTCTTTCCATGTATTTGGTCAGCTCAACTCCAATTATTTTCCTATGTTATATTTTTTTTCACTGATTTGAGATACTTCTTTACTGCATACTAATTTGTTCTATACTGTATCTGTTTCAACTGAAGTTTTTAAATTTTTATTTAACAGTTTGCTAGAGTGGACTCTTAAACACATCATATTTTTGGTCTTTCTCACTAATATGGTGAATAGTTATTACAAATGTAACTAATAATCAGTTTCTTTAGTATGAAACATTAAACTGACAATGAAAACAAGTTAGATTTATTTAACTTAGAGGAAAATTATATAAATTTGTGCACTGAGATTACCTTTTTAAAAACATGGAATATCACTCAATTGTTTATCTATTTGAACAATTAGGTAATACTTACTAATACATTTAATAAAGTATAAAATATCAAAGGATATTTTAAATAAATTGTGGAAAATTATTTTAATATCAATGTTTTAAAGAGGAACAAAATATTAATAAGTATAGAACATTGAGAAATTGATAAAATGCAGACCCCCAAAAGAAGATTGTAGATGTTTCAAGATCAAATAAGCAAGATGAGTTGGTAGCTTATAGGACTAAGTATTTAAAGAATCATATATGTGTCAGTTTGAATTTCTATTGCTATGAACAAACACTATGACCACAATAACTCTTAGAAAAAAAATGGGACTGGCTTACAGCTTTAGAGGTTTAATCCAATATTAACATGGCAGTAAGCATGGTGGCATTCTGACAGACACATGCTGAAGAGGTAACTGAGTGCTTTACATCTTCGTCCCAAGGCAAAGAAATTAATGTCACACTAGGCTTAGTTTGAGCATTTGAGACCTCAAAGGTTGCCCCAATACTGACATACATTTCTCTGACAAAGTAGCACCTACTCTGACAAGGCCACAGTTCCTAATAGTTCCACTTCCTATGGGCCAAGTGTTCAAATGCATGAGTGTATTGGGGCTATTATTCTTCAAACTACCACAAACAACTCCCTGGACTCCATAATTCTGTAGTCTTATCATAATGTAAAACTGCATTCTGTTCAACTTCAAAAAATCTCCATATGTCATACTAGTCTCAACATTCTTTAATAGTCCAAAGACCAAAGTGTCTTCTGAGATTCATGCAATCTCTTAACTTTATTCCCTAGTAAAATAAAACTGAAACAACAGAACGGATACTTTCATCATAAAATAGAACAAGAAACACATTTCCATTCCAAATGCAGGAAAGGGAGCATAGTAAGGAAATACCTACTCTCTGAGCAAACTCAAAATTCTCCTTGTCTAATGTCACCACATTCTTCTTTTCTCCAAGTTCTTTCAGCTTTGCTGACCACAACACACTTCTTTCTCTTGGGCTGTTTCCACTTCCTGTGAGGAACTTTGTTTGTCAGGTATCCTATGGTTCAGGCCTCTCCAATAGCTCAGTCTCCAAGGCAATCTAGGAACACTTTCATAGCTTCACACAATAACCTTTTCAGATCTCCATGCAGAGACAACCCCTGCATCACATTTGGCTTCAGTTGTTTTTCTTAGTTGCAGAGGGAGATTCTATCACCCTTTTCTTCTACCCTTTTCTCTAAAGCCAGAACCACACAGCCTGAGAGGCCAAGTTCTGCTTTTTGATTGCTGGGTCTGGAACATGGCCCTTTCCTACGATCAGATCTTCACAAATGTTCTGTTTTTAACGATTTCATTCACTGACTAAGCTTAGCTGTTTAGGAACTTGTTCTGTAGACAAGGCTGGATTTAAACTCTGAGGTCTGCATTCCTCTGCCCTTGAACACAGGACTTAACTCTAATGCCACTTTCTGGTGCAGTTGTCTCCTCAAATTGTACATCTCTGTATATTTTTCTTGTTCAGCTTGTTCCTTTTTATTATAAGTCTACATGAAAATGAACACTAATAACTACAAGACAGAGTCAATACTAGGCTCTTTAGAGATTCCCTCGGCCAAAGCAATTAATCCAAAACTCTTCAATTTAGAGCCAGGCAGATTTTTCAGTCAAGGGCCGAACCCAGCCACATTCTCAATCAAAATATCACAAGAACAGTCTCTTAATCCATTTTGAAAAGAGTCTTGTATAAATTATAATAGTGCCACTCCTGAGAGGCCAATAATTCAAACACACGAGTCTATGATCCATTCCTATTCAAGCCACCACAATATAAATAAAGTGATGTATCAGCTATTATTTTTCAAATATTCAACTCCTTTCATCTTTGTTGATTCAAACAGTACAGCTCTCCATGGAAGGTAATTCACAGTTCCAGCATCTCCAATATCTTTTTGTCTCCAACCAAATTTATGGTTCATCTTCACAGGACCACCAGCTTTGGCATCTTCAAGATGTCTTTCCACTGTGTGTGTCTGTGTGTGTCAATCTCTGCAAACATTACCTCCTGCTTTGTAAATGAATTTCATTAAATAGAATTAGAGTTCATAGCAATAATTTTCTTTCCTGTTAAATTAATTCAGTTACTTCTGTCCAGGCAGTGTTTTAAAGAATGATCATGTATTTATGAATTGATTTAAGACTTTGGCATAAACTTTATGAAAGTATGTGTATCAGTCTATGACACAAAAATCAAAATGCAAAATTGCTGTTTTTATTTTCTTTCAGTAGTTAGAGATTAGTTTGCAAGACTTACAAGAAAATATCATAAACTTGTGCATTACATTTTAGATTTGTGTGTAATGTAATCAAGTCTCTAAAACACATGAGAACAAATAACTAAAAACTGAATATATTTCTTCTTCTTATGTATTGTTTTGTCACAAAAATATTTGTAATAGCAAGTATTTAATAATTTAATGGCATTTCAAAGCTGATATCTCAGTATTTTGCTAGTTGTTTTTGTTTCATAATTATTGGAGATATAACATATTTTATATATAATGTATCATATATATACATTATAAAATATATAATCAATTGTGTGTGTGCGTGTGTGTGTGTGTGTGTGAGTATAATATAATACTGAGGAAATAGCTTTCAAATGTTTTTATCAACCTTGAAGCTACATTTTGGGTAACTCCTAGTGATTTTATAGCACTGAGTGGAACAGATGTACTATGTCTTCACTCCTACACATTATAATTTTTGCCTCATCAAAGGATCATCACAGCCTTTGCCATTCTATTTCAGTATTTACTACTTGTAATTTTCCAACAGCTATTATATCAGCACAAAAAAGCGGTGCAGTTTTACTGTAATGTTTCACATTCTCTGCGGTACACACTTTACATAGGTATTTAGAAAGGCAGACAAATGCTAGCTGTAACATTGGCTTTGAACAATTTATTGACTATCATACAATCATGATTGCAAACCCTCTCACAATTGCACCACAAAGAGAACTACTGTTTTGAAAAATCTAAGAATTTTACATAAAAGTTTACAATATTATTTCAAATTAAAACATATTATTTTCCAGAAAGAGTAGGATATTATTGGAGAATTGATGATTCAGATTAGGCCTCTCACAAAGCTAATCTGAACCTCTAATAGACATTATGATTTTTAGTCTCCATCATTTTCCTTCAATTTCAGAATGACCTTATTTTCAATCACTATAAAAATCATGTGTTGCTCTCTTCTTCCATCTTTTTGGTAAGTTTGTGTTACCTGTTAATGTCTTGTCCAACAATAGAATATATGTTTCTTTTGGCATGAGAAGTACAATTAAAATTTTGCCTATAATAATTTTCAATCAATATTTTTATTTATTCACCATTATGTGTTAGGAGAATTAATTATTCAAATCCACAACACAGAAGTCTTGTTCTATTTGTGCCTATGTCCTACAGTTCTACATTAGTGTTTCATTAATGGGTTTTCTTCTTTGAATTTTCTACCTATTACTTTTCTAATTTTTATCCAGTTAAAATTATGATTTTTTACAATATATTGTTTATTTATGAAAATACTATTGTTTTCTTTTCGTATTTGTTTTATTATTTAACTGATGTGTCCTTTTGGGTATGTTCTTGTGATTGCCTAATGTGGGTTCTGGGAACCAAATTTTGATCCTATGAAAGAGCAGAAAGTGCTCTTAACTTCTGAGCTATTACAACTGGGACTTTTATGTTTACTTGTACTATCAAATTTCTTTAATATGTGATTAATTAGTTCTAGATGACTTTGTTTTTCTCCACATAATATCATGGCAAAAGCATGAAGAAGTTTGACATCTTCCATTCTTAATAAGATTATTTTTTTAGTGTACTCTCTGTAGCAGTTGTTTTAGTTTGACATGCCAGTGGAAGAATAGTGAAAGTGATAACAAAGGGCATATTTTTTTCTGATATGAGTAGAATTATTTTTTATTATTACTGGTGAATATGATAGCTTTTGGCTGGCATCCACTTGTTGCTTTAATTGTATTGATGTATATTATTTCTCTAGCAAATATTGAACATCTTTTTCCTGAGTAGACATTAGGATTCCAATGAAGTTTCTCCATATATAATACATTTCATTGGCAGATTTGGACAAATTTAAATATCTTTACATCTCAGAGGTAAATTTCACTTGATTAAATTGTATGAATCTTTTGTGTAAAAGAGTTTGGTTTCCTGGTTTGTTGCTACAGAGTTTTACATCAAAGTTCATCAGAAATAATGATGTACAAATATATTTTCTCAACTAAGTGGTGCCAGGCTTTGCATTGGGAAAATCAAAGATCTAGTTCAACTTTGGAAGTACTTACTTTGCTTTAAATCTTTGGGGAATTTGAGCAGGGATTTACATGAGCATTCACTTAAACTTGTAGAAGAATTCAGTGCATCAGATATCAGATCTAACAGAAGACTGTTTTAAATTACTTATGAATTCTTTATTCAAAATATCAATCTCTTCATATTCTCTCCTTTTTCTTATGTTTAATTTAAGTGAAATGGTTCAATGTTAAGTTTCCCCAATAGGCTAACATAGTTTTATACTTAGCCCTAGTTACTACTGCTGTGTTGGAGGTTATATACTTGATGGTTGTGAGGATTAATAGGATGATGTACTAGTCAGGTTTCTCTAAAGTCACAGAATTTATGGACTGCCTCCTCTATATTGAGGGAATTTTTTGTGATGACTTACAGTCTTCAGTCCAACTAACCCAACAATGAGCATCTGTGAATCTGAAGTCAGAGCATCCAGTAGTTGCTCAGTCCTGAGGGGCTAGTTGTCTCAGAGAATCTTCTGTAGAAGTAGGTACCAACAGATGTGCTGGCTAATAAGTATAAGCAGACTTCTTGGAATTGGATCATTTGAAACCACCAGCCAAGGTGTACACATGGAGGGACCCATTGGCTCCAGGTTCATATGTAGCTGAGGATGGCGTTTTCGGGCATCAATGGGAGGAGAGCCCCTTGGTTCTATGAAGGCTCGATGCCCCAGTGTAGGGGAATTCGAGGGCAGGGAGGTAGGAGTGGGTGGGTAGGTGGGGGAACACCCTAACAGAAGCAGGGGAGTGGGAAGGGATAGGGGGTTTTGAGGGGAACCTGTAAAAATGATAACATTTGAGATATAAACAAACTATCCAATAAAATGAATAAAATAACAATACAAAACATGTATTAAAAAAAGAAAAAGAAAAATAAACAAAACTAGTAATTATAGTAACTTCTAAATATCTAGAAGTGTATCCATTTTCCAGAGATTATCTGGTTAAAGTGGTGTTCAGGGAAATATTTGAACATTTGTTCCTAGTTGTAGCCCTTCCTATCATTGCTCATTTTACTAGAGTCTTCTTCTTTCTTGAGTATTTTAGGTAAAGATTTGTCTTGTTTTTGTTTGTTTGTTTGTTTGTTTGTTTGTTTGTTTTTCTAAAATAATTTCTCCTTCAGCATTTTCTTCTGTTTTGACGTCTTCAATTTATTTCAAGCTTTTCTTATATTTTTTCTCTCTCTTCTTTTCTAGACTGTATGTCTTTTATTTATTTGGAGAGCCATGCTGGGTGTTGAAATTTGCACTCCAACTTAAGTTTTGTGAGAGGGAGTTGTAGAAAAGTTGGAAATTTAATTGGCATACAATGGCTAGCTACAAAGACTCAGTGATTCTCCTGGTTCTGAGTCCTGAGTGCTGAGAATACAGGCAGAGATGACACCTGATTCAAATTGGTTTGGGATGATCTAACTCAGGACTTCATCCTTACATGGCAATCGCTTTACCAATCAAATCATCTTCCAGCCAGATTTCTTTCATTCTACTGAGTAACTTTAAGCATTGTGAGTGCTTCTTTCTCATTTGTGTTTTAATGTTAGACAGTTTGCAATTGTTCTTTTTATACCATTTAAACTTCATGAAACAGAATGAAACAGAATAGATTTCAGAAATGTACAAGTCTCAATTTCCCTCAATTTCTTGGTCATTCAACTATCATCTGTCTGTCTGTTGTTTGTTTTTTCTGGCTATTATGTATTAACTATGTTTTTTCTATATATATTTTTTTGTATTCTTGTTATTTGCAAAAACTCTCTCAGAAAAAAAATCACATGAAATAAAATTTGTACCATTATATATAACTTACACAAGGATCAATTCAAAATGGATTAAGGGATTAAATCTTGAGGTTCAAACAACATATCCTAAAGGAAAATAGAAAACTTCTATTTGACATTGATTTCAAAAGTGATATTTGGGTTTGACTTCAAAAGCATAGACAACAAAGAAAATTTGATTAAATGAACATCAGGGAACTAGAAAACTGTCTGTAGAGAGAAAAAATGGTTCACAAAATTAAAAGGCAACCTATATAACAGACAAAATAACTCACAATATTTAAATACTTTTAGGAATTTAATGGGAAAATATTAGTAGCACAGTTAATCAATGCACAGAGGATGTGAGGATCTGAAAACACACACACACACACACACACACACACAATGTTTTAAATGAAGTACATAGAAAGGATAGCAAATGTAAGACATATTGAGCTTGACTTGTCATTAGGAAAATGAAAAACAAGTCACAACAAAATATCACCTCATAGCATTGAATATAGCTCTTGTCATAAAGTGGGATGAAGGTATTGCTGCCTGTGTGAAGAAAACTGTCATTCTGAGCTGATAGAGCAGACTTAACACTGATCATAATGGAGTTGTTCCTCAGGATATAAATGTACCTTTAAAAATCTTCTAGAAAACTGACTAAATAAAACTGAGTAAATAAAACTTCTGTCTTGCTAAGTTAATTACAATTTCATGTTCACAGAATCTTATTACTAATAGCCAAAAAATTTAGAACACACATTGTCAATAGTCTATTACCATTGTTTTTGTCCTTACAATATATATTTTTTTAAACTCCTGTTTTATGGGAGTCAATATGAGACATTTATTTTAAGATACTTGAAGTGTTCCCAGTAAAATATGTTTATAAATTTTTTATATTTATTTTATTTTTATTGGATATTTTATTTATTTCCATTTCAGATGCATTTCCCTTTCCCCATTTCCCCTCCCTAGAAACACCCATCCGAACCCCTCTCCTCCTATTTACTTTGATAGCATTTTAATTACATGCAAGTATTAAGGACAGTTCTAGGTTGAGGAACTAGCAATACAATAAATGCAAATAGTCAAATAACAAGCATGACAATAAACACAAATAATCAAATAAAAAGCAAAGCAATAAACAAAATTCTGTGAACACTCCAGTGATCATTGTTTCTAAGGGATTATCATGATGACCTAAATATCTGAGCCAACTTCCCTCTCCTAGCCCAAAGTAATTTTTATGTCTAAAGCTTACTTACTTTATCTAGCCTAAAATTTAGATTCCTGCCTGAAATTACTTCTTTGTTCTAGCCTAATGTCAGATTCCTGCCTGAAGCCCACTTCCTTGTACTTGGTCAACCTCATATTCCTGTCAAGCAGCCCATTCCTTGTCCTTGGCCCATGTCAGATTCTGGCCAAGCATCCCCCAAAGCTCTCTGCTACTCACCCTTTTTTATTTCATTAACAAGACTGAGCTTGTCTTAGGTCATTCTGACAAGAATGCCTTCCTTACCCATCATGGAATATGCATTATCAAAACCAATAGTCTATTTCCTAGTGTTATATTTTTATAAGTGTGATGTGCTTGAATCATAATAAAAAGAAAACATTTCCATTTGCAACAGAAATGGACACTGATGACAATACTCGCCAGGAATTAAAGTATTCAGAAATAGACAAACACTGCAAGATCTCACATATGTTAAAAATAGAGTGCATAGCATAGAATGGTGTGAATGAAGTAGTAGGAAAGATGGAATTAAAATGTTAGTTAAGACATGCAAATTTCAATCACAAGCTGTATAATACTTGTGATATATCAGGTATGTATGATGTGTGGAGTGATGACTAGAAAAAAAACATAACATTGCATTCTTAAAGTTTGCTTAGAGAAGAGGTCTCAACACATAGATAAAAAATTGTAAGAATATGAAGTGAAAGATTTCTTAGATGGTTGCCACTTTACAAGTTAAATATAAAAGGAAAATAAATTAATTTAAATATAAACAAATGCCATATCATTTTTAAACATTATAATTATATAAAATATTTTGGTGCTATTACATGGTATGTTTATATAGTGAGCGTCTAATAGTATTTTATGAATTAAGTATTGTTTTCTGTATAATTTACTAGTGAGCACAGTAGATATTATCATTTCAAGTTAAGTATATTTGAAGCAATGTTTTAATAAATGAGAGTTCTATGTTTCAATATTCAATTTAAAAACAAATATTTTGGCTGGGCAGTGGTGGCGCACGCCTTTAATCCCAGCACTTGGGAGGCAGAGGCAGGCGGATCTCTGAGTTCGAGGCCAGCCTGGTCTACAGAGCGAATTCCAGGATAGCCAGGGCTATACAGAGAAACCCTGTCACGAAAAAAACAAACAAACAAACAAACAAACAAACAAACAAAAAAAACAAATATTTTGGACATGCAATTATTTGTAACTAAACTTTTAACATATCTAAAAACGTATCAAATAGTTCTGATTATATTTTAAGTATGTATGTTATTAGTGCAGTGCTAAGTGGGAAGAATATAGAGGTTCAGGCATGGGGAGAACATGAAAGAAACCAAAAAATTAAAATATTCAGAATTATCTGCAGGGTTCATTTACCATAATAGTGAATACATTTAATATATAAGAAGAAGCAGGTGACCCACAACTATGTGCCCTAATCTTTAGTTAATATAGTTTGAAGCATGAAGTTCTCTCTCGAGGGAAGTGATTAATTCAATGCATTAATATGGTTAAACAGGATAAGTTAATAGAAGTTATGTTAGCAAGAGATAAAGTTGGGGCAGGATCTGCATTTCAAACAGATGTTTGCACATGTGTTAAGGCTCTTTTGACTGTCAAGTTAAAAATACTTTTGTTTCTTCTACAGTATTTAATGTAAGTTGCATTGATTGTACACCTTCTAATTGTGTTTGTGTTTTGAAATCCAGCATGACAGTTATGGAGGTCTATCAACCAGCTTTTGTTTTAGTGCCCACAGTATCACAGAACCTCGGTATTCTAAAAATAGTTTGCAACTACTGGAAGAAGGGAGTCAGGCTTTAAGCAGAAGCAAGAGAGTAATGGACTTGATTATTGCTGGTATAACAGCTTTAATTACATTGATTGCTAGCACCAATGCTTCTGCAATTGCTGTGACACAAGAAGTTAAGACAGATACTTTTGTTAATCATTTAGCAAAAAATGTTACTAATGTGTTGAATATACAAGAAGATTTAGATAGGCAATTGGAAGAATGGATTGATGCTCTTTATCCTATTCAAATTATTGGAAGGAGGTTCAGAATTTAAAGGTAGTGAGCCATCTTGAGTGTCATGCCAAATACCATTGGATTCATATTAGTTCTACAATTTACAGTGGTAGTCATTATAATTAGAAAGAAGTTTAATGACATGTGCAGTGTATTTGGCATAATTCTAACAATTCTTGGGATGTTTTAAGGATACATAGGGAGCTTATGAATTTCAAGAATGCTGCTCTGCTGAACGTTGATGCAGTAGATTCTGCAGATACAATTACCCATGATCTGAGGTCAGTATTTCTATTTTGGTCAAACTTCAAAAATGGCATATATACCTTGATCATGTTAGCCCTTTTTGTCCTAAGAATACTTTTATTCCTGCCAATTGTGTTAAAACTTCTCTTCAACAACACCAACATGTTGGCAGCCAAGTACATGGCTTGAGCCTGAAAACAAACCCCCAGACAGAGTTATTAAATTAACCGGCTAGCAAGCCAAGGATGGGTAAGATTCTGCACAGAGGCTTACCAAACTAAGACAGAAATGCATTGCTTTTGATAATGCATATTCCATGATGGGTAAGAAAGGCATTCTTGTCAGAATGACCTAAAACAAGCTCAGTTTTATTAATAAAATTTAAAAGGGGGGGTGTGGAGAGCTTTTGGGGCTGCTTGGTAAGAATTTGACATGGGCCAAAGACAAGGAAATGGGTTGCTTGACAGGAATATGACATTGGCCAAGTACAAGGAAGTAGGCTTCAGGAAAGAATCTGACATTAGGCTAGAAAAAGAAGTAATTTCATGGAGGAATCTAAATATTAGGCTAGAACAAACAAGTAATTTGAGACAGGAATCTAAATTTTAGGCTGGAACAAGGAAGTAGGCTTCAGACATGAAAAGGAGCTTGGGCTAGGACAGGGAAGTAGTCTCAGATACTTTGGTCATCCTGATAAACCCTTAGAAACAGTGATCACTGGAGTGTTCTTGTAATTGGGTTTAATGCCTTGCCTTTTCTTTGACTATTTGTGTTTATTTTATTGCTTGTTCCTTGACTATTTGCATCTATTGTATTGCTAGTCCCTCAACCTAGAACTGACGTTAATACATGCATATAATCAAAATGTTATAAAAGCATAAAGGAGAAGGGGATATAAGATAGGGGGTTCTAGGGAGGGGAAATGGGGAAAGGTGATGACAACTGTATTATAAATAAATAAAATATCCAAAAAAGGAATAAAATACTTTGCACAATTAAAAAAATAAAAAGAAGAAGAATTCTTAAAATGGCTATCTATCATTACCTTGATGTAAAGATTGTATTTCTACATAACTCTTAATTAAAAATAATTTTAAAGCTATTATCTAAAACCTGTCTCTTTTAGAAGACATAACAAGAAAACTGAAGAAAACAAGAAAATTGTTTTTATGATTTTTAATGCTAAATGTAAAATATATCATGAGTATAATCTTTCAAATAATGGTTATTGAAACAGTTTAACATGTGTTTAAAAACTATGTATTTAGGAAGGTTTATACTGTCTAAATAGATTCTATTCATATATATGTTACATTTTATTGTAAGAAAATATTTCTATTTCCTTAATGAAAGTAATGCTTAGTTTAAAGTTTCCCTTTGGTACAGAAAAAAATTATCAAATGTAAATACATCACTATATAAACTAACCTTAAAGGAAAATCTCACAAGGCCCCAATAGTAGACAAAGAACTATTGACAACTAGTAACTTGTGAGAGTGCGAGATTTATTGTTTCAAAGGTGGGGAGTCCCTGATTGGTTATCCAATACCAAGTTGTCTTTCCTGAAGTGGTATACACACAAAAAAACACTAAAAAGATACATTAGATTTTTTATATATTTACATAAATATGTAATAATAAAATTCAAAAATAAAAAGGCGATTAACATGAGAAGGAGTGAGTGAAAGGCGGAAAAGTTTCAGTGGGAGGTCACCTGGGAAAGCTAGAAAGAGAGCAGGAAGAAAAGTTCTGATTAATTTTTATTAAAATTCTAAAATATTTATTTAAACAGAATAGAAAACTGGAAAAAATAAGTTTATTATCATTAAGGCTGAACAACAAGACTGTCTTTGCATGAAATGAACAAGGAGGAACAAATAAGACATCCCAAAGTTGAAGCAGAAAAATCTCACAAGGCTTTCACCCTGCTGAATGAATTATATGAGTCTAAGGTATGCTAAGAGGAGGAGAAAGAGTCATCTCAGGAAACAGTACACTAATGGTGTTTTCAAGAGCACAGCCTTGAAAGCCTAAATACAAGTGATATAGCCTTATCAGGTAATATTTAAGAATATATACATATACAATGTACATATACATATATATTCACACACACACACACACACACACACACACACACACACACACATATATATATATATATATATATATATATATATATATATATATATATAAAGAGGCCATGAATTTGAAAGAGAGATGGAGACATGGGAGGGTGTAAAGTGGTGAAAAGAAAGAGAAATTTAATTATATTGTGATCTCAACATTAAAATAAATCAAAAACAAATTTATGTATGATACTGAGATACTAGAATTTGCATAATGTTGAGTGCTAGAAAACCTTTATATTTTTAAATATTAGTTTTTATTACTGCTTTTAAAAATAATGCTCACGTGTGAGTGTCTCTATGTACATATGCACATATGTGCCCTAGAAGCAAAATGGGTTGGGCATCCCATGGAGATAGACTTACAGGTAGATGTGAATAACTTTCATGGGTATTAGGATCTAAACTTGATTCCTCTTCAAGTGCAATAGAAGCACTTAACTGCTAAGCCATCTCTTCAGCTTCATAAAATAATATTTTAAGGATAGCTTTATGTGACCAAATTCTTAAAAAGTAGCCTAGAGACATGAAATATGATGAATTGTGGTTCTCATTTGATTTCATTTTATTTTAACATTTAAATCAGAATACATTTTAAATTGTTCTGAAAACTATGCAGTAAATGCTATCAAACCAAACTACTACTAATAAAACTAGAGCTCATAAAAGCTGCTATTAATTCTAATTTCTTAAGTAACATATGCTATTATTATTTTCACACATGTTTAGTTTGAGGTAGGAGTTTTTTTAAACTATGTTTTTGTAGAAAACAATATTAGTCCTACTTCCCATAATTTGTTGTTTTAGTTTTGTTAATTAATGAAAAATCGTAAAAGTTTTATATATTATTTCATTTATAGCTTATTAATAATATTTTACTTAATTATGTGAGGATTTCACCAAATTCACCTTCTTTCCTTAACATCTCCCCAGTCCATTCCTATTTCATTTTTCATCTAATTTCCTGTTCTTCTTTTTTTTAATTCTCCAAGTCCAATTTCTGCTGTTCATATACTTTTGATGTGGGCCCTTCATCTGAAACTTGAGTGATCTGATTTAGCAACTCCTAATAGATATTCAAGTAAAGGTAGGACATTTTGCCTACCTCCTCCTTTCCTACTGGAATCTTGTCCTGTTGAGCCTTGTGCAGACCTTGTGCATGCTCTCATTGCCATTCTGAGTTCATGTGTACAGCTGTCATATTATGTCCAGAAAAACTTTTCTCCTCAAAATAGTCCATTGCCTCTGGCTCTTGTATTATCTTCTTTTTTGTCCCCCCCCCCCCAAAAAAAAATCTCTGAGTCTTGGAAGGAAGGAGTGTTTATATTCCCATTCCATTATGTAGAAATACTCTACAGTTTTATTCTTTGCATATTGTCCAGTTTGCTTCTCTGTGTTAATCACTGTCTTAGTCAGTGTTTTCTATTGCTGTGAAGAAACACCGTGACCATGGAAAATCTTACAAAAGAAATAATTAATTTGGGCTTGCTTACTGTTTCAGAAATTTAGGTTATTATCATCATGGGAGGGGTAATGGTGGTACACAGGCAGACAGGATACAGGAGAAGTACCTGAGAGTTAGCCTTCTGCACTGGCCATATAGAAAAGTTAGAGAGAGATGTGGTAGGAAATATGACCCAAACATGTTTCATGTCTTTGATAATGGCACTAATTTCTTCAACTCCTCTAGGGGTACAGTAATATTCTTCATTCACTTTTTTTTTTACTGTAAAAGCTATTTAACCTTCTTAAACATAATATCCCTCACTCCACATGTCAGGAACTAATGTGAGAATTCTACCTATTTTTAAGTTTATCTATCCCAATTATACATTAGAAACAGGATGAGTTTGGGGATTCACTGAACCTTCTTTAAGTCAGACTCCAGATAAACCTTCATTTATCATCTGACTTCCATATATGCCCTATTTTAACTGGAGGGCCACAATGTTTCATGGAGTCTACTAGAATCAGCATCAATTCAGAACCAGTATCAAATAGACCCTGAAAATTCTGATTAGTTAATTTCTCCCATTGTAGAACTATCGTTATAAACTGCCTACATCCATCTGGGGAAAGAGATGTGAAATTTTAACAGTAAAACTCTTAGGTATTTTATCAAGGTCCTTCCTCAGGGGAACCTGGTCATCACTTCTTTCAAGGGGTTCTGGGTCTGCCAACTTGCTCAAGTCTGGAAATTGTTTCAAGTGTCATGATTTTCATTCACAATGATCCAGTGGAGCCTTTCTTTAATTCGTTTGAAAATGTTTTCATTTATACAGATCGAAGTACTTCTGTTCTGTTTCATACCTGGAAACATCATGATTACTTAGCAAGTAACAAAGGTTGATATAAGTTATGACACCATAAAGTTCACTTTACTTGTACTAACCATTATGAGTCTGGCCATTATTGACAGTGGTTCATTTATACTTCCTATTATAATTACAGTTTTTTGTTTGTTTGGTTTTGTTTTTTTGGTGATTCATTCAATGCAGCTCCCTTGACCCTAGTATTTTCTGTTTCAATTAAACCCATTGCATTTAATCCATCCAACAGAGCATCAGTATCTCCAAATATAAGGTCTGACACAAGGGATAGTCCCGTAGCATGAATCTGTCTTATAGGATAAGTGAAAATCTTATCTTCTGGGTCTTCCCAAGTGAAGGATTAGGTTTTGCACCACATACCCATTCTATAATTTTCTGATATTTAAAGTCCGTTCATCAACATGTCCAACTCCTTTTCAATAGATCATCTTTTGACAAATACTTAGGCAAACTATTCAAATAAAATTTTGACATTGTTCAAAACTGTGTAGGCTTCCATATTAAACTGAAAATCTCCCTTTAGTGGGCACATATCAAGAAACTCAGACCAATTATGGCACTTCTACCTGTAGAGAACCTTGAAATCAATTCAACTCACCCAAACACAAGTTCTCATCACAAAGAAGATTTAATTGCCCCAGAGGGACAGAGTATGGAGGTAAGGGATAATAATAGGAGATAGAGGAAGAGGGGAAAGGGAAAGAGAACAAAAGAGATAGAAGAAAAGAGGCAAGAGAGAAGGATAAGGAGTGTTTGTCTAGTAGATGAAGCAGGAATGTATCTGGATGAAGAGGAAACAGATGTGACACCTAGGGAAATGGCAGTTTATACATTAATATGGGAAACCCCAAGTTAGGAGGTGTTTAATTTTAATTGGTTTGATTGGGCATGTTAATGAATTAGATGCTAATTATTTAATTAGCTAGACTTAAATACCTTGAGAGGTGGACCTTGGTAGTTAGCCTGAGGAGAAATTGCTCAAATGAGAGAATAGACCTTGTAGGCTAGCTTTAGAAATATAATCTAGGGTGGGTGTGGGAGTACCTCAGCTGATGAAAGAGAGACCAGTTCCTCAGGTGAGATAAACCCTTGACAATCTAAGGATTAAATCTTCTTAGTTTTAGTAGTGTCCTTCTACATATTTCTTATCCCTTAATGCCCTTTTTTCAAGAGCCAACACTCCAAGTCTGGGACTTGATTTTTTGCAGTAGTTGAATCAACTTATAATAAGGTCTATGGTTTGACTTTTCATAACTTAGGCTCATGGCTCAAGAAAATTGTCTTCCAAGGCCCACTTTAGACTTTTGACTGTTTTTGCACATATTCCAATTTTTTCTCTGAGTAGACTGTTGCCTTCCACATGTTCTGATATGTTAGAAGTTGGTTATTTCCTGGAGTTCATTCTTTTCCTTTGTCAATTTATTCTGAAATGTTAGTAGCAACTGACTATTATTGTAATTTTTTATTATATCAATTGAAAAGTGTTGTATATAGAGAGTCACAAAATCTGTTATTGCTCAGAAGTGGTGAATCAGGATAATCAAATGCATTTGTTTCCCTAGGTTTGTAACCAGTTTACACATGGCCTTTGAATATCATCTGAGCTTCTCTGGGAGGCTTCAGTAACTGTATGTGTGGGAAAATTAGAAATACTAATCCAGCAATTTGAGTTTTAGTTAATTTCAGATGTAGTCATGTTGACAACAAGGAAACATCATCACCTATTACATCTGAAGAAAACTAATTTTTCCTCCTTATTATCCAGCAGTTGCCAATAGCAACTCAGTAAGACTTGATACTTATGAACACTGGGAATTGGTTCTTGATTTTCTGCAGCTCTTCTGCATATGGTCACAATGACTACAAGTTCATATGGCCAAGGTTTCTGTCATGTAAAGAAAATATTGTTTCTCTGCAGACTTCTACTACCCTTGTCTATTATAATCTTTCCACTCTTGTGTAATGAATCTGGAACCTTTGATAGTGTTGTGTTATTGATATCCTATTTAGATCTATGCAGTCAGTCATCCCTTAGTCTTTGAACTTCAACTCTCTTCAGCAAAAAGAAAACCCCTCTGTGTAATGTTTTGGGCTCCTGAGATTATCCACTTGGGCATGTTCACTGGTGTCAACCTTGTTTTAGTTTTTGGTTTAAAACTTTACATATTCATGGTAAAAAGTTGGCCCAATTTTAATTAGCATGTCCATAGTGGAAACACTCTGTTTAATCCTGTACCACTGAGCGTCTGACTTTGTTTACTTTATCTAAATGACAACAGAATGCTCTTCTTATCATCACAAATATACACTGGCATACAGACTCTTGTCATGCAAGATTTAAATTAATTTTTTTTCTTATATTACTGTACCTATTATTATTTTCTCACCATAAGGATAACTATTTATACAGTTTTTGTTGTGTTTCCAAAATTGTGCATCTCATCCTATTTTAATACATAATTTTAAAAATATTCTGACTTAAAAATGAATTGCAATTCTTTCTCACTCGTACTATTAAATATCTTAAAAGGCTTTTTCCTAGAGTACAAACTCTATGCTTAGTCCTAAAATGTTAATACTTTCTTGCCCATATGATTATGTGACAGCAGGCTACACTGAGGTACTTCATTGACCAACAATAGTTTCCTCTACATCTATAACCAGATTCAAGGCTCAATATCTCCCTGAGACAATATAAATTCTGTAGTCTAAGTGGTAAATTGTTATACCACTTAAAAGCATACTTATTTTTAAAAGTCTGCAATAATAATGAAAAGAAAATAAAACTGGATCAAGCTAAGTTTATTGATATTGGCTTTCTGATTAGAGATTCTATGTTTAATGTGAAACTATAACAGTAAAAAAATGATATAAAGGCCAATACACTTCCTTGTCTACACAACTTATAAATTCTGTTGAAATGATTGTATGTCAAGTTGAGGAAGAAGGGACTTTTGATGTCTAACCTTGGTCACACCAGTGAGAGATGTCCTTGATTGGATCATCTGAGATAGGAGAATACATTCTAAATCTTGGACATTACTTCTGGTAGCAGCCCATATAAAATGTCATTGAAAGGGGAATGTTTTGTTTCTGGCTACTTACCTTCAATCTAGCTGTCAAAGTCACCTAATCTTTTTTTGAAGATATTTTTTCTGCTGTTATTAGAAACTATTTCATGGGAATTCCCATGGAAGAAGAAATCAGAAGTGTTCTAGGTATTTCCAGGGACTCTAGCATCAGGCTAGGACTAAGATATCCACTCTCCAGGAATGAACATCTGAGAATTTTTTCTTTTATTTAAGAGTAAGATATTGTTAGATTACATGATACACTGTTAGACAGCCTTTAAACCACACTAATAATTTTCATATATATGTATTCATATATATATATATTCATATATATATGTATTCATATATATGAAAATTATTTTCATATACATATATACACACACATATATATTATATATATAAGACCTATATGTTTATGAATATGTATTAATGTATATAAATACATTATGAATATATATATATTCATATATATATATGAATATATATATATAATAGTATATATATATATATGAATATATATATATAATAGTATATATATATATATATATATATATATATATATATATACTATTAGTTCATTTCCCTTAGAAAACTAACACATAAATGTGTATGCATATATGCGTCAAGCACATAAAATGACTCCATCAAAGCAGTGTATATAATTACATATACTCATATACTCTTCCACTACAGAAATAACACATAGATTTTGTTGTCTGCTCTACACCCCAGTGCAGCAAATATCTTGCAACTTAATGAAAGCATAAAAGATGTATTTTTACTTTTATGATATGGAATACTTCTGATGACTTTACATAATTGCTTATTCCTAACTAAGTATCATATATTTACCATTTAACAGGTTGTTCTTCCATCATTAGAGGCAAGGCTGCAGGCTGCCTAGGTTGCTGAAGTTTACACAAGCATGGCTTCATGTTGTTGTCAGCATTTCAGTCTCAACCGGGATTATTTGGTTCAATCTCATAGTTAACCTTAAGCTTTCGGGTTATCTTGGTCCAAAATGCTTTGCAGACACTTTGAAACAATGCCTCATTTACATATCTTTGCCCCAGTATAATTTAAAACCATAACTATCAGAGTTTAGCAGAAGCCCAATTACTACTTTCCTGACTTGAGGCCATGCTCCTTTTGAGCAAGTTCGAAGAGCTTTGTAGTGGACCAAAGGGAAATAATATTCAAGAACAAACAAAATAGCAACTTTGCCTAATGAGATGCTGTGATTGCCCAACTGAGTTTTAAAAATATGAATATGTAAAAATAAGGTACTTGTATATGTATATATTCTCTGTGAATTCACATACATCTAGAGCACATGCCCAGAAAGATGTGGAAAAGAACAATTAAATCAGCCAACTTCAGGGATAAGTACATGTGAATGAGAGTATACGCCTGGAGCTTTGGATATTTTACCTTATATTCTTTATAGATTTTAGGATTTTTTTTCACTTGTATGTTTAGGGTATTTAAATGTAATTTTGTATTTTTATAGAACTAAGTAGGAAAAGAGACAATGAGAACACAGAATTGGAATATCTTAATGTTCATCATTATTGCATTGTATGAGACAACAATAAAGACTTAATTTTAATGAAAGCTAAACTGTATATGCTCTCTTTGTATATTAATATTCTATTCAAGGTTGAATGTCTTGGGTATTCACCACAGAAGACATTGTCATTGATAATGGATAATGAAGAAATTATTTACTAAATTATACGTATTACTAAATGTCCAATGACTGTAATAATGACTATATGATATGAAAATACCTTTATACTGTTTGTTACTAATGAGATCATTTTAAGGTTACAGTGTTAGTCTATTACACATTACAGTGTGCACAAGGGATGTCTAATTTGAATGATCTCAATTATTATTATCCTGTTTGGAAATAATTTCTTAATCCAAAATAACAAAATACTATGTTATTTCAATGTGTAAAAAATGTAAAATGATTCTATTGTCATTTCTACCACTGTATTCTCAAAATTTGCATCCTTGTCCAAAAGAAAAAAATAGTCAAATTTTAATAGTATTTTGTATGGAAATTTGTCACCCTAGATTTCAGCTAAGTATGGCTGTAAACTGCCAAGGGTGATAGAAATCCATTAACTCTTCTGCAGATTTGTTTCAGGCAACACTTAAGGAGCATTAGCTCATTCTTAACTGGAAGACTGAATGCAAATCTGTCAGAAAAAAATAAATGTAACTTTCAACCATAATAATGATAGAGAAATGAATTTATGATGTCTTGGCAGGATGGCTTAGCTGGGTATGGTGCTTGTTACCAAGAAAATAATCAAAGAATTCTTGCTGCTCTTTTAGAAGACCTGAGTTTAGTTTCCTGATCCCATAGTAGGCATGTCATCATCACCTGCATGGAAGCTCTAGGACATAAAATGTCTTGTTCTAGCCTTTACAAACACACACCTATTCCATAGATGCACACAGACACACACACACAGAACACGGCACACACACACACACACACACACACACACACAAATAAAAATAAAAATAAATCCTGGGGCTGGTGAGATGGTTCAGTGATGTAGAGCACATGCTATTGTGGAAAATTCAGGTTCAATTGCTAGCCTCCACTAGATTACTTACAGTCAAATGCTATCCATTTCCAGGGTATCTGATATCTTCTTTTGAATTCTGTAACAGGCACTCATGTATAAATGCATGCATGTCAAATACTCATACATAAAAATAAAATAATAAGTCTAATAATTAAAAAAACTTAAATTATAAAAATGAATTATGTTAAGAATATATATGAACTGCAAGAAGGCTCATTAGGTTAAAGTATCAGCTGCCAAGTCTGATGATCTGAAATAGATTCCTGCACCTTCTTGGAAAATGAAGAATTCTGAAAATTCTTCTCTGACATGAATTTCAGTGTATATGCCTGTTGGGCCTAACATGAGGTCTAATCTCCATTCCACCTTCACCCTTCAGTCACCACAGGTGACTGGACATGAACAGGCCCTAGAGAGATTTACATACTAATGAGGTACCTGAAGGCCAGAGGTGGAGCCGATTAAAGATTCCTCCCCAGCTCCTCCCCCCTTCTCCCCTCCCCTTTTAACTCAGGTCGATCCTGGGTTTATGGGGGTATGCATTCAGATCCATCCACTGTCCGCCATGTAAATAAGCCGGTTTTGGAAACCCAAGGATTTCCTCGTGTGTTGGGGCCGCCATGAGGAACCCTGAGGAGCCGGGAAGAGGCTTTTAGTTAATGAGCAGCCTGGCCCAATTTCCAGCTGGCGGAACCCAGAGCGTTGCCAGCAGACTGCCCACAGCATGGTGGGAGGAACCCTGGGGTCCCCAGCCTTAATTTTTCCCTACATATGCCCCCACACACGTACATGCACACACATGAACACACACTAAGTAAATAAACAAACCAACAAGTACATGTGATAAAATTAATTTAGTATAAGTTATGATTCAAACTATATTACTTAAAAATTTTATTCATGTGAATTATATGTATAATATACTAGTCATGCTAAAATGCAAATCTAATAGCATATTCTCTTAAAATAAGCATGTAATGCTATAGTATTTTAACCAATGTACATATGGAGAAATATTTGTAATAATATTTGTTTCATACAAGAATTATTTTGATTGTAAATATTTTTAATAATTGCATACATTTCTGTTTTTTTTCTTTTCTTTTATAGGATATTTTTTAATTTACATTTAAAAGTTATCCTCTTTCCTGGCTTCCCCTCTGAAAAATCCCCTGTTCCCTCAGCCCTCTCCCTGCTTCTATGAGGGTGTTCCCCCACTCACCCACCCACATCTGCCTCCTCACCCTGGCATTCCCTTATTGGGGGGGGCAGGGGGGGCATCGAGCCTTACAGGACAAAGGGCATCTCCATTGATGCCCCAAATGGCCATCCTCTGCTACATATGCTGTTGGAGCCATGAGTCCTTCCATGTGTACTCTTAAATTGGTATTTTAGTCCCTGAGAGCTCTGTGGGGTCTGGTTGGTTCATATTGTTGTTCTTCCTATGGGGTTGCAAACCCCTTCATCTCCTTTAGTCCTTTCTCTAACTCTTCTATTGGGAATCTCGTGCTCAGTCCAATAGTTGGCTGCGAGTTTGTGCCTCTGTATTTGTCAGGCTTTCGGGACACAGCTCTATCAGGCTCCTGTCAACAAGCACTTCTTGGCATCCACTGTAGTATCTTGGTTTTGTGACTGTATATTGGATGGATCCCCAGGTGAGGCAATCTCTGGATGTCCTTTCCTTGAGTCTCAGCCCCACACTTTTTCTCCGTATTTCCTCCCATGAGTATGTTGTTCTCCCTTCTAAGAAAGACTGAAGTATCCATACTTTGGTCTTACTTCTTGAGCTTGATGTGGTCTGTGAATTGTATCTTGGGTATTCCGAGCTTTTAGGCTAATATCCACTTATTTATCAGTGAGTGCATGCTATGTGTGTTCTTTTGTGATTGAGTTACCTCACTCAGGATGATATTATCTAGTTCCATCCATTTGCCTAATAATAGCTGAGCAGTACTCCATTTTCTGTATCCATTCCTCTGTTGAAGGACATCTTGGCTCTTTCCAGCTTCTGGTAATTATAAATAAGGCTGCTATGAACATAGTGGAGCATGTATCCTTGTTATATCCTGAATGATCTTTTGAGAATATGCCCAGGAGTACTACAGCTGAGTCCTCAGGTGATACTATGTCCAATTAGTACTATGTCCAAGGAACCGCCAGACTGATTTCGAGTGGTTTCACCAGCTTGCAATCCCATCAACAATGGAGTAGTGTTCCTCTTTCTCCACATCCTTGTCAGCATCTGCTGTCACCTGAGTATTTGATCTTAGCCATTCTGACTAGTGTGAGGTAGAATTTCAGGGTTGCTTTGATTTGCATTTCCCTGATGACTAAGGGTGTTGAACATTTATTTAGGTGCTTCCCAGACATTTGATATTCAATTGAGAATATTTTTAATAAATGCTTACATTTCTAATATATTTATATCCATAACCTTAATAAAATTATTTTAAATTGTTATTTAAATTTATCATGAATTTAATGTTAATTTGTCTTTAGTTTGGGGATGAAGGTCTTCTTCTCTTTCAGGATCCACCCAGTATATGCACTTATTTTTCATGAGTTCTTGGGTCTCTATTGCAAACACTTATCAATTGCATTCTAGACTTTGATAAGTTTAAAAATTATTGACCACATATTTCTAGACTCTCTAATTAGAACTTATTCCCATTGGATAAGGTTGCAAACATTGAAGGAGGACACAGCAAAGTGGAAAGTAGTTTTCTCACATCACAATATTAGCATGGACTTTATGTGCAAAGGTTCTGTTATTCTTTCTTCACTCTTTGGGAGAGTGTTACCTTATTAATCAAACATTTTATTCTTGTCATAAAATGATGAACAAGTAAACTTTATGTTATTTTGCTGGAAATATTTGACATACTAATGTTCTTTATTGACCTATGGGAGTCCTTGCAAAAGGTTGAAGTACTGTACTAGCGGCTTTCTCATTTTTTTCTATTATTTTTCATTGGAGGTGCTTGTGTCATAAAATAGTGCTCCATACAAGGACTGGTGCCCCATACATTCAGTCCTATGTAGAAAGACCCCGTAAATATTCAGCAATACTTCATTAATTCCCCAGATGCTTCTGAATCCTGTCAAGGAATGACCACAAAGCCGTGTGTATTCAACATCTAATGATCTAGAATTTACACTGTCTGTATGAAATAGCTACATAAATTGCTTGAGTCACTCTCAGAGATTATGCGTTTATATACTTCCACATATTTTCCAAATCATTTTATCAGAATAGCTTTGTATTTTTTATACTTTTGATTGTAAACAAATATTCAGTCTTTTCTTTCCCTTAAGCTGGTCAAATTTCTCTCTTGACCAGCTATTGACTTTCTTGATTTTCTGACTTGTTGGTTGTCTATCCAGGAATGTCTTGCTTTCTCACACAGCCCAAGGCTCTGGAATCAATTTTTATGCTTTCTGCTCCATCCCTCCATCCAGCTCCTTCTGTAAGGGCTCCAGTCTTCACTTAACTTCTAGTAGAAGTGTATGTAAAATATTGCACTGCAAAAGTGCATCTATCCCATTTGATCCTCTGAGGACGATATTATGACAAACATATTTTAATGGTTTCGGAATCAATTGGAGAGTTAGCCCCATAAAAGCATGTTCCATAAATAGGTAGAATCATTATTATAAGTTATTGCTTGTTCTAGAGATTTGATGAAGCATATATTCATCGTATATACACAGGGAAACAAGAGATTAAAGATTTGGTCTCTTTTAGTCATGATATCCACAGGAAAAGACTAGATAAAGTCATGTTAAAAATGGAGTTTATTATATTGGCACATAAAGTGTAGTCCAATAATGGTTATTTGCACATGAAATTAGATGTTCTAAAGAGCAATAGGGGAGATGAACAAACAATGAGCATAATGAAATAACAAAAATAGAAACAAAAAAAGAAACAAAATCGTGAAACAGCTGTTCTATAAAACCTCAGTGTATCTTTGTAGTTTCCAGAAGGTACATTCACTCTGAGGGAAGGTCTAGTCCATTCTTTCAAACATTCTAGAAAGCATCAGACTAATGAGGTAACCATAATGAGGTGTCCATATGTGTTTTATGGCATTTTCATACTTTTAATTAATTTTTATATGAATATTTTGCCTGTATTTATGCACATTTAACACATTTATGGTGCCTAAAGAGGATGAAACTGGGTATCATATCCTGAGTACTTGAGGTTACACATGGTTATGAACCACTACGCGGGTGCTGGGAAATGAATCTAGGTTTTCTATAAGAGCAGTGAGTGCTCTTACCCATTGAACCATATTTCTATCCTAAATGTTTCTATTTTTGTAAAGGAGATCAGCAGAAGTTTGATATTGTTTGTATGAATCAGCAAATCAGGCAAGATAATTTAGTTACTTTAGAATATTGCTGGGCAGTGGTGGCGCATGACTTTAATCCCAGCACTTGGGAGGCAGAGGCAGGCGGATTTCTGAGTTCGAGGTCAGCCTGGTCTACAGAGTGAGTCCAGGACAGCCAGGGATACACAGAGAAACTGTGTCTCGAAAAAACAAAAAACAAAAAACCAAACCAAAACAAAAACAAACAACAACAACAAAAAGAATATTAGTCCTTTCAACACTGTGAGAAACATTTTTATTTTTTGACATTCTTAACTATTTTCAAGAGTTTTCTATCATTAAAGTGGTATTTCAGGTTATCAGTGAAATTTATTAATATATATTTATCTCACAACTACTGTAATAGATTTCTCTTCCATAATTATCAGTAAAGCAACTTGATTGCTGGTATATGAAATGTTACATATTATATAGGATGATTTGCATAATGAAAATTTATTGAATTATGGTAGTCATTTGATTTTATTTAAATTTTTCTGTACATATCTTCTAAAAGAAAGAAAAATAAATAAATACTTTGGAAGTTGGTGCATGTACACAGACATAATGAAACACTTTTTAGAGCAATACATCTTTGAAGAACTCAAAATTGTATCTGATGAAATGATGATGGGGTCTGGAATGATTGCTCAGTGGTAGGAACACTTCATGCACTTATAGAAGACTCTGGTTTTTGGTATTCATATCATGTGCCTTACATTGCTGAAGCTGTAGTAAGAGTGCGTCTAACATCCTCTGGCTCTGTTTCTCCCTGCAGACATACAAGTCACACAGTCAATATACATACACATAATAAAAAATAAAATTAAATTTTTAGAAATTAAAGTTTTAAAAAGGAAGCAATGATGGAAACACAAAATACCAAACTTGTGCGATATACAATAAACACTAAGAAATGAACCATTGCATTGTTTTGATTATTTGTTGTTGCTGTTGTTTGTTTTTTCTTGTTGCTTTGTGTGTGTGTGTGTGTGTGTGTGTGTGTGTGTGTGAGATTTTTGTTTAGATTTAGGTTTTTTGGGGGGAGAGGAAGAATATAAATTTAATTTGGAGTTCTAGGAAGAACTTCAAGAAGAGAATCGTATATATTAGATGAAAAAGTAAATAAAATATTAAAACCTTACAAACTTGTAAGATGCATTTCTTATTCAATTTAACCTTTTTTTTTTTACTATTTGAAATATAAATAATAGTAATATGGTGATGATAATAAATAAGACAAGATGAATTTTAAAGACTAATATAATAAAGCTAATGTCAAATTACAGATGTTTGGAAAATGCTAGATTAAACTAAATTCACAAATTAAAGAAAAATAATAAACATTAGATGAGGAATAATCAAAGTATGAAGTAAAAGATTTCATAATATAAATTTTGTCTATGAGGTTATTTATGAATTTTTTAAATGTTATAAAAATTGATTGCTGTTATCTAGGTCAAAGAAAAACAATCCTAAATGTGAATAAAAGAGAGTGGAAGAGTGGTATATTACTATAAACATTACTGAGTAACTTGCTGGTGCCTATGACCAGAATAACACAGAATTCTGTTGAACTGGTGTTCAGGAGCTACCTGAAATTTTATCTCATGCAGTATAGTTCCCAAAACCAGAGATTTCTTGCCAGAGATTAATATTGCTAGAGTAAAGAAGACCTTCTCCTAGACACAAAGGAATGTCACTCTTGTTGAGTTTAACAAATAGAACAAAAGAACAAGTGAGTGTCAGTCAATCTTTGGTAAAGCCATCACAGATGGGCTGTATTTTGATATGATATTTTCTTCCTGGCATAAAGTGACAAGAATGTCACCAAAGATGTTCCCTTAACTAGTACATGTTTACAAAGCAAGCAAGCAAACAAACAAACAAACAAGCAAACGGTAGCACAGCTGCTACGCTCTGGAATTATATTTGATGTGGATACATTCACTTATAGCTGAAGTTTGTCTCTGGTATGATGAAATGTATACAATTAAAATTTCATTACATTTAAAACTGAATTAAACAACATAGTCTCGTTTAATTTATCAAACTACATTTCAGGTATTAATTAAGGCTGGACTTGGGTACATTAGGTACCACAGTAGAGAGAGAAATTGATCAAGACACTAAGCCTTAACTTTCCAAAGGAGCAGATGGGTTCAGCCTTCTAAAAAAGATTGTCACACAGCTAACTAACTCTATTTACTATATTCAAACATTATAAAATGTAAATTGGGGCTGAGAAAAGTTCCAGTTACCAAAGTTATCTTGCCCTTGCTGCCCATGAATGTGGACAACCCACACAAATATCAGCCTCTTTGACAATGACTGGCCCTAATCAAAAGTAAGAACTCCTGGTTTGCTAGGAGTGTCTTCGGACCAAGGTTGGTGCAGCTGTATGTTCTCACATAGCAACAAGTGCTGACTTCCCAGAAAGGCAACATTTTGTCAAGGTCCAGTCTCAAAACAATTTCTCATCCTCTACCCATTGACCCAAACAAAGTAAAGGCTTTGCTGAGATATTTCACTCAAAGCCAGACACAAAGGCTTTACTATAAAATTCACTTAAAGCCAGACCTAAAGGCTTAACTATACATTTTAATACATTAAATGCCAACCTCATGTGACTCATGTTCATCATACTAGACAGGCTAGCCATAGATCATTTTAATGACTGCATGATATGTTTTCTGTTAGATAATACCAATTACCATTCTAATAAATTTTATTTTATACTCTATCTTCCATGAAACTGATGGTTATTTAAAAACTAAACCTTAATAAAATATTTGCACATTTTTAAAATGTCATTCAACTTATGATTTTTTAAAAATGTATATTTTCCTTTTATTCTCTGCCAGAAATGTGTCTCAGTTTTATTTGCTTTAGTTTGATGTTTCTTTATAGAAAATTGTTTTACCAATTATTAATTTTTTATCACATTGCCACTTGCAATTTGGGACCACATATATCAGTTGGAATTGAGTCACATCAAATGTGATTGAGTTCTATAGAAAATGTAATCCTCTGTTGCTTTTGTACTTATGAGATAAAAGTTTTTAGAATAGACATGATGTATGGATTTTATTTCTAGTTCTCTATTTTAAAATGACTTAAATGTTCTAATCCAAAATAGATTGTAGCAAATTTTATTACATCCAGTCATGCAAAACAAGACATACCCCTTTAGTGGATAGTATGATTACTCTACAAGCCCAATTTCTATAGGTGGTATTTAATTTCTTTGATGCTTCCCAGGGTTTCTATTTGTCAATTCCTACATCGATAGAACTGGATAAATAGCCTTTTAATTCTATTTGACTAAATGGAATACATAGGAGTACTCATTATTTTTCTGTTGCCAACAAATTATTTCCTATTATCAGTTATTCCCCAAATTATGCTATATCCAATATTAAGTATGTTACCACAATTATATAAAAGCTCCTGCTTTTATAATTTCAAATACATTTTTCTTTTATTTAAGACAGCAAAGTATTATTGTCTTCATCATTAGCTTAACATTCTAATGTCAGTTGTAAACATTTTCTCTATGAAGCTTTACTCAATGTCATATTTTTGTTGGCATACCTACAATCCATGTTAATTTTCTGCATATTTTTAATTTCTTTTATGACTTGTTAAATTTTATTCAAAATAGGTCCTTTTCTTACCTAACATATCATAATTACAGTTTCTACTCCCATTTTGTCTCTCATTTGAAAAATATAGGTTTCTAGGGAATATATATGTATGTATATATATATGTATATATATATACATATATATACACACATATCACAATCAAAATAGAGTTGAGCAACACAAACAAACAGAAGGAAAACAGTCAAAGATGAGGCTCAGCAATCAATAACCCACACATTTGCATACTCAGGAAAACCATAACTAGCTAAAAGCACTAAACTTGAAGGCAGAATATGTAGGCAGAGGACCTATTGCACACTAATGCAAGCCATGTGCTTACTGGTTTCATCTTTGTGACTTCATACAAGTGTTACTCATGCTGATTTTTCAAGGCATTCTTTTGTGACCTCAATACTCTCTGGCTCTTATACTCCTTTTTCATCCTCTTCTGCCAGGTTGTGGAAGGTGAGCAGGAGGTAGTTTCCTGTGCTCTAAGAAGAGGGATTTGAGGGAGACATTCTTTTAGGGCTGAGTGCTTCATTGTCTCTAATTTTCTGCATAATATCTGGCCATGGACTCTCTGTATTTGTTCTCTCTGCTGCAGGAGGAAGTATCTCTGACGACAGCCAAGGAAGGCACAAATCAAATTAGTCTTTCTGTGTTTTCTGTTGGCAAACTTGTAATTTATGTTGAATTAATTATTTTCATTATCAAATTTAATTACCTTCCTTACTGACATCTAATTTCAGTATTTTTAAACCGACATGTAACATGTTTTATTTTTAAGACATTTAAGCCTTTAGATTAAAATGTTGAAGATGTATAAAATAATCTGTGGGTGGGCATATAATTATTCATATTACTTCAATGACAACAGCTATTGAAATTTAATTATGCACTTGAAAGTGTGTAGGTTACTTGTGCAAAGCTTGAGTATTATGACTTTAGAAGTCTATTATAAAACATGTTTCGTCTCTTCATTGACATTAGGCTTTGTTTCTAAGCAAAGAAGATTATACCTGACTTTAGTACCAGGATGTAAGTATCTTATATGTCACTCCTGAAGACAATTGAATTAATCAAGCATTAATCTTTTCATCATGTACACATCTTTTGTAACTTACAAGTGCTAAAGGTAACTATGTTATTACACAGTGAACTATTACACATAAAATATTTGAATGTATATATGACCAAATAAAAAGAAGTAAAAATGGTATCTATTGGGAAGATGCATATTCTGATACCATTATTCCTTTAAAACATATTTTAATGCTTTCCACATATAACAAATATATCAAATATAATTTGATTATGCACAAAATGCACAAAATGGCTTGCAAAGTGAATTCATCTGATAACATGTACAATAAATTAATGATATTTTAAATACGTAAAATTTTTTAAAGTTTTTATGGTAAGGAGGTAACTACTTTCTTTATTCTTAGTTTCTTAAGAGAAATTCCTAGATTATTTTTCTACCATCATGTTTAAGACTTTTGATATGCATTGTTAAATGCTAAAAATAAGTGCATTATAAAGGCAACCTATGGTGGAAATAATTGCATGTTGTTGTCTACTTTATTTGGAACACCAGATTGAAGATGTTAATAATAGTTCCTAAACAGAGTGTGCGATTGAAAGATCGTGACAAATAAATTCACATAAATCAAAGTTGATTTTAATCATTTTCTTTCTTTCTCAGTACAAGTAGGAAATTTTCTGATTGTTTTTGATTAGTTTCTGCTATCACTGCATTACCTGGAACAACATATGTTGAATTATTAGGTATCCAATATTCAACTCTTATTATTCGTACTGAAATTAACTTTGATCAAAAAGTAATATTCATTTTAAGAGTATAGCTTTTATTTCTTATCTAGTAATTTACCAGTTCTTAAATTATTAAAATAAAATGCTTGACAGCTCTCAAAAGTTCTTCTGATAGCTAAGAATTGTGTGCAAAGAATAGAAAATAGGATAGGCTTTTCCTGTCCTACAGAAGCAGGCACTGATAACTGTTTTAACCTCCCTGGCTCATGATACTGCCTCAGATCCAGCACACTGGTTCTTGTGTCTCAAGATACAGGGTCACTTTCTCCCATGGGGGAGATTGCCTTATATCAGAAGCTGTTCAACATGACTTATCAACACACCCAATTCTCATTATCAGCACACAGCACAACGCATTTACTTTCCCCCAATGTGTGGGCACTAGGCTTCTGAATCATGCCTGTTTTTTAATGGCCACATAATTACTCCTTGATGTTCACATAGTTGTAGAAGAGGCCAGAAATAAGTAACCCATTCTCTCTTCTATGGCACTTAATTTTTTTTTCAGCGATCACGTGGCCCCTTCTTGACATTCACATTGATTAGGGTGACATGAATAAATTTTTTTAAAAAACGTGTTTTTTAAATAAAAATCAATTTCACATAGATAAATTTCAAATAATAAAAATATTTTTTATCTCTGAATAGACTTAAGAATTAATGTCTTAAATATCCAAAATTTTTGGTGAAGTAAAAATATGGTAAAGCAGTATGTTTTGCATCAATATGGCATAATACACATATTTGTTTGAAATGCTGTCATTCATCATTTGAAACAGAAGAACTTCAAGTGGCTATTCTCGTACTGTGAAAAGAATTGTACCTGAGAGTCTAATGCTTCCATTCGTGAGAATAAAGACTTTTAGATGATACAGCCTGTGTGTACACCTATCTTCACCTTTATTGATCATCTATCAGACATCAGTCTATGTTTCTATCTTCCCCATGAGATATTTATAGTTGTCAAAGAATGAGCTCTGATGGCCAACAGAAAAAATGGAAACAGGCAACCTCGAGAAGTAAGAGGTTGGGGGGACCCTCCAGAATGCACCAGAGACCTGGGAGGTGAGAGACTCTCAGGACTCAAAGGGAGGGACCTTAGATGAAATGCTTAACAGTAGGGAGAGTGAAATTATAGAGCCCATCTCCAACAGGAAGACAGGCATCAAGTGAGAGAGGGAGTTACCATTCCACAGTCAAAATTCTGACCCATAATTGTTCCTGTCTGAAAGAACTGCAGAGATAGAAATGGAGAGGAGCCTGAGCAAAAGAAGGTCCAGCGACAAGTCCAAAGTAGGATCCAGCTCAAGGGGAGGTACAAAGGCCTGACACTATATTACTGAGGTTATGGAGCACTCACAAAAAGAAACCTATCATGACTGACCTCCAAAAGACCCAACAAGCATCTAGCTGAAAGAGTCAGATGTAGATATGTTCACCCAACCAATAGACAGAAGCTGCTGATCCCTGTGGTTGAATTATGGAAAAGCTGAAAGAAGCTAAGGAGGAGGTCAACCCTGTAGGAGGACCAGCAGTTTCAAATAATCTGGACCTCAGAGATCTGTCAAACACTGGACCATCAACCAGGCAGCATGTACCAGCTGATATGAGGCTTCTAACGCATATACAGCAGAGAACTGCTTGGTCTGGATTTAGTCAGAGAAGATGCACTTAACCATCAGAAGACTGGAGGCCCCAGGGAGTTTAAAAGCCTGGTGGGGTGGAAGGTGGAGGGTTGGACTATCCTCATGGAGATAGGTTTGGGGAGTATATATGTGGAACAACTGAAGCATGGACTGGGAAGGAAATATAATTTGGAGTTTAAGATAAATAAATTAATTAACTAAAAAATGAAGAAAAATTAATAATATTCAAATTAAACTGCAATAAAAATCAATTAGTACACATCTATTTGAAATGAGATTTTTACAGATTTATTTGGATTGATGAAACCCAAATGACTGTGATAGGAAATTACCTTGGTTAAAGATAATGCCTGTAGAGACACATTCTGGGGGATACTTAGAACCCATAGCCAGCGCTAGCACTCCCCTTCTGCTGCTCGCCCCTCTTCCAGGCTGATGCCAGCTGGTGAGTGCACCCCAGAGGATACCACCAGACAAATTCTGGGAGATCCATAGAACCCATAGTCAGCGCTAGCACTCCCCTTCCGCAGTTCGCCCCTCTTCAGGTCTGAGGCCTGGGCCGGACCTCTGGCCAGCCAGCTTGTGAGGGTACCCCGATACCGCCAGACACATTCTGGGGGATCCATAGAACCCATAGCCAGTGCTAGCACTCCTCTTCTGCTGCTCGCACCTCTTCCGGTCTGAGGCCTGCTGGTGAGTGCACCCTGGTTACCGCCGCCAGACACATTCTGGGGGCTCCACAGATCCCACAACCAGCTTTAGGTAGGAAAACACACATACTACCCTGAGCTCATGCTGGGTGCCCTGAGTGCTCAGAATCCTGCAAATACCCCCCCCAGCCCGCCCCTGCCGGCTAGCACCCCCCTTCTGCCCATCTCCCAGGTCTGAGGTCTGGACCAGACCTCTGCCAGGTCTGCAGTTGTGTGGACCCCGGATTCCACCTGAGACATACTGGAAGGTCCACTCAACCCAGAGCCACAGAGGAACAACTGAACTCAGAGTGTCAGACAACATATCCTGAGATATCCAAGAGGAGACACTGCACCCAGAACAGCAGACAACCAGCTGGACTGCTACCTTGGAGGCACCATATCCTGAGGCATCCTAGAGATACCAACATAATCAGTGCAGCTGGGAAAAAATCACAGAGACGTCTGGACCCCTAGAAGACCAAACACAAGTGAGACAACTGGAAAGGCAGGCTTCAATCAGAGACAGAAGTACCTGTAGCACTAGATTTAACCAGATGGCAAAAGGCAGGCACAAGAACGTAAGCAACAGAAACCAAAGTTACATGGCATCATCAGAACCCAGTTCCCCCATCATAGCAAGCCCTGAACACCCAATCACACCAGAAAAGCAGGATTCAGAATTAAAATCACTTCTCATGATGATGATAGAGGACTTTAAGAAAGACATAAATAACACTCTCAAAGAACAGATAGAAACCCTTAAAGAGGAAACACAAAAATCCCTTAAGGAATTGCAAGAAAATGCAACCAAACGGGAGAAGGAATTGAACAAAACCATGCAGGATCTAAAAATGGAAGTAGAAACAATAAAGAAATCACAAAGGGAGAATACCCTGGAGATAGAAAACTTAAAAAAAGATCAGGAGTCATAGACACAAGTATCACCAACAGAATACAAGAGATGGAAGAGAGAATCTCATGTGCAGAAGATACCATGGAAAACATTGACAAAACTGTCAAAGAAAATGCAAAATACAAAAAGCTACTAACCCAAAATATACAAGAAATCCAAGACACAATGAGAAGGCCAAACCTAAGGATAATAGGAATAGATGAGGGGGAAGACTCTCAACTTAAAGGACCAGTAAATATCCTCAACAAAATTATAGAGGAAAACTTCCCTAACCTAAAGAAAGAGCTGTCCATAAATATACAAGAAGCCTACAGAACTCCAAATAGTTTAGACCAGAAAAGAAATACTTCCCACCACATAATAGTCAAAACATCGAATGTACAAAACAAAGAAAAAATACTAAAAGCAGTAACGGAAAAAGGCAAAGTAACATATAAAGGCAGACCTATAAGAATTACACCAGACTTCTCACCAGAGATCATAAAAGCCAGAAGATCCTGGACCTATATCATACAGACCTTAAAAGAACATAAATGTCAGCCCAGACTACTATACCCAGCAAAACTGTCAATCATTATTGATGGAGAAACCAAAATATTCCATGACAAATCCAAATTTACACAGTATCTCAACACAAACCCAGCACTTCAAAGGATAATTGGTAGAAAACTTCATCACAAGGAGGGAAACTACAACCTAGAAAAAGCAGGAAAGTAATCTTCCAAAAACCGTAAAAGAAGGTAGCTACACAATCATATCTCCACTGCCAATAACAAAAATAACAGGAAACAACACTCATTTTTCCTTAATATCTTTTAATATCAATGAACTCAATTCTCCAGTAAAAAGAAATAGACTATCAGACTGGATACAGAATCAGGACCCAACATTTTGCTGCATTCAGGAAACGCAACTCTGTGGAAAGGACAGACACTACCTCAGAGTAAAAGGTTGGAAAACAATCTTCCAAGCAAATGGTCCCAAGAAACAAGCTGGAGTAGCGATTCTAATATCAAATAAAATCAGTTTTCAACCAGAAGTAATCAAAGAAGATAAAGAAGGACACTTCATATTCATCAAAGGAAAAATGTACCAAGAAGAACTCACAATTCTCAACATCTATGCCCCAAATGTAAGGGCACCCACATACATAAAAGACACTTTACTAAAGCTTAAAGCATACATTGCACCCTACACAATAATAGTGGGAGATTTCAACACCCCACTCTCAGCTATGGACAGATCATGGAAACAGAAATTAAATCGAGACACAATGAAACTACCAGAAGTTATGAACCAATTGGACTTAACTGACATCTATAGAACATTTCATCCTAAAACAAAAGAATATACCTTCTTCGCAGCACCTCATGGTACCTTCTCCAAAATAGACCATATAATTGGTCTCAAAACAGGCCTCAACAGATACAAAAAGATTGAAATAATCCCTAGTACCTTATCAGGCCAGCATGGATTAAGACTTGTCTTTGACATGAACAAAAACAACAGAAAGCACACATACACTTGGCAACTGGAGAATGCTCTACTCAATGATAACTTGGTCAAGAAAGAAATTAAGAAAGAAATTAAAGACTTTTTAGATTTAAATGAAAATGAGGACACATCATATCAAAACATGTGGGACTCATTGAAAGCAGTACTAAGAGGAAAAATCATAGCTCTAAGTGCTCACAAAAAGAAAGTGGAAAGAGCATACATTGACAACTTGACAGAAAACCTGAAAGCATTAGAACAAAAAGAAGCTAGTATACCCAAGAGGAGTAGACAGCAGGAAATAATCAAACTCAGGGCTGAAATCAACCAAGTCGAAACAAAAAGAACTATACAAAATATCAACAAAACCAGGAGCTGGTTCTTTGAGAAAATCAACAAGATAGACAAACCCTTAGCCAGACTAACCAAAGGGCGCAGAGACAGCATTCAAATTAATAAAATCAGAACTGAAAAGGGAGACATAATAACAGAAACACAGGAAATTAAAAACATTATCAGATCCTACTACAAAGGCCTATACTCAACAAAATTGGAAAATCTGGAGGAAATGGACAATTTTTTAGATAGATACCAGGTACCAAAGTTAAATGAGGAGCAGATAAACCATCTAAACAGTCCCATAATGCCTAAAGAAATAGACACAGTCATTAAAAATCTTCCCACCAAAAAAATGTCCGGGGCCAGATGGTTTCAGTGCAGAATTCTTTCAGACCTTCAAGGAAGACCTAATACCAATCCTCTTCAAGCTATTCCATCGAATAGAAACAGAAGGAACACTACCCAATTCATTCTATGAAGCTACCATTACACTCATACCTAAACCACAGAAAGACCCAACAAAGAAAGAGAACTACAGACCAATCTCTCTTATGAATATTGATGCAAAAATACTCAATAAAATTCTCGAAAACCGAATCCAACAACACATCAAAACAATTATCCATCAAGATCAAGTAGGCTTTATCCCAGGAATGCAGGGATGGTTCAATATTCGGAAATCCATCAATGTAATCCACTACATAAATAAACTCAAAGAGAAAAACCACATGGTCATCTCACTAGACACTGAGAAAGCATTTGACAAAATTCAACATCCCTTCATGTTAAAAGTCTTGGAAAGATCAGGAATTCAAGGCCCATATCTAAACATAGTAAAAGCAATATACAGCAAGCCAGTAGCCAACATCAAACTAAATGGAGAGAAACTTGAAGCAATCCCACTAAGATCAGGGACTAGGCAAGGCTGCCCACTCTCACCTTACCTATTCAATATAGTACTGGAAGTCTTAGCTAGAGCAATCAGACAACAAAAGGAAGTCAAAGGGATACATATAGGAAAGGAAGAATTCAAATTTCACTATTTGTAGATGATATGATAGTATACTTAAGTGAACCTAAAACTTCCACCAGAGAACTCCTAAACCTGATAAGCAACTTTAGCAATGTGGCTGGATATAAAATCAACTCAAACAAAGCAGTAGCCTTCCTCTATTCAAAGGATAAACAGGCAGAGAAAGAAATTAGGGAAATGACACCCTTCACAATAGCCACAAATAAAATAAATTATCTTGGAGTGAATCTAACAAAGCAAGTGAAAGATCTGTATGACAAGAACTTCAAGTCTCTGAAGAAAGAAATTGAAGAAGATCTCAGAAGATGGAAAGATCTTCCATGCTCCTGGATTGGCAGGATTAACTTAGTAAAAATGGCTATCCTGCCAAAAGCAATCTACAAATTCAATGCAATACCCATCAAAATTCCAAATCAATTCTTCATAGAGGTAGAAAGAGCAATTTACAAATTCATTTGGAATAACAAAAAACCTAGGATAGAGAGAACTATTCTCAACAATAAAAGAACCTCTGGGGGAATCACCTTTCCAGACCTCAAACTGTACTACAGAGCAGTAGTGATAAAAACTGCATGGTATTGGTACAGAGACAGACAGGATGATAAATGGAAGAGAATTGAAGACCCAGAAATGAACCCACACACCTATGGTCACTTGATCTTTGACAAGGGAGCTAAATCCATCCAGTGGAAAAAGAACAGCATTTTCAACAAGTGGTGCTGGCTCAACTGGAGGTCAACATGTAGAAGAATGCAAATTAATCCATTCTTATCCCCTTGTACAAAGCTCAACTCCAAGTGGATTAAGGACCTTCACATAAAGCCAGATACACTGAAACTATTAGAAGAGAAGTTGGGGAAGACCCTCGAATACCTAGGCACAGGGGAAAAGGTCCTGAACAGAACACCAATGGCTTATGCTCTAAGATCAAGAATCGACAAATGGGACCTCATCAAATTGCAAAGCTTCTGTAAGGCAAAGGACACTGTCAACAAGACAAAACGGCAACCAACAGATTGGGAAAAGATCATTACCAATCCTACATCCAAGGGGGCTAATATCGAATATTTACAAAGAACTCAAGAAATTAGACACCAAACAACAAAATAACCACATTAAAAAATGGGCTACAGAGCTAAACAAAGAATTCTCAACTGAGGAAACTCGAATGGCTGAGAAGCACCTTAAGAAATGCTCAACATCCTTAGTCATCAGAGAAATGCAAATCAAAACAACACTGAGATACCACCTCACACCAGTCAGAATGGCTAAGATCAAAAACTCAGGTGATAGTAGATGCTGGCGAGGATGTGAAGAAAGAGGAACACTCCTGCATTGTTGGTGGGGTTGCAAGCTGGTACAACCACTTTGGAAGTCAATCTGGCGGTTCCTCAGAAAATTGGACATAGAACTACCTGAGGACCCAGCTATACCACTCCTGGGCATATATCCAGAAAATGCCCCCAAAAATAACAAAGACATATGCTCCACTATGTTCATAGCAGCCTTATTTATAATAGCCAGAAGCTGGAAAGAACCCAGATGCCCTTCAACAGAGGAATGGATACAAAAAATGTGGTATATTTACACAATGGAATATTACTCAGCTATTAAAAAATAATGAATTCGAGAAATTCTTAGGTAAATGGATGGAACTAGAAAATATCATCCTGAGTGAGGTAACCCAATCACAAAAGAACACACATGGTATTTACTCACTGATAAGCGGAGAGTAGCCCAAAAATTTGAAACAACAAAGATTCAACTACCAGACGACATGAAGCTCATGAAGAAGAAAGAACAAGTGAGGATGCCTAGGTCTTTCTTAGGAGTAACTAAATACCCAAGTGAGCAAATATGGAGACACAGTGTGGGACAGAATCTGAAGGGGGCGTTGTAGGGAGACCATTCCATCTGGGTATTCATTCCATGGGCAGTCATCAAAAATAGACGCTGATAGGGATGTCAGGATGGGAAAGCTGACAGCAGCCTGATAGGGCTGTCTCCTTAGAGGTCCCCCAGATTTGGACATACCCAGAGACAGATACCCACAGCTATCCATTAATCTGATCAAAGGTTCTCAATGGAGGAGTTAGAGAGTAAATTGAAGGAACCTTAAGGGCTGGTGGCCCCATGAGTAGAGCAAGAATACCAACCAGCCAGAGCTCCCCAGGGTCTAAACCACCAGCCTAGGAGCACATATGGAGAGACACATGACTCCAGCAGTATATGTAGGGGAGGATGGCCTTGTTGTGCATAGGTGGGTGACAAGGTCATTGGTACCCTGAAGGCTGAGCACTGGGGGGGGGGGAATCTGAGGGTGGGGAGGGGGGGCTGGGGGTTGGTGAGTAAACACCTTCATAGAAGCAGGAGGAGGGGGGATGGGATAAATGGCTCCTGGGTGGTGGAGGAAATATGGTAAGGGGATAAAATTTGAAATGTAAATATTATATCCAATAAAACAGGGGAAAAAAATAGAAAAGCAGTTAGAACCAACATTCTTAATAAAATGTCAGCCCTCTTTAAAAAAAACCTATCTTGATACTAAAATTTGTTTTGAGAATTGTATATTGCAGAATGATCAGCCTTGGTGTATCTACTCAGCAAGCAAGCTGGGCAGACCTGCTCAAACCTCTGAGGTCCGGGAATTCCATCTGGATACATCGAAGACACAGCATTAGAGGATTGTCAATTTACTCTCCCCCCCACTCCTCTTCTAATATCTCAATGCCCATAATCAGCTTGAAGAAGCTAATGATGAGTCAGCGCCCCTATTCCCTGGGCTTGGGGACTAAGGTGGTAAATGTTGGGCTGTCTCTCTAGGGAAAAGTAGTGGTTTTGTCAGAATAGAGAGGATTAGCTAGGGTTTATTGCATAGCCATAACCTATTAGTAGAAATCTGTATAATTAATATCAAGATGAACATATAAATTCTTAAATGGCACCAATTTACTTTGTTTACAAATTTTAAGGTTTTCACTGACATGAGCTTCTTAGTGATATAAGAGTGAGATGAATATTGTTACTCTCATAGGCATTGTACCAGTATAACACATTTAGGAATACAAAGCTTAGACCCAGTCCTTCTTTAACTTTTTTTTAACTGATTTGAGATGGTCAGCCTGTGAGTTAAGGGACTATAGCAAATTCATGACTTGGAGTTTATTATAAGGGTGTTCTCTATGTTTTATTTAGAAATAGCTGTGTGGAGTTAACAGGCAACAGTCCAGATTACCTTACATGGATAGCTGGTTTTCAAAACATCAGAAATCCTTAGAATTGACATGACAAACATTTCAGTATTAATGTTCATTTTCATTAGAGACCTGTCTGCTCTGGACAGCTTTCTATAGTGAATTCTAAGAAGAAATTGAGCATCCTTGGAGTTACTCCAGTTGTGGTGAGACAGCCACTAGGCAAGACTTGCCACTTTCCTTCTACAGACAAATTACTGTCCAGAAAAGGACACACTTGCAGAATAGTCGACTGATTATATCTGCCTAGACAGAGTAATCAGCCCTTAATAATTCTGCAGCACTAAAGTCTGTGAGATGATCCTGGTCCAGAAGGCAGAAGAACAGATGCTCCAATGTTTTGAAGTAGAAGGAGTGTCCAGGTGTTCAGAGGTCTCTATAAATTGGCTAAGTTTTAGAAACTATGCTTTGTGCTTCCCACAATTATAGTCAACTCAGTCATTCTGGATTTCTGATGGGGTTGAAAACATATCGCTATTGACCTTAAGAGAAATGATTTGAGTGGATGGTCGTCAGCTGACATTCATCCTAAAGCCAGGTTCAGAAGTAAATGTTTTAGTTAGAATAGATGACAGAGGAGCTGGCTAGTCAACAAAAGGATGGACTGGGTATTAGGACTATCCTGTACCTCACTGGTACAAATTGGCATAATTATGCTCCAAATGTATTTTGAGAGAAAAGTTTCATTTTAACAGGAAGGGTGATGTGTAAGAGGAGCTAATGTAGGAGGAATACTGAGAGGAAGAAAAGGAGTAAGAAGAGGAGAAGAAGAAGGAGAGGAGAAGCTAGGTGATGAAAGAGAAAGAGGGGGGAGACAGAGAGGCAGATATTCATGTATCTCCACCAGTCAAAGATAGTTGTTATATTTAGGTTGGTCAGTGTGTTACACCTCTGATTGAACAATTCCAAACTTATAAAGCCTATGATTAACATTATTTTAAAAAAATGTATAAATGCAAAAAGGAAAAGGGGGCATGGGATAGGGGTTTCCTAAGGGGGTTGGGGGGAATGGGGATAGGGGATGTCATCTGAAGTATAAATAAAATATCTAATAAAAAAATGCATCAGGTTATATACTTCAAAAAAAACAATAATGCCTGTAATTATTAGGACTGATTTAATTTGTAGATGACCAATAACTTTATGGCATGTTTTACACATCTGTGCCCCTGCTTTCTTCATGACTAGTACTATGTTCTTCATAGGAAAATACTTCATCAGCATCCTATAAAGAAGGACTCATCTATTATTGGCAAAAGAAAATTTATAAATATAGGAATTATTTAGATGTCCTCCATACATATGTCATATCATGTGACAAAAAATTTGTTATATGAATTAGTATGCTGATCTAGTAAAAAACATATATATCAAACATAAATTCTGTGAAAGTTTGCTTTCTGACACTATTAAATTCTCACTCATTTAAGAAAACATAAAATAGATGTGCTTAGGGATCTGTTAGCATCTCCAAGGGAGTACAAAGATAATATTACTGTTAATGTAAGTAACAATTTTCCAGTAGTTTAATATCTGTATTATATTTAAAAATAAAATGCATAAAGAAACCAAGGCTAATAACTTCTTACAGAAGAACAAGAACAACAAATACTATGCCATCATACTTCATGAAAGTATTTGCTCTGTTGATTTATGTTGCATCAGTAAAGTGAAACTAATGAAATGTCTTCTTCCTCCATTACAGTGCACTGATGAATAGTAAAATCTAAAGAAAATAGACTAATCCACCTCTTCACCTCTAAGCTGAAACTTAAGGAGCTTTTGTGACTCTCTCTTATTTTTTTTGTGGAAAATAACACCATACACACCTATCTTTCAAATCTATTCCCACATTTTTATTTGAATAAATTATTAAATATGTAAATAAAAGAAACTTACCTTCTGACTTTAAATAAATTGGATGAATTCTTAAAATATTTCAACATTTATTTTAAAAAATTCAAAATTAAGAACAAAACATGGGACCAAAACCGAAGGAGGGGTCATCAGGAGACCATTTCACCTGGGTATCCATCCCATGTACAGTCACCTAAACTAGACACTGATGTGGATGGCTGGAAGTGCATGCTGTCAAGAACACGATATAACTGTCTTCTTAGAGGTCTGCCAAAGACTAACACATTCTGAGGACGATGCTCACAGTTAACCACTGATATGATTAAGGGTTTCCCAATGGAGAACTTAGAGAGAAGACTGAAGGAGTAGAAAGGGTTTGTGACCCCAGGAGGAAAGCAACAATACCAAACAACCAGAGACCCCCCACGGTCTCAACCCCCAGCTTAGGAGCACATAGGGAGGGACCCATGACTCCAGCAGTATAGGTAGGGGAGGATGGCCTTGTTGGGCATAGGTGGGAGAGGAGTTTCTTGGTCCCATAAAAAACAAACACAGAGTGGGGGGGATGTGAGGGTGGGGAGGGGGTAGTGGGGGTGTAGGTGCGGGCACTGTCTCATAGAAGCATGAGGGGGGATGGAATAGGAGGTTTTTGGGTGGTGGGAGGAAGTGGGGTAAGGGGATAAAATTAAGAACTCTAAATTGCTGCAAGTGTGCCACAATTCTTTAAGTGCTTCATTAGCGGGTTCATTTATTTTTGTCTAATTTTTTACCTTTGATTCAAAGCATAGGTAAGTCATTACCTACTACCACTGTATAATTTTACAAGTGCCATAAGTTCAACATAACACAGAAATTAAATACTGACATAAGAAAAGCATGGCAACATCTCCATTTTAAGAAACTAAGTTTTAATTTCTCATTAATGGTTACACTACTAGTCACTTTTGAAGCAAGGACATAAAGTAACTGATATTTTTATCACTACAAATGTATTTTGTATGGATGTGTAACAGTTTTTAGCAATTAGAAGGAGAACATCCACCACAACCACTTGGGCTCACATACTTGCATGCTTTGTTCCATGCTGGTAAACAGCAGGCCTTAGGAGTTACAGCCTTGTTGGTGTAGGTTTGGCCTTGTTGAAGAAGGTATGTTGCTTGGGTGGTGAGGATTTTGAAGTTTCCAAAGCAAAGTCAGACCCAGTATCTCTTTCTGGTGCATCTGCCTATCTGCTTGCTTCACATGAGTCATAATGTCAAGCTCTCAGCTTCTGTTCCAGTGCCAATCATGTCTACATTCTACCATGATAACTGATTAACACTCTGAAAAGGTAAGCAACCCTCCAGTTAAATACTTCGTTTTATAAGATTTGTCTTGGTTTTGGTGTCTTTTCATTGCAATATAACAATAACGGAGATGTGATCTTTTATTTAAATGAATATTTGAATTTACAACAAAATCATTTAAGTTTTTTTTTTCTGTAGTAACTATTTAGATAATCATTTTTTGGCTGTTTCTTCACTGGTACACAGATGTGTGTTCCTTGCAATTAGAAATATCGGGAGGTTGCTGAGTGAGTAATAGAAAATATTTCAGTTTTATCCACTTGTTGATTATAAAACTGAAAGGAAAATGTACTCCAATGGATTAGTGTCTCCATTTGTATCCCAGAACTAAAGTGAAATATTCCTTATAATAATTTATTAAGTCATGTACTTTAGTACTTAATCCATAACAAATGCTTTTACTTGGACATTGTCCCTTTTGTCATCAAGATAGATATTCCATGCTGTAATCAGAAACATCATGTAAGTCCACTGAATAAAAGTGTAAGAAAGATACTTTGTCATGTTATTGTTGACTGTTCATTCATAGTTAAGAAAAAGGGTCATAGAAGTCTTCTATGATAACCTTTTCCTCCCAACCAAGCAAAATAAAACACCAAACCAAATCAAAAGAATCAAAGAAAACCAAAAAACAAAAAACAAAAAACAAAAACAAAATAAAAACAAAAAAATAACAATCTAAAGTCTAGGCAAATATCCATCAGAGAACTCTTAAAAGCATGATAAAAATGCTGAAGTGTAGCTCTCTATACTGATGGCTTCTGGCAGGGACCTGTGGGGAAGGACTCATTTTTTTCCTGGGAGTTTGAGCATGTTCCATTGAGTTATGGGCAACACAAACTGACATTTTTCTTCTTCTTCTTTTTGTTGAGGGGTGAGGTGCTAAGTGAGGGAAGTCCTGGGAGGACCCGGAAATGAAGGTCCTGGAGTTCATCATGTAACATTTTCAAATAATCAATAAAAATGTTATGAAAATAGTGAAATGCCATTTTGGTTATATGCTTGCTTTCTTTCACCATGTGACATCTTCCATTATGTTATGATGTAAAAAGGAGGACTTAGCCATATGCTAAGGAGATGCTTGAACAATCTCTTAGCAAAAGGAAAATCAGAAAATTTAATTATTTCACAAATACTATAAATTATTTTAGGGCTTCAATAATTGGCTTATTACTTCCATTTCATCAATCTTTCATTAAATTCATAGACAATTTGTTACTCATTATTCAAGAATAAGATAAGAAATTGGTTTAAACAAGAAACCAATCTTTCCATTCTCTACATCCTGGATCAAATAGATTTATATTATTGATTAATTATTCAGTATCAGGTATCATGTAGTATACATCAGCTTTTATTTATAATGTTACTTGATTCCTGTTTTAGTCCATATACTCACTAATAAGTGGAATACCCAGGATATAATCCACAGAGCTCAAGGTTAAGAAATTGAAGGACCCAAGTGAGGATATCTCAATCCAACTTTGGAGGAAGAAGAAAACAATCATGGGAAGGGAGAGAACTAAGTGGGAAAAGAGACAAGGAGAGGAAGAGAGGGACATAATCAGGTATTGTGGGTAGGGGGGCAAACAGGACTGAAGTCCTAAGAGAAAACAGAAAGAATGGAAACAGGCAATCTCAGGAGGTTGAGGGGACCCTATAGAATGTACCAGAGACCTGGGAGGTGAGAGACTCTCAGGACTTAAATGGATGGACCATAGATGAAATGCTCTACAGTGGGGAGAGGGAACTTATAGAGTCTACCTCCATTAGAAAGATGGGGCATCAAGTGGAGGGATGGGGTTGCTATCTCACAGTAAATAACTCTGACCCAGAAATTTTCCTGTCTCAAATGCAGGAACGAAGATTGAGAGGAGCTTGAGGAAAAGAAGGCCCAGCAACAGGCCCATATTGGGATCCAGCTCAAGGGGAGGCCACAAGGACTAACACTATTACTGATAATATGGTGTGCTTACAAACAAGAACCTAGCATGGCTGCCCTCTGAAAGGCCCAACAAACAGCTGAAAGAGTCACATGCAGATATTTACACCCAACCAAAGAACAGAAGCTGAGGACCCCTGTGGTTAAATTAGGGAAAAGCTGGAAGAATCTGAGGAAGAGGTTGATCCTATAGAAAGACCAGCAGTTTTAACTAACCTGGATCCAGGAGATCTTTCATACACTGAGCCATTAATGAGGCAGTATACACCAACTGATATGATGCCCCCAACATATATAAGCAGAGGACTGCCAGGTCTTGGCTCAGTGAGAGAAGATGCATTTATTCTTCAAGAGACTTGAGGCCCCAGGAAGTGGGGAGGTCTGGAGGTGAGGGGGTGAGGGGTAGGGAATCCACTTGGAGATGCCAGGGAGGGAGTTGGGAGGATGTATGGTATGTGGAACAGTCAGAGGGTGGACTGGGAGAGAAATAATGACTGTACTGTAAAAAAAATAATTAAAGAATAAAACAATAAGAAACAAAGCTCCATCACTAATCTTGAACATGGAAACCTAAAAATGTAGTCACAATTGAATCAATCCACTTTCTTTATGAGAGCATCAATCACTGTACAAGTGAATGACTAACTAAACACTAACACAGGGATAATCATATATGGTACTTAAAACATATATAATTTATAGTTGTCAAATTTTCACTTATATATTTTTGCCAGGTTTCCAATTAGCTAAAAGAAAGATCTTGCTCGCAAATCAGATGCACTAGCTGGTATTTACTGGCAAAACAACATTAAATTTAGTTTATAAAACTCCTGTAGGAGTAGAATAAATAGAGAATCTGTCTCTTGTGTGTCAGAATGTACAGCTGCTAGTGCTTTCATGACTTAAGCAGTCACATATTATAGATATCCCTAATCTATATCTCCATCTCCATTGTCTAGTGCCTTAACTCCATTGCTATACCAGGAAAGATTCTATGCTTTTAATGACAGGTAGGCAATTGGTCCTAATATTAAGAAAGTTTGTTATATTTAACTACATTGGGCTAAGAAATAATTATATAGTAAATGAGTCAGACTTATTTTTAAAAAAACTATTGGACAAAACATACAAAAAGAAGCTTCATCTATAATATTTGATACATTCTAATAATTTAAAATAATAAGCATGTTATAGAGTAAAATAAATAAGGCAAAAGGAAGCTGTTAAGGAAACATATAAATAAAAAATGAAAATTATGTTCTACTGTTTTTCTGATACTTTAGAGGACCTTTAATTCAGCAACATACATACTCTTGCAAGGGATCATATTCAAAGATGTAGGTCTGTGTGTTCCTTCAGGATCACACCTGTTACCCTACACCTGTAATCCCTCTGTCTAGAGTACTGACACTCCCTTAGTAAATACTTTTAAGGAAAATTAGTTTGCAGAAGAAAGAAGCTATGTTTGAAGGTGGCATCTAATTGAGAGGCAGACAAAGTGAAAGATTGGACAGTATGAGTCAGAGATACATCCAAGACTCAGAACAGCACAGAAAAGAGAAGCTATTTAAGTGCAATGCAGGGAAAGAAAGTCAGTCAGTTGGAGTCAGTGAAGTGAGTGCAGTGTAGTGGATTTGAGTTGAGTTCATTCATTAGGTCATCCAGTTCAGTGAGGGTCAGTAGAAGCAGTTGAAGCTAGAGAATAAGGAGACAGATTAGAACATAGTGCCAGAGTTTAAGCCAAGCAGAACAATGCAGTGAGAAGCTGAGAGAAGCTGGACTGAATCAGTCAGCTTGAAGAGGAGTTTGAACTAGAACATCTAAGTTGAACTAGAGAGGTAAAGTTCCAGAAAAACTAAAAAGTATGATCTTATTCAGCAGTCAGCCTCTAAAATAACATTTATGTTAGGTGAGTAAAAGTTATTTTTCCTTGATATGGAATATCACAACATCCAAATTATTTTAATAATTTTCCTCCTTAGTTTATATTCTGTATCTTCTCAGCTGAGCACTTAGATAAATTCAACTTCCTAATTTTAGTTACAGATTTTTAGAAGGGTAGGAGGTAGGATAATATTCAAGTGGAAATAGTAATTACATTTAGAAACAAACACTATTTTCTATAAGCTAATGAAATAATATCATAAAATTAAATAATATAGCATTACATTAGGGTTGTTTAACAGAAGTTTCTAAAAACCAACTACTTCATAAAATCCATTTAAAAATTCAATATTAAAGTGACTTATAGGTCATGAAAACACACAGAAAAAGCTCTGTGTGCTGTGGAGAGATAAACAGTCTTCTATTTATTTAAGTAGTTAATCAGTTTGTATGGAATAAATTGTATATTATCTAGAAAGCTCAAGATGTGGGACAGCTTGTACTAAATAATAAGTTCTAGTAGTAGTCAGTCACCTATTATACAGCTATAGAAATACTAATATCCATTCCATGTAAAGATAGAGTGTCATTCAATCCCCTAATGTAGAGGTAATATATATTCTGTATACCCATGTTAGTTATAATTTAAAAGTTATTTATTCCTAAACAAAAGCATTACTGAACTTTGAAAAAAGGGGTTACTTGATATGGAATAGAGGGCAAGTGCATGCAAGGATAGGCAATAGCAACAGAAAGGATAAGAAAATGCATGGCTTATTTCTTTACTTTATATACAAAAGTGAATTTACTGAATATTTTCAAATCTTTCAAGGGTACTACTGTAAAATGCCAATACAGTAAAAAGTCATTTCAATTGGGTGGGAATTGTTTGAACAATGGAATACATGCCAAATAAATGGAGAATGGCTGATGTAAGAATGTTATGTGTGCTGTAGATTGGAAGATATGTGAATTAAAGGAGCTCGACTTCCTACTAGTTCTTGGGGAAGTCTGTAAGATGAACATTTCCCTTGTTACCATTTGTCATTTGATATATTTAAGTCAACAAGCATAGTATTTACAAACTGACTCCTGTCTTAATATTTCTGAATGATTTGATAATTATGGATATATTATTCTTATTGATCACACACTTTGTTTTAAGTATTTTTATTATGACCTTTCTTTCTCTTATCACTATCTGTTATGTGTTTGACTGTTTTTATGAGTTAGGTATTAGTGGTGCATACCTGTTGAAGTAAATATTTAAAATCAGCAGCCGATCAAGCTGACTATCTAAGCTGCTGCATCTCGGCCTAGCTGAGCCACCATGATGCATGCATGGCCAGAAACAACGTGCACACCACAGTTAGAAACAGCCAGACATTTCAAAGACAAGTCTTAGTCCATGGTGGTCTGATAAGTACTAGGGATTATTTCAATCTTTTTGTATCTGTTGAGGCCTGTTTTGTGACCAATTATATGGTCTATTTTGGAGAAGGTACCATGAGGTGCTGAGAAGAAGGTATATTCTTTTGTTTTAGGGTGAAATGTTCTATAGATGTCAGTTAAGTCCAATTGGTTCATAACTTCTGTTAGTTTCATTGTGTCTCGATTTAGTTTCTGTTTCCATGATCTTTCCATAGCTGAGAGTGGGGTGTTGAAATCTCCCACTATTATTGTGTAGGGTGCAATGTATGCTTTAAGCTTTAGTAAAGTGTCTTTTATGTATATAGGTGCCCTTGCATTTGGGGCATAGATGTTGAGAATTGCGAATTCCTCTTGGTACATTTTTCCTTTGATGAATGTGAAGTGTCCTTCTTTATCTTCTTTGATTACTTCTGGTTGAAAATTGATTTTATTTGATATTAGAATCGCTACTCCAGCTTGTTTCTTGGGACCATTTGCTTGGAAGATTGTTTTCCAACCTTTTACTCTGAGGTAGTGTCTGTCTTTTCCACAAAGGTGCGTTTCCTGAATGCAGCAAAATGTTGGGTCCTGATTCTGTATCCAGTCTGATAGTCTATGTCTTTTTACTTGAGAATTGAGTCTATTGATAGTAAGAGATATTAAGGAAAAATGAGTGTTGTTTCCTGTTATTTTTGTTATTGGCAGTGGAGATATGTTTGTGTAGCTACCTTCTTTTATGGTTTTTGGAAGATTACTTTCCTGCTTTTTCTAGGTTGTAGTTTCCCTCCTTGTGATGGAGTTTTCCACCAATTATCCTTTGAAGTGCTGGGTTTGTGTTGAGATACTGTATAAATTTGGATTTGTCATGGAATATTTTGGCTTCTCCATCAATAATGATTGACAGTTTTGCTGGGTATAGTAGTCTGGGCTGGCATTTGTGTTCTTAACTTACATGGATAGTTGGTTTTCAAAACATCAGAAATCCTTAGAATTGACATGACAAACATTTCTGTATTAATGTTCATTTTCATTAGAGAACTGTCTGCTCTGGACAGCTTCCTATATTGAATTCTAAGAAGAAATTGAGCATCCTTGGAGTTACTCCAGTTGTGGTGAGACAGCCACTAGGCAAGAATTGCCACTTTCCTTCTACAGACAAATTACTGTCCAGAAAAGGACACACTTGCAGAATAGTCGACTGATTATATCTGCCTAGACAGAGTAATCAGCCCTTAATAATTCTGCAGCACTAAGGTCTGTCAGATGATCCTGGGCCAGAAGGCAGAAGAACAGATGCTCCAACATTTTGAAGTAGAGTTAGTGTCCAGGTGTTCAGAGGTCTCTATAAATTGGCTAAGTTTTAGAAACTATGCTTTGTGCTTCCCACAATTATAGTTAACTCAGTCATTCTGGATTTCTGATGGGGTTGAAAACTTATATCTATTTACCTTGAGAGAAAAGACTTGAGTGGATGGTCGTCAGCTGACATTCATCCTAAAGCCAGGTTCAGAACTAAAGGTTTTACTTAGGATAGATGACAGAGGAGCTGGTTAGTCAACAAAAGGATGGACTGGGTATTAGGACTATCTTGTACCTCACTGGTACAAATTGGCATAATTATGCTCTAATTGTATCTTGAGAGAAAAGTTTCATTTTAACAGGAAGGGTGATGTGTAGAAGGAGCTAAGGTGGGAGGAGTACTGAGAGGAAGAAATGGAGTAAGAAGAGGAGAAGAAGAAGGAGAGGAGAAGCTAGGTGATGAAAGAGAGAAAGGGGGGGGCAGGGAGGCAGATATTCATGTATCTCCACCAGTCAAAGATAGTTGTTATATCTAGGTTGGGTAGTGGGTTACACCTCTGATTGAACAATACCAAACTTATAAAGCCTATGATTAACATTTTTAAAAAAAATGTATAAATGCAAAAAGGAAAAGGGGGCATGGGATAGGGGTTTTCTAAGGGGGGCAGGAATGGGGAAAGGGGATGTCATCTGAAGTGTAAATAAAATATCTAATAAAAAAAGAGAGAAGATTATAGGCCAATATCCCTTTATTAACATAGGTGCAAAATTCTCAATAAAATATTTCTGAACTGAACCTAAAAAAAAAGAAAAAAAGAAAAGAAAAGAAACAGCCAGACAGAAACAACAGCCCTGCCACCCACTAGACACCAGCATGGGAGATGGCTCTTCCAATCTTCCACACTGTCTCTGTAAGGCTGGGCATTGCCCAGATATCCCACCATCCAAGTGGGCCCAGTAGAAAAATGAGACTCTAATGCTTAAACATTAATCAAGGCTTTATATATTTGGTAATGCTGAATAACAATATGCCCATATAAAGAGAGCTATTTACCAATGAGCTAACTGAAATAAAAGTTGTTACCCACAACTGATCTCCATACCTGCGTGGCTCTCCATTGCTCCTACATCTCTACCCTCCCTAGCTTCTCATTTTCCTCTCTTACTCCTCCTCTTCCTCTCCTTATTCCTCCCACCTTAGCTCCTCCTACATATCACCCTTCCTGTTAAAATTAAAAAAAAAAAACACTTTCTCTAAAAATACAATTAGAGCATAACTATACCAATTTGTATCAGTAAGGTACAAGATAGACCAAATACCCAGTCCATCATTTTGTTGACTAAACAGGACCTCTGTCATCTCTCCTAAATGAAACACTCATTTCTGAACCTGGCTTATGTCCTGGATCTTCAAAATGAATATCAGCTGAAAACCATCTTCTCAAATTTGTTCTCTCAAAGTAAATAGCCTGGGTTGACTATGAGTCTGTAAGTCTTCAACTCTGTCAGAAATTAAGAATGACAGAATTAACTGAAATTATGGGAAGCACAAAGCACAGTTTCTAAAACTTAGCCAATTTATAGAGACCACTGAATACCTGGACAGTCCCTAAACCTCAAAATGTTGGAGCGTAAGATTTTCAGCCTTCTGGCCCAGGATCATCTGATAGACCTAGTAATGAAGAATTATTAAGGGCCGATTACTCTGTCTTGGCAGATATACTCAGTCAACTCTTCTGCAAGTGTGTCCTTTTCTGGACAGTAATTTGTCTGTAGACAAAAAGAGGCAATTCTTGCCTAGTGGCTGCCACAGCTGGAGTAATTCCAAAGATGTTCAATTTGTTCTTAGAATCCAACACAGGGAAGGTTTCAGGAGCAGAGAAGTCTCTAATCAAAATGAACACTAATGCAGAAATGTTTGTAATGTCAATCCTGTAGGCTTCTGACATTTTGAAAACCAAGGGCATTGAGATATTAGAAGAGGGGCAGGGATGGGGAAGAAGGGTAAATTGATAAGCCTCTGATGTCTTCATTGCATCCAGCTGAAATTCAAGGACATCATAGGTTTGAGAAGGTCTGCTCAGCTTGCTTCAAAACAAATTTTAGTATCAAGATAATTTTTGTTTGAATTCTAGAATCTAGTCTTCTGGTGACCTGCCTCTGTCATGTCTAATCCATATAATTCTGGCAGGCAGAAATATCTTAATTGTCTCTTCTGAAAACACACAGACAAAATATTTTTCCCTAAACAAAATATCCTTGAGCCAGTAACCAGAAATACCTTTATCTTGACCTCTTTCCAAGAGGAAAAATATAACTGCAAAACTGAAAATCACACCCATCTTCCTCACCTATTTTGCCAAGCAGGAAATGAACCCAGAATTCCTTTGGGGCCCACATTAGACAGAACCAGAGTCTCCTGTGAGGCAATATAACTTTATATTATTTAAAAACACCTGATTTACACTATCTTTCTGTTTGACCCTCTGCTTAGAACAGTTTTTTATCTATACCATCTATCTTTTTGGCTCTGTACTCCAGTGCAGCTTTTACTTGTACACTGTACTCTTTACTCTAGAGTCAGTGGCACTTTTCCCTATCTTAACTAAAATATTCTATGTGTTTATTCTTAGGCTTTCCCTATTTTGCCAAGCAGGAAATGAACCCAGAATTTCTGTGGGGACTATGTTAGACAGAGCCTGAGTCTCCTGTGAGGCAATATAAGTTTATATCATCTGAATACATCTGATTTACACTATCTTTCTGTTTGGCCCTCAGCCTAGAAGAGGTTTTTATTTATACCATCTATCTGCTTGGCTCTGTACTCCCGAGCAGCTTCCACTTACACACTGTACTCTTTACTCTACATCCAGTGACAATTTTCCCTATCTAAGATCCATACCATGGGTGATAATCTCCCATGTGATTTAGACAAATCTGTTTATGAATCTTTTCTAAAAGCAAATAATCCATACATTTTAACTTTATACTTTAATCAGTAACTGCTCCACAATGGAGGGTTATTTATTTGGCTTTCTTGGCTCAGAACAGCCTACAATTTCTCTCAACAGTGGACCTGCCTGCCAGCAGTTTCTTTGTTCACAGTTCCCATGCTGGAATCACTTGACTCCTATCAGTGCCAATCACTCATTCACTTTCTTAAAAAAAAAAAAAAAAAAAAAAAAAATATATATATATATATATATATATATATATATATAACTATTTCTCTCAGATAAAAAGACTTAAATTTCTAGTGAATTCATGCTCAAACCTGGTGCAGCATTTTGTTGTTTTAATTATTTAAAAAGTGGCCACAAGTCTCGACAACTATCTAAGCTTCAGTTTTTCTGCCTAGCTCAACCCCCAATTTACATGGTCAGAAACCACGTGTGTGCCGCAGCTAGAAACGGCCAGCCAGAAATACCAGCCCTGCCACCCATGAAACACCAGCATGAGAGATGGCTCTGCCAATCTCCCATGCTGTTTCAGCAAGGCTAGGCATTGCCCAGACCATCCCACCATCTATAAGGACCCAGTAGAAAAATGAGACTCTAATGCTTAAACATTAATCAAGGCCTTATAAGTTTGGTAATGCTCAATAACAATATGCCCATACAAAGAGTGTTGTTTTCCAATTAGCTAAGCAAATTAAGGTTTTTACCCATGACTGCTCTCCAGACCTACATGGCTCTCCATCTCTCCTACATCTCTGCTCTCCCTAGCTCCTCCTCCTCTTCTTCTCCTTAATCCTTCTCTTCCTCTCCTTACTCCTCCTACACATACCTCCAAACCCAGTGCTAAGGAGGAAGACAGGAGGACCCATCCCTTTTACTGGTCTAATATTCTAGCTGAATCTCCAAAGATGGTTCAGAAATTCAAAATCAAAAAATAAAGAGACCTATTGATATCAACCTCTGGCCTCCATGTTCAGACACAAAAGCATGTAGAGAAATGATCTAAACAAAACCTAAAGGCTCTATTTAGGATGAGTTCTCAAGTGTTTCCTCACTTTGTGATATTGTCTCTAAATACAAGTGCTTTATGTGTTTCTATTCTACATTTTTCCTTATAGATTCAGTACATACATACACACACACTCAGACACACACAGAGATACAAACAATATTTCTGAAAAGTTGATAACCAAACAAATCAATTTTCAATAATTTTAAGAAACAAATTCTAAATAATCTATGCATCAAACAGGATTTAGGTGTTTGTCTTTGCCTTTTCTTGTGCCACTTCAAATGAGGGCAACACAAATCAATGCTAAGTATTATTATTTTATTTATTTATTATTATTATTAAGTATCATTCCTAGAACAGTCTATGTAGGTTTCTAGTTCACTGTTTTCCAAAATCAGTAAGTTAGCTGTTTTAATAAAAATCTCACCTACAATTGAAATATTCTTTGGACTGTTGTGTAATGCCCCATTCTCTCTAATCTCCTAAACAAACACACAAACAAACAATAACAACAACAAAACCAAAAAGTAAGAAGGAAAAATCTTCCTTATGATCACTTTACTGTGGGACTTAAATTCCTCCTTCAGTTTTCTGCTGTAGGGTTGATATGTCCTCTGGATTCACTAATGCTCATAAAATTCAGCTTGACATCTGTGGTGGTTTGAATTAAAGTGGACCTCATTGGCTCATAAGGCACAGGGCTTAGAATTGTGACAATGTTGTAATAGGGTCAGTCTTCTTAGAGAAAATGTGTCACTTGGGGTGGGCTAGGATGTTTCAAATGCACAAGCCTCCACCAATGTCTTGCTCTTCTTGCTGCCTGTGAGGAGCCGTATTCGCCATTATAAGATGGCGCTGGCTTCTGCTTCCTGGTTCTTCACGGAAGCTTTACTTGAGAATGTGCCTGCGCATGGTGCAAAAACCGAGTATGACAATTGGATGAAAGATTTGAGCCAATGAGGGAACTGCACGTCTCCCAAAGCTCTATTTAAGCAGCCGGCTTTCTGAGCTTGGCGTCCTTCCCCTTTTCTCCATCTTGAGGAGCTGTTCAATAAATGCTGTCAGAAGAATCCTGAGTGTGGTGTTCTCCTTATCGGCAAGGTAGAGCGTCGCAGCTGCCTACCAATCCAGATGTAGAACTATCATCTACCTCTCCAGCATTGTTTCTGCCTGCATGGTGCCATGACATTCATGGACTTAATCTATGAAATATAAGACAGCTCCAATTAAATGTTTTCCTTCATAAGAGTATCCATGGTGATGATGTCTCTTCACAGTAATAAAACACTGGTAAAGACAATATATTTACTTTTCATAATGTTTTCAACTCTAATCCTACTCTTATCACAGTGATATGCTTACTTGAAAACATCTCTTGACCTCCCAAAAGGTTGAAATTTTCACAGACCTCACAGCAAAGCAAATTACAATTCTTGAGACCATTTAAACATATGTACTTAACCTATTGTTCAAATTTGCACTCAGCCTCTTTACGTTGTTCTACATTTAAGAGAAAACTGTAATCACTTTACTATGTTTTGGGTTTTTCATGAAAATTCATGGAATTACAACTTTTTAACTTCAAAAATTATATAATGTTTTGAGGTTACAATATAATCACACCATTTTCCTTCTCCTTCCCTCCACACTCTTCTATGTACCCATCCCATTGCTTTTCCTCTAAGTCTACAACCTAGACTTATATATACATTAAATCTTAACTTACATATTCTTTGGTATTTCTGATCATAAATGTATGTATGTATGTATGTACATATGTATATAAGTATACATATATATATATATAATGTATTATACATGTATATAATATATGTATCATGTGATAAAAGCAGCCAGCAATTGGGAAAACATCTTACACAAGAAGTATCTTCCACAAGTCTTATAACATGAAGATATATGGCTTGATAAATCTGTTTGTAATGATTTTAGCTGTTTTTGTCAGTTGAAGTAAATAAACATATGTATTTATTTCCTTGTAAAACTAGGCTAAGGTTTTTTATAAATAACAGTCATTCCTTTACCTTGCCATGCTTCTGTACTGTCAAGAAAGATAAAGCAGAGATGTTTTTAGGACTGAATGGAAGACACAGGGATAGAAGTGGAAATTCAAGTTGTGTTCAGTCTTCATAAAAAAAAAAATCCTACTCAAAGTAGATTATATTTTATTCTTTAATGCCATATCAATGCATTTCAGTGTTCTATGAGGGTATCTTTAATCTTTTTATTGATACACATGGTTGTTACCATTCAATAGTAAAATTATTATGGCCTATTAATTAATTTTTCCTCAACGCCACAATAAAAGTTTATAGTTACATTTTGTTGCTGTAGAATAACTGAATTTTCTAATTACCTAACTACAATAAATAACAGGAGGAAAATATTTTCAAAAAAGACTAGCATATTGTCACCAAATTATTTTGTATGTTATTTGCATAGGAATACAGTTATTCAAATCTATGTATAATAGTTTCTTGTCTATAAAATGAATTGTCTACTCCTTCATATGGCTACATATGCTTTTGTATGGAGTAAGACATTCAAAAGATCCCTTCATAAATTGTTTAATTTATTTACAGACTCTTCTCATTCATCATTTCTATTGCTTTTTTGTCAATATACTGGCAATTCCCATACTTTTACATCATACATACATTTTACATCACTTGAGATATTTTTTCAGAAAAATACTCATATTGAAAAAATTTTACTATAGTTATAGCTTACTCATATCAAGTTCAAAACACCCATTTACCTTCATTTGTAAGTTACTTTCAGAATACTCTTATGACCTTCCAAATGTATCTAATTATGTCCTCCAGTGATTGCCCATTATGCTACAGTGAATCTGCTAATGAATAGCCTTGTAATGTAAATGCCTACACTGATCTTAATAAAGATTTTGTAAATTTTTGTATAATGTAATTCATAATATCTCAATATCACTCACTGTTAAATAAATACATATAAGTACACTAAATGCTTCAGAAACACATACATGTAATTATACCTACTTAAAATTATTTGCATGTATTATGCCCATCCATATTTTGATTACTGGAAGTGTATTTAACTAACGGTTCCAGCTGTTGTGCTATGTAAGTTGTGATTTTCACATTTCACAGTAATCATATTTTCCACAAGATTATAGTGAAACATGCCATATATGAAGTATATTTAGTTCTGCTTCTTGGAGACACGAGTTTACCTTAGAGGTAACTTCAGTTTTTAAGAATGTCCTTACTATTTTTTTAGAGCTATTTTTTTACTCTGGATTGCTTTCCTTTGCTCTTTGGTTTTCTTTCTCTGACCCACTCGGAGTCAGATCTATATTACGTATGTTTGGTTCTTCCAATCTTTTGTTTCTCTCTTTCTTCTTTTTCTCAGATAGTGCTTAAGGTGAATGAATGACACAGATAATCAATTCAGTGTGTGTATCTATTAGTTTCTCAAAGATGCAAAAAAACTGACAGGTATATCAGGCTTGTGGATGGTAGAAAAAGCAGTAACTCAGCAGATATTAGAACTGGGGTACAGTCAGTTGGTGAGGGGCAGATTGCCTGGCATATGACAGCCCATCGACTGTTAAATATTACACTTGAAATTACCTTGGAAACCTTCCAGTAGAGCAGTCTGTTGTAGCAGATGTGATGATAAGACATTCATAAAATTGGGAGTCAAGATAGTGAGAACTATAAAAAGAGCAGAAGAGGCAGGTTACTTCTATGTCATGCTGATACCATCAGGGAGACATTAAGAAACTGTGGTGCTCCAACCAGTCATTAAAGGCTGATGATAAGAAGGGGGGGGTCTCTATACAAGCTGCTCTATATCTCGTGTTTAAAACAGATGTTGAAAGTGAACAAATGCAAAACTTTAATTTTCATGCTTGGAAACTTTGAAAGCCTTTACAAGCCTGTCAGTATATGATGACCAAAGTGGTGTAAATAAAACAAAAACAGAGCAAACAACTAACACAACAGAAAATATGAGACACCAAATCCTGTTAAAGTCACAAGTGTAAGGCAATACCAAAGAGTGTTTAATGCAGCCTCTTCTGAACAATGCAGGCTGGTGGAAGTTGCCTCTTTTTCCTTCTATTTGTCATAACATAACATAACATAACTAATGAGATGGTTTTATTTTAAAGGGCAAGAAATTTTCCATGGAATACACCAGCTTTTTTCTCTTTCGACTGCTAACACAGTTGCTGTAGATCTAAGATGATGCTGGATTTGAGTGGAATAAATCTAACCTAGGAAAGAGAAAATCCACAAAGTAGTTTCAGCATATCAAAAGAGTTGTAAAAATGTATTGACTGTACCTAGAGTATTATTGTTAGATTGAAACTTGAGGTTGACTCATAAAGTGGGTAAATATATGAAAATAAGAAAGAATTTATTGACTGAATTGGGGCCATTTTCTCAGGTCACAGGATTGAATGCCCAAGGGATAATTTAAGGAAATGGGAAACATTTTTATTGGAGTTGACTGGTAGAGCCTGGAAAAGCCTTGGAAAAAAAAGAAATAATAATGGGTAAATATTGCCATTGCCCTAGTACATGATAGAAAAATAAAGTTAAAGGAGAGCAGTTTTCTACAATGAATATGTAAGATCAGGAAAGAAAATCAGAGATATATGTTGATTTATTATTTACTCTAATTATTTGCAATAGAAACATTACAGTCACTAAGTGAGCCTTTCTGAACACTGGGTTTGGTAAAGAAATGCAAATGTGAGGCTGTGGGATGGCACATCAAAATACATCAAAATGAGCACTCTTTGTCCAGGAAAATGCAATTAGTCCTGGACCAGGAGAGTAAGGGATACGATAACCTGTGTAGCTGGCATTTAGTGAAGATAGTTAACAGAACAGCTTCCTAGGACCAAAGGAAAAGGCATCATGTAAGGATGTTGCTTGCCTGCTGGGATTTGACCCATGACTAGCCTTTACAGTTGCTGAATAAACTATTGAGATCATAGTGTCAGTGGGAATCACAGCAAGTGTAAAGGTGGGAGAACACAAACACATTAGCTGGAGTCTTGAATCTTCTAGTTCAATCTGTGAACTTAGATGGATGTTGACCAATCCTGGCTTCATTAGAAATTTTATTTTTTTACTGTAGAGAGGAGAGAAAAATATTTAAGAATTCCTGAGTTCATGAAGATATTTTAATTCATACTTAATGTTATAAATGTGTTAGAGGCTTGCATTTTGGTTTTCTCATACTCTAAGTTTTAATATATAGTCACTTAGTTCTCCTGTGTACATGACTATATACGAAGAAACATTTATATAATTTCTAAGTAACAAAGGTATTACTTTAAGAAAAATAGTTACAGAAAAATATAATATATGTGTATTTATACTTTTTAAATTTATCCTGCTTCTGAGTATATGACACAGTTAGCAAAGAATAAACTATAAATTATGGGATTCAAAGACACTTGAAATATCTTCTGATTTGGCATGGTTCATAAACTACTTCATATACAGTTAGAATCATATATTTTTATTTTTTTTAAATTATAGGGATTGATTTTTATTTCAGATTGATTTAATACTCAGCAGATTCATAAACTATGTCATCACTGTTCATTATATGAATTTTCTCACATATAATTAAATTTATGAATTATATGAAATTATGAATTATATTACTTAAATTCTGTTGCACATTCTTCTTTAATGTTAATTTGTAAGTAATTACAATGCCAAAAAATCAGATTGCTGTGACCTGTGTTTGCTAAAACTTTCGTCTTCTTTCCACACTATTGGTAATGAAATCTGAAGATATAGTTCTTCAGTGCTAGATTTGATTTATTACCAAATATATAGGATATAGTCTCAATTTTCTGTGAATATTGTTTAATATTTCTGAGAGAAGGGGGCACATAAGAATCTCAAGTTTCCTTTAAGTAGCCAGACTCTGGGGTTTCTTGTTTTTTGAGCTTTTGAATTGAATTGCTACTCTCTATTTTGGAAAAATTCAGCTGAGGTTTTCATTCCTCTTTGAGCTTTTGTTTTATTTTGTTTTGTTTGTTGTTTGTTGGGTTTATTGGGTTTTTTTGTTTTTTGTTGTTTTATTTGTTTGTTTGATTGATTTTATTGTTTGTTTTCACTAAAGTCTTGCCTCATTAAAGATGGAGCATTAGTTGCCACAGGCTGTTCTATCTAAATCCTACATACTGTGTGTCTTGAATAACAACATGTGCATTCTGATGGTTCTAAAGGACAGAAGCCTAAGCTAAAGTATGAATGTTGATAATTTGCTCCAAACCCTCTCTCTCTCTGATAAAAATCATTATGTTCTAATGACTTATGTTCATTGTACCCTCTTATAAGAAGACCAGTTCTACTAGATTGTACTGTACCCTGATAAGCATTTTACATAAAGCCTGAAATAGTCCACCTACTAATGCATTGCATCTCATGATATTAGGACACAGAGACTTCTGCATATACATATTGAAAAGAAATTAGTGAAGCTGTAACAGATGAAAGGTTTTATTCATTTAAATAGCACCTTTATAGAATGAAAGCCCATCCAGTTCCCAGAGCTCTAAGACCTCTCTGATTTGCTATAAGTCTCTCACATCAAACACACTAGCTTATTTCCACTTGTGGGATGGGTTTAAATAACCACCTCCAGGTTTAGAGTATATATTCTTATCTGGCATGATCCTTCCTTCAATGATTTCTACTTAAATAAATTTTATCTACATTCATGTTTTTCTTTGCTCAACTTTAGAATGTTTTATTCTTCTCTAATAAATGTATTGCTTTTGATTGATATGATACACATAAACACACATGCATATGTATATTACTACATATTTGAAATATTTTATGTAACTAAATTCTTTTCATCACTGTTAGCATCAATTGGGAAATTCATCTATCTTGCTTGCAAACTAATACTGCATGTGTATGTGTGTGTATAAGACCATCTTATAGTAATATAATTAACATAAGGTCTACTTATATGTGACTTTCTAAAATCTGCCCAGCTATAATAAGTATAAAAAAAAAGAGCATTTACAAGAAAATATATATTTATATATTCTTAGTTTATATGGTTAAATATAGAGAATGATAGAAGGATATGGTTTCTTTTTTTCTAAATGACTCCATTGAGAACATTTGAATTGTTTGTGGTGAACATCTGCAGGCTATAGACTTTTATTTCTGAAATGAATGTGCAGGGCAAAGGTGGAAGCTCTTTGGTAAAGTGCTTGCTTAGCATTCAAGAGGCCATAAGTTCAATTATGACTCCAGCAAATATAATTCATTAAAATAAGCTTGAAATATTTTTTTCAGGATATACAAGTTAAAAAATGGCTTCAAGCCCAGTAATTTTATGGCTAATTATATATTATGAAGAGAATCATAAGTTGCATTTTATAAGTAAAGAAACAATTCTAGTTATAAAATATTTAAAGCATGTAATGTTTGAAAAAATGAATAATTTAAAATAATTCACATTTTAACTATAAGGTTACAGTCAATCATTAAATATAAATTATCTTAAAGTAAAAAATATATAATTAATTTAATATTACATATGTAAGCAATAAGACCAATATAGTATCTTATAGGAATACAGTTGTATACATAAATACAAAGAAGTTCATAAACTTAAAAGAAATAGTTATAATTTAAAATGTAAATTTTAATGCATTAAATCCTTACAAATTATTTTTTTGGTATTTGTATAATTCTATGGTTTCTGAAATTCAATATTTTTCTAAAGATTTTTTATCTAAGTTTTAGTATAAAAAATTAAAAATACTATTCAGCCCTCTTAAATGATACCAAACAAACCTCCTATAAATTTAATGGGATAATTTGCCTTATGTGTGTTTGCATCTATATATCTGACTATCAAAGTAATAAAATATGGATGCATTATTATGGCAGACTAATAAATTTGCCAGAATTTCTAGGGTTTTAAATAGTGTTCAGTATCATTAATTAAGTTTAAAGTACAAATAATAAGAAAAATACTGACTGTGCTAGACAGAGTTACCTCTAACATAAACACAATATTTACCAATTCTAATAATATTTTTCTCTTTGAGGAAAAAACTATTTTACCATTTGCTATTTTGTATTAACTGAATAAAAGAACATTGGGATAGCCATCCATAAAAGTGAAATCTTATTTCTTTTATTCTAACAGCCCTGTAGATAAAGTAAATCTGAACAGAGTATGCAACGAGATGAGCAAAGATCCTGGAGAGAAATGGATGTGTGAAGCTTTCTCTCCCTCTTGAAATCTGAAGTCACTGCTCTGGTTGTCCCAGTCTGCTGAGAAGCTAGACACTTCCTGATTTTGTTTGATGGTATTCTAAAATAGATATTTTGTAGAAATTCAAAATCCTCCTGACAGCAACAGGCAAAAGAATAGATTCAGTCAGCTAAGATCTAATTTCAGGTCTTTACAGAACACTGTGATATATTATTTTTGTTGAGTCCTTTGTACACCCTCGCTTTGTCCTTCTGGCTGGGGCAGGCACCTAGCTGGTCTACTCTTAGGAAGACACCATATCCCGAGCCATCCTAGAGGAACCACTGCACTCAGAGCAGCAGATAAGAACCCTATCCCACTACCCTACGCTCCAGAGCAACAACTGAGAACCTGGGTCACTCAGAACCCAGCAGACACCCAAACCCCAGCATCTCTGGCTTCCTTTCTGCCCCTTGCTTGGTCATTTTGGCTGGGGCAGACACCTAGCTGGTCTGCTCTTGGGAAGTCACCATATCCTGAGAGATCCTAGAGGAGTCGCTCAGAACAACGAGTAAGAATACTCTCCTACTACCCTAAGCCCCAGAGCTATAACTGGGAGCCTGGGGTACTCAGGACCCACCAGCCACCCAAACCACACCCTTTCAGAATACCACTTACTTCTGCCTCTCACTTGGTCCTTTTAGCTGTGGCAGACACCGAGCTGGTCTGCTCCTGTGTAGACACCATATATTGAGCCATCCTAGAGGAACCACTGTACTCAGAGCAGGGAACAACTAGCTGGTCTGTTCTCATGGAGACAACATAGAGTTAACTATAGAGCACTAGAGTTAACCAGGTGGAAAAGGCAAGTGCAAAAACATAGGCAACAAAAACCAAAGTTACTTGGCATCATCAGAACCCTGTTCTTTCACCATAGAAAGCCCTGGACACCTCATCACACTAGAAAAGCAAAATTCAAAATTAAAATCATATCTCATGATGATGTTAGAGGACATAAAAAGGACATAAATAACTCCCTTAAAGAAGTACGGGAGAACACAGATAAAGAGGTAGAAGCCCTTAAAAGGGAAACACAAAAATCCCTTAAAGAATTACAAGAAAACAAAACCAAAAGGGTGAAGGAATTAAACAAAACCATTCAGGATCTAAAAATGAAAGTAGAAACAATAAAGAAATCTCCAAGGGAGACTACTCTGGAGATAGAAAACCTAGGAAAGAGATCAGGAGTCATAGATCACAAGCATCACCAACACAATAGAAGAGACAGAAGAGAGAATCTCATGTGCAGAAGATACCATGGAAAACATTGACACAACTGTCAAAGAAAATGCAAAATGCAAAAAGCTCCTAACTCAAAACATCCAGGAAATCCAGATACAATGAGAAGACCAAACCTAAGGATAATAGGTATAGATGAGAGTAAAGATTCCCAACTTAAAGGGCCAGTAAATATCTTCAACAAAATTATAGAAGAAAATTTCCCTAACCTAAAGAATGTCCATGAACCTAAAGAGATGTACAAGAAGCCTACAGAACTCCAAATAGACTAGACCAGAAAAGAAATACCTCCCATCATATAATAATCAAAACTTCAAATGCACAAAACAGAGACAAAATACTTAAAGCAGTAAGGGAAAAATGTAAAGTAACATATGAAGGCAGACCTATAAGAATCATACCAGATTTCTTACCAGAGACTATAAAAGCCAGATGATCCTGGACTGATATCATACAGACCCTAAAAGAACACAAATGCTAGCCCAGAATACTATACTCAGCAAAACTCTCAATCACTATAGTTGGAGAAATCAAGATATTCTAAGACAAACCAAATTTACACAATATCTTCCCACAAATCTAGCACTTCAGAGGATAATTGATGGAAAACTCCAAAACAAGGAGGGAAACTACAACCTAGAAATTGTAAGGAAGTAATCTTCAAACAACCTCAAAAGAAGATAGCTGCACAAACATAATTCCACCTATAATAACAAAAATAATAGGAAGCAACAATCATTTTTCCTTAATATCTCTTAACATGAATAGGCTCAATTCTCCAATAAAAAGACTTAGACTATCAGACTGGATACATAAACAGGACTCAGAATTTTGTTGCATACAGGAAACGCACCTTATTGGAAAAGACAGAGACTACCTCAGAATAAAAGGATGGAAAACAATTTTCCAAGCAAATGGTCCCAAGAAACAAGCTGGAGTAGCCATTCTAATATCAAATAAAATCGACTTTCATCCAAAAGTAATCAAAAAGGATAAGGAAGGACACTTCATGCTCATCAAAGAAAATATTTACTAAAATGAACTCTCAATTCTGAACATCTATGCTCCAAATGCAAGACCACCCACATACATTAAAGAAACTTTACTAAAACTCAAAGCACACATTGCACCTCACACCATAATAGTGGGAGATTTCAACACCCCACTCTCAGCTATGGACAGATCATGGAAATAGAAACTAAACAGAGACACAATGAAATTAATAGAAGTTATGAACGAAATAGATTTAACAGATATCTATGAACATTTTTATCCTAAAACAAAAGAATATACCCTTTTCTCAGCACCTCATGGTACCTTCTCAAAATAGACCATATAATTGGTCAGAAAACAGGCCTCCTATAAAAAGAAACTGGAGAGAACATACACTAACAACTTGACTGTACACTGTAAGCTCTAGAACAAAAAGAAGCACCCAAGAGGAGTAGATGGCAGAAAATAATCAAACTCAGGGCTGAAATCAACCAGGTAGAAACAGAAAAAAACTATACAAAATAGCAACAAAACCAGGAGCTGGTTCTTTGAGAAAATCAACAAGATAGATAAACCCTTAGCCAGACTAACCAGAGGGCACAGAGACAGTATCCAAATTAATACAATCAGAACTGAAAAGGGAGACATAACAACAGGAACTGAGGAAATTATAAAAAATCATCAGATCCTACTACAGAAGCATATACTCAACAAAACTGGAAAATCTAGATGTCGTGGGCAATTTTCTAGACAAATACCAGGTACCAAATTAAATCAGGAGCAAATAAAGCATCTAAACATTTCCATAACCCCTAAAGAAATAGCAGTAGTCATTAAAAGTCTCCCCACCAAAAAAATAAAGGCCATGACCAGATGATTTTAGTGCAGAATTCTTTCTGACCTTCAAGAACAACCTAATACTAAATCTTTTCAAACTATTCCACAAAATAGAAACAGAAGGAACACTACCCAATTCATTCAATGAAACTACAATCTCGCTTAAACCTAAACCTCACAAAGATCCAACAAAGAAAAAGAATTTCAGACCAGTCTCCCTTATGAATATTGATGCCAAAATACTCAATAAAATTCTCACAAACCAAATTCAAGATCACATCAAAACAATCATCCATCATGATCAAGTAGGCTTTATTCCAGGAATGCAGGGATGGTTCAATATTTGGAAACCCAACAATGTAATCCACTATAAAAACAAACTCAAAAAAAAAAATTCCATATGATCATTTTACTAGATGCTGAAAAAGCATTTGACAAAATTCAACATTCCTTCATAGTGAAAGTCTTGGAAAGATCAGGAATTAAAGGCCCATACCTAAACATAGTAAAAACAATATACAGCAAACCAGTAGCTAACATCAAGCTAAATGGAGAGAAACTTGAAGCAATTATACTAAGATCAGGGACTAGACAAGGCTGCTCATAATCACCCTACCTATTTAGTATAGTATTGGAAGTCCTAGACAGAGCAATTAGACAAAAAAGGAAGTCAAAGGGATACAAATAGGAAAGAAAAAAGTCAAAATTTCACTATTTGCAGATGATATGATAGTATACTTAAGTGACCCTGAAACTTCCACCAGAGAACTCACAAACCTGATAAAACACTTCAACAAAGTGGCTGGATATAAAATCAACTCAAACAAATCAGTAGCCTTCCTCTACTCAAAGGATAAATAGGCTGAGAAAGAAATTAGGGAAATGACACCCTTCACAATAGTCACAATTAATATAAAATACCTTGGTGTGAATCTAACCAAGCAAGTGAAAGATCTGTATGACAAGAACTTCAAGACTCTGAAGAAAGAAATGGAAGAAGATCTCAGAATATGGAAAGATCTTCCATGCTTGTGGTTGGGCAGTATTAATATAGTAAAAATGGCCTTCTTGCCAAAAGCAGTCTACAGATTAATGCAATCCCCTTCAAAATTCTAAATCAATTCTTCAATTTGCAAATTCATTTAGAATAACAATAAATCCAGGATAGCAAGAACTATTCTCAACAATAAAAGAACTTCTGGAGAAATCACCATTTCTGATCACAAACTGTACTACAGAACAATAGTGATAAAAAACAAAACAACAAAACTGCATGGTATTGGTACAGAGACAGGCAGGAAGGTGAATGGAATAGAATTGAAGATCCATAAATGAATCCACACACCTATGGTCACTTGATCTTTGACAAAGGAGCTAAAACTATCCAGTGGAAAAAGAAAAACATTTTCAATAAATGGTGCTGGTTCAACTGGAGGTCAGCATGGAAGAATACAAGTTGATCCATTCTTATATCCTTGTACAAAGCTCAAGTCCAAGTGGATAAAGGACCTTCAAATAAAACCGAATACACTGAAACTAATAGAAGAGAAGGTATGGAAGACCCTTGAACACACCTAGGCACATGGGGGAAAAGTTCCTAAACAGAACACCAATGGCTTATGCTCTAAGATTAAGAATTGACAAATGGGACCCCATAAAATTGCAAAGCTTCTGTAAGGCAGAGGACATCACCAATAGGACAGAACGGCAATCAACGGATTGGGAAAAATCATTACCAATCCTACATCCTAGAGAGGGCTAATATCCAATATGTACATAGAACTCAAGAAATTAGACTCCAGACAACCAAATAACCCTATTAAAAATGGAGTAAAGAGATAAACAAAGAACTCTCAACTGAGGAAACTTGAATGGCTAAGAAGCACCTTAAGAAATGCTCAACATCCTTAGTCATCAGGGAAATGCAAATCAAAACAACCCTGAGATACCACCTCACACCAGTCAGAATGGCTAAGATCCAAAACTCAGGTGATAGTAAATGCTGGTGAGGATGTGGAGAAAGAGGAACACAACTCCATTGTTGGTGGGATTGCAAGCTTGGAACAACAACTCTGGAAATCAGTCTGGCAGTTCCTCAGAAAATTGGACATAGACCAAAGCTATATCACTATATATGAATATATATAGTGATATATATGTGTATATATATATATATATATATATATATATATATATATATATATACAGCTATATGAAGACCCAGCTATATCACTCCTGGGCAAAAGATGCTCCATCATATAACAAAGATATATGCTCCACTATGTTCATAGCAGCCTTATTTATAATAGCTAGAAGCTGGAAAGAACCGAGATGTCCTTCAACAGAGGAATGGATACAAAAAATGTGGTACATCTACACAATGGAGTATTACTCAGCTATTAAAAACAATTAATTGGAGAAATTCTTAGGTAAATGGATGGAACTAGAAAATATCATCCTGAGTGAGGTAACCCAATCACAAAAGAACACACATGGTATTCACTCTCTTATAATTGGATATTAACCCAGAAGCTTGAAATAGCCAAGATTCAACTCACAGACCACATGAAGCTCATGAAGAAGGAAGACCAAGTGTGGGTGCTTCAGTCCTTCTTAGAATGAGTAACAAAATACTCAATGGAACAAATATGGAGACAAAATGTTTGACAGAATCTGAAAGAGGGGCTGTCCAGAGACTGCTCCACCTGGGTATCCATCCTTTGTGCAGTCACCAAAGGTAGACACTTATGTGGATGCCAGGAAGTGCAAGTTGACAGGAACCTGATATAGCTGTTTCCTTAGAGGTCTGCCAGAGTCTGACTTATTCAGAAGTGGATTCTCACAGCTAACCATTGAACTAATCAAGGGGTTCCCAATGGAGAAGTTAGAGAGAAGACTGAAGGAGCTGAAAGGGTTTGTGGCCCCATGGGGAGAGCAAAAATACCAACCAACCAGAGCTCCCAGGGTCTAAACAGACAGCCTGGGAGCATATAGGGAGGGACCCATGGCTCCAGCAGTACATGTAGGAAAGGATGGCCTTGTTGGGCATAGGTGGGAGAGGAGATCCTTGGTTCCATGTAGGCTTGACACCAAGTATGGGGGAATTTGAAGATGGGTAGGGTGTAGTGGGGGGTAGGTGGGCAAATATCCTCATAGAATCAGGAGGAAGGGGGATGGGATAGAGGTTTCCTGGGCCGGGGGCAGGGGGAGGATGGGGTAAAAGGATAACTTCTGAAATGTAAATAAAATAGTCAATAAAATAATAAATCATAAAAAGAAAAAATATACAAGTGTTAAAAAAACTAAAATAAATAAATAAGTAAATAAATAAAAGTTCTTTGTATAGCCAAGCAGCCAGAGCTTATCTTTGCTGCTACTGAAATTATTGGAATTATTTCTTCTTTTATGTCAATGCTTACTGCTACCAATTTTTCAGTCCACTCCCATCATTATGTTGAGTAACTTTAGCACTATGCTTGTAACTATAGAATTATTCCTGGGTTCGACAGCTTACATATTAATACGGTTTATAGTAAATAATCCAATTATTCATACTTCATCTCCATAGTGAATTACAACATTTATCAACAAGTGACTTTGTGACAGATTACTGAACTACTTAAATAATAGACCTTTCTATACTTACTTATCTAATTATTTGTTTAATCATTATCTAATTATTTAATAATCTAATGTATTTTTATACTTTGGGAAGCATAGTGTGATTTATTTTAAAATAATTGATGCAATATATCCTCTGACTGTATTTTCAAATATTGCCTGTAAAAATAGGTATTCATATATTTTCATTACCTTCTGAGTTATACTTCTTTGAGGAAGATTTTATGGAGACTCGTGCAACCCAAGCACCCATTTAAGTGTCTGCAATAACTGTACAGCAGGTTTTATATAGTCATAACTTGCTTCCATAAAAAGAACTTACCCTCTAAGTATATATCGAATGGTCACTTGAACTAGAATTAAAATCTACTATTAATTAAAGAGAGATTATGTTCCTTGTATATTGAAGAGCACAGAATTTCACTAATAGAAACACTTGGACATTTTTTTTCTTATTTCATGCTTATTCTCTACCTAATTTGTTGCCTGCAACAACAGTTTATGGTAATGTGAACCATATACTGATTGTGTCTGAGGAATCTAAAGCATGATTTTATCTATGTATTACAGTATGTACAGGAAAAAAGCTCCCATTTTAATTACTAATTATATGCACTTCATTGTTCTAACTTTTTTTGGAAGATGTAAGTGTTCATTTCAGTTATTTAAAATAAATATTCAGTACTTGTTACATTATATATATATATATATATATATTAGATTAATATGTAAAGCCAGACACAGGATAAAACCTTAGAAATGACATAAGAAGCATCTATGAGGTGGATGTCAGGACCTGACCTAAGCCTTCCAGAAATCAGCAAGTGTAGAAGAGTCTACTTCAATGACCATCTTTACAACTTTAGTTGATTTTCTTGATTATTGTGGTATACTTGTTTCAGGGAAGAGTGTCCACTTACTTAAACTACACTGGTCTTTGATATTCTCCTCTCTCATTAGCATGCTAAATAATCTCAGATAAAATCCAATGTAAATAGCATGCAGTCAGAGTGTGAACACACTAAAAACATAAAGGAAGATAATCCAAACACTCCCTGCATTTTTGTTATTTATCTTTTTGAAGTTGTGTGTGTGTAACCTGTCAATTTTTAAATTTAGCTCATTATTTTACCTTAAATTTAATATAGTTAAACAATAAACCTAAATGTAACTTCGTTTTTATGTGTTTTTTAATTTTTATTTATTTTTTATTTTATTTACATTTCAGATGCCATCCCCTTTCCCCATTTCCCCTCCCTAGAAAGCCCTATCCCATTCCCCCTCCTTCTTTTTGCTTTTATACGTTTTTTAAAAATGTTAATCAAAGGCTTTATAAGTTTGGTAATGTTCAATCAGAAGTGTAACCCAATACCCAACCTAGATATATAAACTATCTTTGACTGGTGGAGACATGTGAACATCTGCCTCCATGCCCCCCCTCTCTTTCTCTCTCTTTCTTTCTCTCATCACCTAGCTTCACCCTTCCTGTTAAAATAAAACTTTTCTCTCAATGTAATTAGATCATAGTTATTCCTAATTGTACTGATGAGGTACAAGATAGTCCTAGGTGAGGTACAAGATAGTCCTAATACCCAGTCCATCATTTTGTTGACTAACCAGAACCTCTGTCATCTGTCCTAACTACAGCACTTAGTTTTGAACCTGGCTTTTTTCTCGGCTTTAGAATGAATGTCAGCTGAAAACCGTCCACTCAGATCTGTTCTCTCAAAGTAAATAGCCAAGATTGGCTATGAGACTATAGGTCTTCACCCCGTCAGAAATCCAGAATGACTGAGTCAACTGAAAATTATTGGAAGCACTAAGCATAGCTTCTAAAACTTATTTATAACAGCCAGAAGCTGGAAAGAACCAAGATGTCCCTCAACAGAGGAATGGATACAAAAAGTAGTACATCTACACAATGGAGTATTATTCAGCTATTAAAAGTAATGAATTTGAGAAATTTATAGGCAAATTGATGGATCTAGAAATTATCATTCTGAGTGATTTAACCCAATCACAAAAGAACACACATGGTATTTACTCACTGTTAAGTGGACGGTAGCCCAAAACCTTTGAATAGGAAAACTCAACCCACAGACCACATGAAGCTCATGAAGAAGAAGGAAGACCAAGAGGGGATGCCTCAGTTCTACTTAGATTGAGTAACAAAAATACTCAAGGGAGCAAATATAGAAACAAAACATTGGACAGAAACTGAAGGAGGGGCCATCAGAAGACCATTCCACCTGGGTATTCATCCCATGTACAGTCACCTAAGCTAGACACTGATGTGGATGGCTGGAAGTGCATGCTGTCAAGAACATGATATAGCTGTCTCCTTAGAGGTCTGCCAAAGAGGATGATGCTCACAGCTATCCACTGATATGATTAAGGGTTTTCCAATGGAGAACTTAGAGAAAAGACTGAAGGAGCACAAAGGGTTTGTGACCCCAGGAGGAAAGCAACAATACAAAACAACCAGAGCCCCCACCCCCACCCCCGCGACGGTCTAAACCACCAGCCTGGGAGCACATAGGGAAGAACCCATGACTCCAGCAGTATATGTAGGGGAGGATGGCCTTGTCAGGCATAGGTGAGAGAGGAGTTTCTTGGTCCCATAAAAAAATGAACACAGAGTGCGTGGGGGGGGAATCTGAGGGTGGGGAGGGGGTAGTGGGGGGTAGGTACTGACATTGCCTCATAGAAGCATGAGGAGGGGGATGGGAAAGGAGGTTTCTGGGTGGTGGGAGGAAGTGGGGTAAGGGGATAAAATCTGAAAGGTAAGTATAATACCCAATTTAAATTTAAGTTCTACTTGGATGATTATGATATCAAAATTGAAATTTGACTGACCATGTAAATAGACAGTATTAGAAAATTTTCCTTATTATCTTCAGACTCCAAATGTATTTTTTTATTTATCATCCTACAAATTATACCTTTATATATCATTACGAATTATATGTTTCAATAGAAATGATAAATAAGAAGGAGTGAAGCCCAGATAAGCTGTTGTTATAAATTGGATCTAATTAAGGTTTATGATTATTTCAAAGAGAAACTGTGAGAACATAATGCATATTTTTAGATTGTCAATACATTTCTACTTCAAATAATGCTATTTATTTTAAGGTTACTTAATGATATATAGTGATTTGTTTTTACCAATGATGGTTATCCAGCAATCTAATATAAAATAGTTATATATGATCTAAAGCTGGTATTTTATTCTGTTCATGAAACAGATATCATCATTTGGTTCTTGTTAAGGTATACTGCCTTCCATACTGAATATTGTGAGTGAGGTTGTAATCATAAATATAAATTGTGTATATTTAACTTATTTTATATTAACTTTACCATAACATATTATTGAGCAAATATAAGTGTCTGAAACACAAGTCATAATTTTTATTTCTGACTGCAGGCTACTTCTTGAAAGTTATATACTCTTTATTATTATTATTGGTGGTGGTGGTAGTAGTAGTAGTAGCAGTATACACTCCAGATTTTATTCATACTAACCTATTATGAATAAATTGATACTAATTCCAGATAGTTGTGTCCTTATTCAAACACACAAACACACACACATGGATTGTATTATTTCATTGAGATTCAGGAACTTAAATACATTCATGAAATAAAGCTTCCAGATTCATCAACAATAATTTTCACCTAACACCCTAGTAAAATTTAAGATTTGCTGAACTATTTTGAGGAGTTCTTTTTGCTATGAAAGGAGTACAAATACATGGTAAAAAAAAAAAAAAAAAAAAAAAGTTTCTTTTTAAATCTCTTTAACTGTGTGGCCTAGGTGCACAGGTTTACTTTTCTAGTCAGAGTCCTCAAAATAGTTTATATTCAAATCTTATTGAGTAGTAAAAATTACTGTCTTAATTTGTAGGTACAATTGTAAAACAGTTTTATTCTGACACGAAAAACATAGCAAAAAAGTAACTGGCAAACATTGTACACCTAAACTCACATACTAAATCTTTTATACAATTTTATATTGTTAGGATGGCTTTACTTTTACTTATCTTATTGACCCAAGGCTAAGTTGAAAGTCAGATTCATTCACAAGTAGATATGTAAATCTTTTCCACAATTCTTAGTTGCCTATTTTTAATTTAATATGTTTATGTGTGCCTATTCTTTGCATAATTTTTAATTATCTCCCTGATTTCATTGACTTTTTGTCTTTTAGCTTTATAAGCAAAAAGAGATACTCTATGGACAATTGTAGAATAAAATCTCCTACATGCTTTACAACATCTGTTATAGCTAGTTTTATTTCGTTCATAACACTTCCATTAAAGTGTACATATTATTTGGTTATGACTGTTCTTATTTATATTATTCTCATCTGAGTACAGTTGTTATCTTTCTCAAAATAAAAAATTGGATATTTGGATTTTGATATAAATATTGGTGTGAAAAAGTGTGAATTCTCATTTAAGACAGCATGGCTGAGTTTAGGTCAAGAGATGACTTGCCAGCAGATAATGTTATGATAACTACTCTGCTAGAGTTCAGGAATAGGACACTAGATCCTGAGAGAGCCATCCCATGGATAAAGGACATCAGAAACCTGCCTGGAGACTTGGGGCTTTCAAAGACATCTGGCATTAGTCTTTTTCATGTGTGACCTTTCTTTAAAACGTAGTAGTGCTGAGTCTTCACTTCTCATAATCATTTCTTCTGTGGCTTCTCTGGTTCAATTATTTATAATTTTTTCTCTCACCTTTTCTTCTTAGATGAGACCCTTCAACATAATAAAATTGTAAATGATTGGTAAGAAGAAAATGAATGTCTTCCCTTAATATTACTTCCACTTAATCAAACAGTAACGAGAAGACAAAAAATGGCAGAGTGAAAATTCAGAACACTTTCATGCTTAGGGAAAAGTAACCATTAATTTATTTGTGAATGTGGATATGGTGTGTGGTTTGTGGTCCAGTGATGGCACGCTACTATGGGAATATGAGAAGCACTAACTCATTGAAATGAGATCTAGGAGACAAGGCAAGTGTAAGAAGCAAAAGGGGAGAGTGAGGAGAGGCAGAATGAGATGAAGCATGTTGCAAGGGTCTGGTAGAAAACAAATAATGATGGGGTATATATTATAATACATTCTATAAAAAATAAATTCTATAAAGGCATGACATTTTCAAATAATAAATACTATTCTTAAAAAGAAAACTTTCCTGTATTTGCCATATTACATTATTTATGCCATAAGTTTACGCTGTTTAATTATTTTCTTTTGGCATCACTAAGAAAGAAGAAGAAGTTACATGTTTAGATTATAGAATATGCTGTGTTTATAGATACAAGGCAGATAGGTAATGAAACTATTATGAGAATTAATTTAATTAGTATATCCATACTTTGGTTAATGCATATTTTCAAATTGATGACATTTAGACTCTTAAAGGCAAAAAATTTAAAAATAATTTAAATTAAAAATATTTTGAATTCAGATTTCTAGATGTGTCTGTGAAAATACTTTTAAAGACATTTATCTGAGGTGACAAGATCTACCCTTGGGGACAGTACTATTTTATAACCGGGAGACCCATGACTTAATGACAAAGAGAAAAAGGAGAAAATTACAGAAAATATTTGTGTCATATTTGTGTCTATGTTTATCTGTAAATAAATATATATGTAAGTATACATAGATATGATTTCTAAATATTTCCCAATAGTAATATACAATATTATGAATATATTGATTTTTCAGTAAGGTAAATTAAATAGTATAAACACTATGGGCACTTTAAATTTCCATATTATTAGTATAGTTTGCTATATGGTTTCATATAAAATTATTTGAAATATAGAAAGATGATCCCAAGTTCAGAATTCAGTCTAGCTTCCTGACAGCAGTAATAAGACAAGAACCTGGGCGAAGTCTTACAGGTCACATAGTTTTCATTGGTAGTAGTTTTGCCTGCTTGCACTTACTTGCCAGCACATCTGTTGGAACCTACCTCTTCAGGATTCCAGCTTATACAGAAGACCAGCTGAAACTACTAGACTTTTGGACTTCCCATTCACAGTTGCCTATTATTGGTTTGGTTGGACCGAAGACTGTTATAATATAATCTGGAGAACATCAGCTGCTAAACTCTGCTGCTTGGACTGGAAACAAAAGTCATGGCTTCGGTTGCATCACCCTCAGAAGAGCTGCCTGTAAGGAAATATCACCCAGAGCCCCACATGCCACCAGACATGAGCCGAGAACAAGCATGGACCTGAGCAATGGATAATTTTCAGGCCGTGAGCCATCCCTCCTGCCAGCAACCCTGGTGCTGTGAACCTGGGAAGTCCAGCATAGCCACACTTCTGTATGGAGCTGCATTTGGAGATGGGAAGAGACAGAAACGTGGTAGAGAGCCACATGTTGAGAACCCAATGGCTGAAACTTCAGAGAGACTTTGGGGTCCTCAAGAAGTAGGAGCCACTTCCAGGAGGGTTCAATGGCCCTGAAACAGCCAGATGATGACAGCGCCCACAGAGGTGAAGACATGCTTGCCCCAGGTGAATGCTGGAGCTGTGGGGGCTCCCAGAAACGACTAAAATCAGAGGTGTACATGACAGAGGAACGTGGAAAGGAAAGACACCCAAGCACTGTGAAGAGCCTACACCTTGAAATCCTTCAATATACTCACTGGGAGGAACCAGAGAAAAACTGAGCAAGAGCCTCATGCTCCCTCTGTGGACTTCAGAGCTGGGACTCTGCCCCACGTGCCCAGGAGCCTGGAAGTCTCTTTGTTTTGTCCTCCTGATTGTTCAATTGATATGTTAAGGGAATTTTCCTTAACTCTATGTGGAGTCACAGCATTCTGATGGAAAGTATACATAACGAAAATCTTTCCTCTCCAATAATAATAATAATAATAATAATAATAATAATAATAATAATAATAATAATAATAATAATAATATAATTTTCTTCTCTTTTTGTTTAAGCATTTCTGAAGCTTGCCCTTTACCTGAAATATAATTTGCAACACTCTCCATTCACGAGTACCCACCCAACAAACAACATGTGAAAGCAGAGTTACAAACATTCATCTTTCCTCACCATCGCACTAAACAGTGAGCTGCGTATTAAGTGTCTCTTGAGATTTGAAACGCAGAATTAAGATTTAACTCCCCCCAAATACAGGTTTTTAAATAAACTGATTACATTACAAATATTACTAACTCTTTTCTATTGTATATTTTCCAAGAAATAAACACAGGTTTCCGCAACTTATGCAGTTGTTAGGTGGAATCGCATTTACCACATGATTCTGCTAACTAAATAGAATAAAAACTAAATAGAATAAAGCTTGCATTGGATGACCCATGAGAAAATGCTATGTGTTCTTTTCAGATTTCTTCCATCCTTTCTCCTTCTAAGATACAAGGTCTAGGAATATTTAAACCAATCAACATTTTAATTGCAATATTATAAAATTAAACCCGTTTTCAAAGTGAGAGATGTTTGGTAGACATATCAGTAGCCACACATACAGAAAACCTATAGAATTATAAAAGTATTGGAAAGTTTTAATAATTTTATGATCTGTATGATCATTTAAGTGTTTGTGTATGAGTGTGTGTGTGTGTGTGTGTGTGCGCGCGCGCACGCGCGTGCACGTGTGTTTTCTCATATACACCCTACTTTCTCAGCATTGGTTTGATGAAGACTTCCACACTCTCATTACTTACTGTAAATGATCAGAACTGTGTAACCAGCCCAACTTGAGACCCAACTCATGGGCAAAAACCAGTCTCCGTCACTATTAATGATACTCTTTTATGCTTGTAGACAGGAGTATGCTGTCTTCTGAGAGGCTCCACCCAGTATTTGACTCAGATAGATGCAGACACCCACAGTCAAATAGTGGATGAGGCTTGGGGACTATTATGGAAGAATAGGAGGAAGGAATGCTGCCTCTGGGAAGATAGGGACTTCACAGGAAGTCCAACAGAGTCAACTAACCTGGACCCTTAGCATTCTCATAGTCTGAACCACCAACCAAAAAGGCTAGACCTAAGCCTCCATGCTCAAGTGTAGCAGATGTACAGCTTGAACTTTATGTGGTTGCTGAACAACTGGAGTGGGCATTATCTCAAAAGCTGTTGCCTGTAAGTGGGATGTGTTCTATTAGCTGAACTATCTTATCTGGCCTCTGTGGAAGAGAAAGCAGCTAGCCTTGCAGAGACTTGAAGTACCATGTTGTATGTGAGTGTGTAGGGGATACCTAGGGGGACCACCACTCTCAGAGGAGAAGGAGAAGGGAATGAGATAGGGTTGTGGAAGGTATTGACTGGTAGAGGGCACTATGTGGGATGTAAAATGAATAAGTAAAAATAAATAAATAAATAAATAAATAAATAAATAAATAAATAAATAAATTTAATTAAATAAAAGAAAAAAACCTGGAGCCTTAACTAGGTCATATCATGCTTATGTATTTGTATTACTGTTGGGTCATTGGTTTGGTGCTGTTATATATCCAAATGCTAATTAGTGGCTCCCAGGATCTGTTTGCCTGCAGATGAGCAAATTCCTAAATACACCAGTCTTTATTGTCTAAACCTTGCTCCTGAACTTAAAGCTATTCGTTAAATAAAAGTGGCTACAGCCAGTTACTAGGAAGAGTAGAGGTAGGCAGGTTTTCATTTAACTGGCTGGGGATCACAGCCCAGAATAGAACCAGTTTAGAAGAAGAAAGAAATGGAAAGCACAGGAGGTCTCCATTAGATGTGATGGGCTAAGGCATGTCTGATGTAGCAAGCTTAAACAGCAAATCCTTGAAGAGTGCACGTGGGAAGTATATCATCTGGCAGTTATAAAAATCGATTAAAGGTAATCCCCCAGTATTTGTGCTAAGCTGATTAACTAAATCTATAGGACTCTGCCTCAATAGTTGGGGAGCTGGTCAGGTCATATTAATAATTAATAGAGTTTATTAAAATCTATTTGCATCTTACTTGTTATGCTATGTGCTGAATACACCTGAAGCACAACCAGCAGAGGTGAGCAGCAGCAAGCATCCTGTTCTCTGAGATTTGTTGTAAGCATCTCCCTGCTCTCTAGAGGAGTTCTGCTGGCATCAGGAACATTCAGCCAACAAGAGGGACAACCAGATGGCTAAAGGACAGCGTGTCCAGCTCTTAAGTGTGGTTTGTATACCCAGTGAGACTCCCTTAAAGCAAACTAATTTTTGCTTGCAAGCAGGTGTCACTTGAAAATACCTTCTTGATTAGGGGTGGTAGCCTGTATTCATTTCCCCTTTCAGTGCTGGCGTCCCATCTGGCTTGAACCTGTGTAGGCCCTGTGCATTCTGCCACAGTCACTGTGAATTTACAAACATATCTATCCTGTTGTGTCTGGAAGACGATTTATTTTTGAAGTCATACATCCAATGTGGTCCTTCCATTCCTGCCGCATCCTTTTCACCTAGCTCCCTGAGCTGCTATGTAGAGGGCTTTCATGAAAAGATCCCATTTATGATGGAGTATTCCAAAAATATCTAAATATTTTTACATATTTTTTATAATTTTTTTGTGACAAGATACCGAAGTTTAACTTTGTGCCATCTGGTGAAGTTCAGAGAATGTTATGTGAGTTTTTGAGTAACTTTCAAATTTTTTTTAAGTTACACTTGAAAACTAAATAAAATGTGTTCTAGCACATACTGCATTTCATATGAAATACATGAGAAGATACAGACAGATCAAGATGAAAATGAGCGAGAAGCATCCCTCTTGCTAGCAGTTTTCACACTTCTGGAAGATGCTCTTATATGCTGGCTTCTGGGAGGACAACAATTATTTAATTGAACAATGAATCTCATGCATACAACACAGACCATCCTTGCAAGATATTTTCACAGGTGCGAAAGTGGCAGAACTACTATAATGTAGTTAAGCACTATCTGATGGCACTTGAGTCTCCTCTGCCAGGCAGAATTTCTGCCTGGTAACTAGTCAATGCCTGCCAATGCCTTAGACTATAGGCAGAAACTAAATCTATTAGACAAAACTCATCCTAATTTCAATCACAGATACTTCTCTTTTAAATGGAGAGTAGTGCGTACTTAGGAATGATTGCCTAAAATGTTGGGAATATGTGACAGTTGAATATTCAGCCACAGAACAGGAAATTTATACCACTATTGATAATTCCTAGAGAAGTGTTGGACGATAGGGAGAAAATCTGAAGAAATGTTTTATCGAAACTTCAGTGATATGGCACATCACTTGAAGCTGCCTGCCAGCACTGGGAGAGCAAAAGATGGAGTTTGTTAATAGCTAAGCATGTAACAAGGAACCAAGCTAACGGAGACCTAGCTCTCCTTGATGAAGCAATGAACGTTGATGAATGCTGATGGATGAAGAGCTATTTTCTTCAGATGTGTATCTTCTCATGAGTTTCTCATGAGTTCTGACAGATAATTCTAAAGGTCACAAAGATGGCCTGTTTTTATTGTTGTTGTTTTGGTTTGGTTTGGTTTGGTTCATTTTTTTGTTTTTTATTTTTTGTTTGTTTTCTTTTTTAACACTTACAATAATATTGTTACTTAATACTAATCTTTGGCAAATTTGGAAATGAAATAAATTACCCAAAAGAAAAAATAATATATTTAAAACAATGATAAATGATTTTGAATGACCCACACTTCCAACATTTCAAAAAGTATAAAGAACTGTATATGCGACAGAAATAACATAGCCAATGTTGATAAGGTATTTGGTGATACGAACTGAGGAATCTGTGGATAGATAGGATGTTTGCTTCTTTTAATAGGTATTGCTACTTCTGTTATTCATACTATGGTCTTTCGTGTTATACCTTTATGTATAATAATCCTGTTGTACATTGCATATAAACATAATGTCAAGTATAGCCAAAGAGAGTAATAATCACATTTGTATTATGAGAGAAATTAATATTGATATGATCCTGAATTTTCTTTCTTAATGTGTTTACCAACTCATTGTATATTCTGAATTGTGACTCATATTGTCACCTCTTTAAAAAAGCCTTCCTAGAATCATGTTACATATAGCAACACTAGGTTTTTGAATGTACAGAATGTGTGTTTTAGACAACAGAGGAAACTTTTAACTAAAGCTCACAGATATAAGAAAGAAACGATATCAACTAAATGTTTGAGAAGTTTGGATGACTCATAAGAACATTACAGCTGTGGATATTTGGAAGGCTAAAGATCTAGAACCAAAATACCTTAGGCATTTTGTACCAGTATAAGCAACTTACCGCCTGACTCGCTCTCTTAGTTAACATCCTTTCAACTGTCTGGTTTAAAATCAGTGAAACACAAAGCAAAAGAAGGGGGCATATATGTAGGAGAGAACTTAAATGGAGGAGTAGGGAAAAAAGAGGAAAGGAAAAAAAAGGCAGCTTTAATCTCTTTACCTGTGCTCACTTACTGGGCCAAAGGTCATCTGATTTGGCTGCAAAGAATTAAATCAGGCCAGGTTGGAGGGGTTCACAGTACAATTGAGGTTGTGATAATTTTAATGAGTATAATTAAACTTCTTATATCTTAATCACAAACAGAATATGATGGCAATTTTCGGGATCAGTACATTTGTAATTGCCAGGAAACAATGATAATCCCAAGCTATAGGGAATACACAAGATTAATGTATAGACCAACTGTCCTATAAAGATCCCATGCTTCTGCGATGACTAAGGGAACATATAGAGAACACAAAGAGGCCTGCATACTTCAGTACCTGAGGGAGTGCATCAGTCTCTCAGGGAATGTGTGCCAGGAGCTATGGACTAACATGAATACTTTGATTTGTGCCTCTCAAGGCAACTAAGCCAAGCCAACACCATAGTTTTCTGCACAAGGATAGGGTGGGAGAAATCAGAATGCATAGTACACATATGCAATTGTCAAAAAACAAATTTAATAAAATAAATTTAAAAATATTTCATATATATACTTGAAATCTGATGTTATTAAAAATCAAGTTTTAAAGTATACTAAAAATTAATTGTATTTTTAAAAAATGAATAAGTAATTCTGTTTCTTAAATAACACTAAATATATCATCTTGAACTCAGTTGCTCTTTTTATATGTATAATCAATTGTATTGTAGTATACTAATACTAATATATAACAAAATACTAATGAATGTCTGATGTCAGAATTTTTATCTAGATTCTGTTCAAAATGCGTACATTAAATAAATTAGAATATGTATACATATATATAATATGTGTGTATGCTACTTATCCATTTATATATAGATATAGATATAAAATCTTGAACATGTTTATTCTAAATTTTAAAAGAATACAAATTAACTTTCAGTCATTGTCCTTGGAACTGAAATTCAGTAGAATAAAAGATTTCTAAATTAAATTTAAATTAAAGAAGATTTTTATGTTTAATCAAATAATTGTTGAAAATGCTTAGGTTCTGGGAGATAGAAAGAAAACTCAGAAAGTTTCAAATGAGTACATATCTTTCAGATAATCTGAGGTAGATTTTCAGTACTCACTTAAGGCTTCTGCAAAGATTACAATCATTCCCCAACTTACACTCAAACAAATTAAAATACACACAAATAAGAAATAAAATTAAAGTTTATTCCTACTAAACAACACTATATATTGCTAAATAAACCATCAAAATTAAGAAATATTCATTACTGAAATCATTCCTTAAGAGGGACTACTACTTTATTTTACTTTTGTAGTTACTGGGATCAATTTATTTTTATTTTATTTGTTTCTCTCATATGTATTACAATTTGATCAGTTTCCTGTCTCTTCACTCCTCTCAGTTCCTCCACGACTCTCCCTCTCCCACAAATTAAAAGCCTAAAGCATATGAAATAATTTGTCTGCCCACAAGCTCCCTATATTTAAGATAATTCATTATTAGATGTCATCATCAAGGCATTAAAATTCCTATAAAACTATTCCTATGAAAAGCTTAAAACACAATTTTATTTTGGCTACTGCTATACAATGAATGCTATATAGTAGGTGAGTTATGTGAAAGTACGGAATGATTCACTGATTTGAGGATTGGTCTATGTGATTGGACCACTTCTCTTTGCTGATAGTTGTGGGTGGGGCTTAAGTTTCTACCATTTTATAGAACTCTGGATATAGTGACTAAATAATATTGCTAAGGAATGACCTCAAGCTTCTGAGACAAAACTCTTCCTTTTATTAAAAGTTTATTTCTAAGAAAACAAAAAATTAAGAAGCATTCCAGAGTAAATGATCCATCAAAGGATGCTTGGTACTTTGGATAAGGGAGAACCTTCTGAACTTTTGTCAAACAGAAGGAAGCCTAAGGCCACCTTTGTCATTATCTGAGTGAGTCACATAGCAAAGAGCCAGACTGATCACTCTTTGAGTTTTTCAGTTCCACATAAATACACATACAAACACATGAGATGCATTGTATGAACACATGCAGATTGGGCCCGTTTAATGAAGTATTGTTAATAAGCTGAAGCTTCCTACTTGCTTCAAATACCAATGTATGTTGAAATATAGCTACACTGCATATATTTACTGCAGTGTCTCTTAGCACTGCCCTCACATCCATATTAATTGTTCAACCATTTTCACTCATTTGGTAAATATAGAGTCAGGTCAATAAAAGAAAGGCTCTCTTTGAAGTGCACAATCCTGCCTATAGCTTTTGCTCAATAATATCGGTCCAAGTTGTGCTTAGCTGCTCTGAAGGAATTCTCAATTGATACTTTTTTACTCCAACTTCTCTAAATAGTGAATCCAGTTACCAAGGTTGCATCCTTTTTTGGGCCACCAGAAATAACATCCCAACACATAGCATTTACACATTATAATACGGGTTGCTGCCAGAGCCAATTATGCCCTCAGACAAGAAGCTGACAATATAATTAGCATGGAACAAAAACATTACATTGTTGTATACTTTCTTTCTACCTAGTGGTATTAATGGTTCTATTAAAAGAACAAAAAAGGGAGGTTATAATATTTGTTCTCACAGTAACTTTCTCTAAATATATAAAGAAAAGCAATGATTAGTCATTTTTATTCATTTAATATTCACTGTGTTCACTTTCCAAAGCACAAAGGCCAAAAAAGAAATTAACCTTTGCTTTTGGTTTGATAGAAATGAGACTAACGTTAGAATCAGCTAGCATTAATATTGTTAAATTAAAGCTGCTAGGAAGACAGATGATGGCTTTAAAATAACCCCAGATGGTTAGTGGTAGATCCCTCGAAAAACAAAAATTCCAGCCTGTTTAGTTCAAAGATCATTAGTTCCCTTATTCGGCAATTTGGGGCTTTACACTCATAATGTGAGAAACACACTGTGTTATCTAACAGAGTGTGTGACCCAGGGCTAATTAAAAGGCACACATGAGCAGGGCAGGGTGCAGCAAGGCTGCTTCATTACAAGTGGTAGTTGCTCCCTTGAGGCAGAACATCACAAGATTCTTGGAAGTGGTCCAAGGCATCAGTCAAAGGCAATGTGGTTTCCAGATAGCAAGGCTACTGAATAGGATCACAGCTCTGGGAGCTGTTTGATCTGAGGGCGCTTTTTATTTGTTTGTCAGTTTGGAGAAATAGAAGACCTCAGAGGGAATTGAGCATGCAGACAGAAATGGAATATGACCTTTGCAGCTGTCAGGCCAGACTTGGTGCTGGGAGGCTTCCTTTACTACTAGTGTGTTTGGCAGTCTTTAAGTGGAGATTGACAGATTAATTGAAAATCTGAAGAGGATGGTGTAGAGACTTCCCTGATGTTGCGATTGCCATCCATTGGCCCCTTCACCTCCTAGAATAGGCTCTATACTAACTGGAAGACAGCCATCTAAGAAGAAATGAGATCATGTTCAAGACAAGAATGATTCTATAAAGAGTCAGCAAGAGAGTTAGAAAACTCTCATGATAATGTAAACTCTAGTAATCACACTTTGAGAAGCAGTGCAACCTCCATGAAAGAATAAGACATTTCTGAATTGTTTTTATAGGAGATCAAGACATTTTCAACATGCAACTAAGATGGAATTCCATATGTAACATTATATAAAATGTGTTATATATATTCATGCAGTGGTAAGCCAAGCACCATTAAAATAATGAGACATAAAAGACAGAGTACTCTAAAAGAATAGTATGTATTTTGTTTTCATGTGTTTATTGGTTAGACAATGTGTGAATCCTGTGTTAGTTGTATTAGGTGAATAGTACATTATATGTAATATTTTCAGTAGATTTGATGTTTCTAGAGAAAAGTAATCTTGAGTTTTAGAAAGGGAGTACTCAATGGACCTTTGTTCAATGACGTAGATGCCAAAAAATGTGTATTATATAATAAATACATACCTGGTATGTTCTGTGTGTTTATGAATCATAATTATAATATTTTATGCATGTAGAAACTGCATATATATAGAAGGTTAATAGAAAATACTATATTCCATATGCATTTCAAGTAAGAAATTTAGTTTTTAACTTCATTTATATGTGTGTACATATGCCGTATTTTTAATGCAGATCAATATCTTTGCTTTAAGAATAGGTGGTGTTACTCTGTGCACATGCATATTATATTTGCTACATGTTCAAACTCCTTCTAGTAATAATTTCCTTTCATCAAAAGGAGTGGAGAATCTCTGTGTCAACTTATAAATCTTGTCATTCAGCTATATTCCTGACAGAATACTAACAAGGACAATTCTTAGACTTTGCTTCTCACTCTGCAAAAACCTTCAATTTTCTTAATGAATCACTTTTCCAATTACTTTATTTTATAAATATAATTATAAACAGCTCAAACAGAGAATAAATAAATTTTTTCTGCATCTTATGATGGAAAAATCTCAGTAGAGAAGTGCTCAAATGAGTTATGGGGGCATCATAACTTAGAGAGAATAAGATATGAATGGAGAAAACTTTTTTCAATCTTTCAAAGTTTTAGCAAAAGTAATATTACCATGCACATAGAAAGTTGTCAATCAATTCTATCTCACTGATATAGCTAAAGAGTTCAAAGTTGCTAGAAACTAAGCAAAGGCAACTATAAATACTGTAATGAAAGTAAAAATAGATCATCAGAAACCCTTAAGAAACTGTGGAAATGATATAACTAAGTTCCATAAACAAAATCTTGCAACCATTACTGAGTAAAATTTTGAATTTCAAACATTTGAAACAATTTAAAATATAACTTCAAATATATTTTTCTATTAATAAGAGAAATTTTGAAAAGGGAAAACATAATGTAATTACTAATGATTAAACTGAATTGCTATTAAATTTACCTTTGCTTATAAGTTAATACAAGCTATGTAAGCAGGTTGAACTTTTAAGAGTAGAGAAGAAATGTATAGAAATTTATTATAAACTTTCAGAAATAAATACAACACATGCTTATTGAATAAACTCTTGTTTATTTCTCAGTTTGATATTGGTTTTTAGAAACTGTTAGCTCACAATTACTTTAATTTTAAAAACATCACTCTGCTCTGTTGTGGTGATAATATACACGAAGCCATATTGCCTTCTCAATTTTTTCCTTACTAGTCAAATACATGGAAGAAAATTTTAGAATTGACATGTTGGAGCATTTATGTCATAAATAACTTGCTTGTTTGTGTAAAGCAATTGTTAGAGAAACACTGCCTAATAACACTTGTAGAAAGGTAATATTTATGTGAGTCTACTAACTTTGTGTTTTCCAAAGAAGGTGATGCCGGCAAGATCCTGACTCATCAAAACGTATTTCAGCATTCAAGAATTAAACACTGGATGTCTGATATGGCAACACCAAGTGTAACTAATTCAAGTATTAATGCTAATACACCTAATTTTCATTGATATTTCTACATGATATATTTACTATACCTAGCAGAAGCTTATATACATGGTCATAATATAAAACAAGTTTGAGAAGAAGAAGTTACAGACTTTTAATAAGCATGAAACTTAATTGATAGAGATGAGTAATACTCAGAAGACAAGAGCTACTGACAGGTCAGACATTACAAGATAATTTGATCATTCTGCAAAAATGATTTTTGGGAAGCCAATTATCTGTCTTTACCTTCCACAGTATTTGACATTCTGTGATCCCATTCACTTCCTCAGCCTTGTTTCTTCCTCTTTCCTAAGAACCAAGTCCTATGTGATAAGAACCAGGTTGTATATTCTAGAATAGCTCTACAGCCATATCATTTGCATCAACAAACAACAATGCATCCATATAATTTTCTAATATCATTCTTTCAGTGTTACAAATAAAAGGTTAACTGGAAAAGACTATAGGTTCTCAGACAAGATATTAATATCCATTAGTATTGTATCAGCTGTAACATTTACTAGTGCCAAAGTGTCATATTTATTTAAAAACATCAAGCCATGAGATTGATTATTTTAATCTGGATGTGGTAAATCTGGAGCTGAACTTGTAAATAAAGGTCAGAAAACATAAGGTAAAGAAACATAGCATCTATGAAAGGTGAATAGGCTATTGTTTTAAGAAAGAATGAGCTGGTTACATGAGGAAGTTGAGTAGAGAAAAGTAAGACGTGATATAATTATATTTCAATTTCAAAAAAATAATCTATATGAAGAATCAGTCTAAATAGAGACAAAAGACCATTTCAGAATCAATGAAGAACATTGTGTCAGGACATTTGAAGTGGAGTAACCACTAGACATTGAAGATAGGAAGGATGGAAGTCACTGTAACCAAACATATTTAGGATTAATCTTTGTTAAGTCAATTTGAACAAAGGAAATTATAAAAATAGATGTGTCAAGCAATTATTGTAGTTGACAATTTTAACCTGTGTTGTTTAATCACATTTTTGCAGGGCTATCCTTTTGAATAGCAATTTCAATGTTAGAAAGTACATATTTAACTATTGAAATAAGGGTAGATTAAATTTTACATACTTTGCATTTGATGGTCCCTTTCAAATTTAATTAAAACAATAACTTGAGTACTCATTATTTGTTGAGATCATATATTTCCTCAAAGATCATATTAAAGATGCTGGCCAATATCTGATCCTATAAGGAGGTAGTAGTAACTTTAAGATAAGGGTGATATAAGAGTTAAATTTTTGAAGGCATGTCTGCTTGAGAAGAATTTGGGACATTGGACTAGTCTCTATCTTATCTTATCTCCTAGACACCACGATGGAAAAAACTTTGCTCCACCATGATGGTTGCCTCAGCACTTCCCCAAAACAACGGAGACAAATGATAATGGGCTAAAACCTCTTAAACTGAGCCAGAAAAGAGTTAATTAATGTTATCAACCTCAGACATGAAGGGTTACTCACTCACTTCTATACTCGAGTAAGGCATCTGGACAAAACATAAAATCAAGAATTTTAATTACAATTAGGTGTAAGCTTGGTTTTAACTGTGTAATGAAGAAGACATAAATCTAAATATAAATATCTAAAAAAAGATAAATGTTTGTAGTAAGGACATAAATATGTAATAAACAGTAATTGATTAGAAAACAAGCATAAATAATTTTATTCATGTTCTCAACTGATTTTGTTATAGGTTCATAAGAAAATGTTCTAAAAACAAATTGTTATATTTTGGTCTTTGAAATAGATGTAGTTCTTTAAAGCTTCCATGTCTTCACAAGCTGCATATAAACACATCAAATCAAATCATGATTTCTGTCTAAAGGAGATATTGCCACATGGTAGTCAGCTATAATTCATTAGTAAAAATATCTCCAGAGCCAGACCTGTTCAAGCATACACCCAGATATCAAACTATTTCAAAAGCAGTAGTTTGTCCATGTGTGACACCATTGTACCTTGCTTTTGTTTAATGAAATGACATACTATAGAATGTATGATAGAGTATTACCTGTATAGTTACTCTCCAACATCAGGTGTCATGATGATTAATCTCCCCGCCCTCGGTTATAGGAATAGAAGTAATTCAATTATGGATCCATACTAGAAACCTATTACTAGACATACCACAGTGAAGCCCACTGACAGACAACTATGCTTGCAATCAAAGCAATAGATTAGAACTGATCCAGTAAAGCTCCGTTAGCTAAATGAGTCATTTCATCACTAAAGGATTTTTTCAAATCAGAGCAGCAGATATGGAAAGAAAAGACTACATTAATGAATAGGAATGATAATTAATAAGTAACTTTTCTGTAGAAAAAAAAGCATCCTATTGTTGACATCTAATACTTAAAAAATAACCTTAGATTATTAACTTCTGATTAAGTCAAAATCTTGTAAGGGTGGCTGCAGTTCTCTTAAGCCATGAACACATACCAGTGGGTCAGTGTCACCCCAATGTTTATGTGACTTAGGCTGTGTGATGAAGATGGGCGATGGTAGCGCACGCCTTTAATCCCAGCACTTGGGAGGCAGAGGCAGGTGGATTTCTGAGTTCGAGGCCAGCCTGGTCTACAGAGTGAGTTACAGGAGGACAGCCAGGGCTACACAGAGAAACCCTGTCTCGAAAAACAAAAAAACAAAAACAACAACAACAACAACAACAAAAAAAGATTTGACATTGCTTTCTGATGGTTTCAGCTATGAATGTGACATAGGTGCTTAGGTCTGCCTACTACATGATAATTTTCTCAGAACCATGTGAAATTATGCAGTGATAGATGTGTGATAATTTTCCTGGGGACAATGGTCAAACATCACTCAACTCAAATAGGGAGTCATATATATATCTAAATAACAATTCTGTCAAAATCCAATGCAATGAAAAATAAGATTTGTATGGTTACTTACAGGAATGTGTTTGAAGGATTCATTGCAGATGTATGGAAAATTCAATGATGGCAGCATCACTACCCAGCCCAATGTGGGTGATGACACATCTATTTTTAAATCCTGGCTAAAGAATCACTTCTAGAATTATCAGCCATGTAACTCTCTCCTCAGCAGTACTTAAAGCTATGCATCCTTGAGGGGGATGGTATTATGTATTTTGTCAATTTGAAGGAACTGCTGAAACGTACAATGTGTAAACTTACTGAGGTTTCAAGTCTATTTCTGTGTAATTTTCTGAGTCCTAATGGGAAGAATCCCTTTTTAGAACTTGGTCTTAAGAAACTCTCCTGTAGGGTAGATGATTCAATTCAGGGAAACTTCTAAACAGAAATAGAAGACAAGGGGTGTGGGGGAGAAGGACAAGGTACCTGGGAATTTCAATACCCAAGACAAACTTGGGATTTGGCCTCTTTGCCCTAGAACTAAGCATGCTTGTTTAAATATTTCTTCTAAAGCTCTTGTCCTGCGTCAGGTGACCACTTGACTTTGTGAGAAAAAAAAAAGGAAAGAATAAACAAAAATAATCTAGGAAATAGACACTATGTGCCTGAGAAGAAATAAGAGATAAACTAATTTTAATGATGATTATTTTCATTTATCTCATGAAATTTAATTACATAAAATTAAACGTAAAATTAAAATGGCTAAATGTATCCCAGATGTTTAGCTCTCTAAATATTCCTCTCTTCCTTTTCTTGGCTTTATGAATATATCCTTCTATTCAAGGTTATGTGTTTGTTTAATGTTTATTTTAAATATGTAATCTATTTTTTTATTTTACCATTCATACAGTCATTGAGTGTGTGGTATAAAAAATATGTCTGTCAAATGGCAAGCAGAAAGTAAATTAAACTAAAATATAACGAAACATTTTAATAACTACAAATCTAGTATAGAAAATCTATTTTTTTTTAGTATAAGAAATCTTAATTTGGTACAGCATACTATTTATTTAACTTGTATTCAAATATTGTCTTTAAAAATTAGATTTTTATTAACTAAATATGCAAAACACAGCTTGCAAGATGGTTTACTTTATTTTATTTACCTAGACTAAGGAAACAACACCAGACCTTGAATATATTTTAGATAAGGATGGATTACTGCATACTGATATTTGTCTCATGTAGATATAGACAGAGCTAGAAATAGATAGATAAATATATAAAGACAACCTTATTAATAACTTATTAACAAGGTTTGTGGTAAATAGGAGTTGCAAACAATATGTGTTTGATTAAGACTTGTGAATTTGACTTTAGACCCCAGGGAAGGGGAATGTCTACTATGGGTGCTCTCTTTCAGACGTAAGAGGAAGGAGGAATGCAATGAGGAACAGTGGGAGGTGGACAGAGAGGCATTGGAAATGCCTGGAATGTAAATAAACAAAATAATAATAATAATAATAATAATAATAATAATAATCAGTAATAATAATAAAAGACTGATGAATTCTTAAGCTTATAAAGGTCATTTCAGACCAACAAATATGATTTAAATGTGTAACCACTTATGTCTTTCCTAATTATGCCAAGCTTTAGTTAGAGTACCTGAGTCATGCAAAATTGATATTTTATAAAAGAACAGTATAACAGGATTAGAAAACTGAAGTTCTAGCTTTCTTTGAAATGAGTACATGGTTTCAGTGTTTATTTTGATACTAATTTTCATAAAACTCAAAAGTCTAAATTTTAAGTCTCAATTTTAACAAGGATAAAAGATTAAAATTCCAATCTTATAACCATATTAACTTACAAACTTTAAAGTACAATTAAAACATGCAAGCTAATGAAAATTTGTAAAAGAAATTAAAATTCTAGGTAGCCCATATAAAAGACACACAGTTTGGGTAATTTATTTATAAATTGTAAGCCTAGATTAGGCACATCATGCAGGCATTCTAACTTATATCCCAGCAATATGTCCTTCCCTTCCTTGGGGCCTAAAGTCTGAATTCACAAGACTTAATCAAACACACGTTGTCCGTAACTTTTATCTACCACAAATCTTGTTAATAAGTTGTTAAAAGTTTATTTTTATCTATCTCTCTTGATACTTGTTATTTGTTGTGACCCTGTTCTCGTTTACCTCCTCTCATGTCAGTTTCCTTCTCTCTCAGAGTGTCCTTTCTTTTCTCCTTGTGGCCTTGTGGCTGCTACCTGCAACTGTCAACCCAGAAACTTAAACTTCATCCCTCTTCATTCTTCCTAATAATTGGCTGATGCCAGTTTTATTTAACTAATAGGTTTTAATAGGGAAACAAGTTTTAAACATCAAAGGGTAGTATATGACGGATTCCACTAGTCCTGGACAACCAGATCTTGGCATCCAGAACTTACCATTTGAATACAAGCAACATTAGACCAAATTCCCTAAAGACACTTGAGGGTCAACTGCCCAACTCTACCTTGGCAAGGCAGGTCAGTAATGATGATCCTCTGGATCCTTACACCTGAGTAGAAATGTTAATGGTGAGGTCACATGAGGAAATTCCATAAGAATCATGTGATTCATTGAGCATTAGGTCAGCTCACTAATGTCCTTGAAAAAAATTACAAACAGAGGGCAATGATTGTTATGAGGCAGGTAGAGATCTGAGGCAAAATAAAAGATATCTGTGAAGAACCCACAGGTGACCATACTGAAAGTCCAGCAGTATCACTGATAAAAGACTGGGACCATAGATCAACAAGTATGCTCCAATACTCCAATGTGGTAGTGCTGACGGCAGGCCCCCAAAAGAACTTGTTTGTTGCAGGCAACAGAAACTAACATTATTTCTCAGAAGTTCTTAACAGGTGTCTGACCACTCTTAACTATCTCAGTAAGCAACTCATTTATCTGAAGAAGACCTCATGTTCAACAACTGTTCCAGTTTTTGAGCAGACTTTTTCTGCTATCTACCCATATAAAACCTAGTAAGCATTTGTGTGTTTGTGTGTGTGTGTATGTGTGTGTATTGTATATGTGTATGTATATGTATAATTGTACATATATATATATGTATTTTTCTAAATTATTCTCTCAACAGAGAATAGATCTTCAGTGGTTTCTTGCTGCTCCTAATTACCAATACTACCATGACATGTTATAATAATTTTTCAGTCATATTTAAGAATAAATAAGAATCTGAAGATGCATTTTATGGGCTTAGAGCATACCTGCACTTAAGACACCATGTTAAAATGAATATATAGAAGCAAGTACAAGCTGAGAAAAGGAAGCAAACTTCCTGGAATTCTGGAAAGACAGATATAAAGCCAATTATAAAGAGGTAAACAAATATCTAGTCTTTAGAAGATGTTACACTTAAAGCATTAGGGTTTTTTGTTTGTTTGTTTGTTTTTTCTTTTTCTTTTTTTGTAATGGCATAGCCTCATCAAACGATCAAATGTGGCTCATAAAGTTAATGAATGCAACCAGAACAGGATCATTTTCAGACTGACAATTTGAAACAGTTGCTTTCCTGAAATTCACTGATAGCCAGAAAACCCAAAACAGATTGGCTTCTTAGACAATAAAGATTTAAATGTCAAAAGTAAGTTTTGGAAAATGCAATAAATTAAATAAAAAGTATAGAAGAAACCAGAAGGAAGATTGACCTAGTGGAGGACAGAGTCATTTAGCTCAAAGAGAGCATGCAGGAAAACATATTCTCAGAAGTGACCAAAGAATTCATAAAAATTTAAATAATGAGAATCTTAAGTGGAGATGGGTGGGTAGGTGGGTCAGTGGGTGAGGGGGTGGGTAGATGAATGGAGGAACACTCAGAGGAAAATGAGAAGGGAATGGGGTGAAAAACTCTGGGGGAGCGGGCCAGCAATACCTGGGAAGGGAGGCACCAATTGGAATATAGATAAATAAAATAATTTAATAAAATAAAAGAGTAAATACTCATTAATGAATTTAATGAATGATCTTGAAGTATCTAAGGGATATGAAGCTTTCTCAAAGAAGAACATAAATGTTCTCAAATGTACAGACAATACAAATATCCAGGTGCAAAGAGCTCAAAGGTCATAAGGCATAATTATTCAAAATATGTTTATTGAAGGAATTTTCACCTTAGCAAAAAAAAAAAAAACAAGCTAAATCAAAAGAACAGAATAAGAATAATAGTAACATCTCAGTGAACAATACACAAACTTGTGAACTAATACTTAGATATTAATGACAGATAAGCATCACTCTACACACAGGTGATGAGGCAATATTTCTCCAAAAGATCTGGCCAACAAGAATCACTAAAGATAGTTGTTCATATTGAAAGAATGAGATGCTAATAAGCAATAAACAAGGAAAGATAAAAACTCACTTATAATAATTATTATGGAGACAAATTAGGACTGCTATAATAACATCAACATGGTCCATTAAACATTCACTTAATTTATTTAGTGTGATTCATTTCATATAGCTGGAAATACCTGCTGCATTCATTTATTGCTTCTTGTATGTGAATAGATGTAGGACTATTCATTGGTACATGGATAGCCTCTCAGAACTCCTATTATTTGCCAACAGCCTCATTATTTCCTCTTAAAGCTATCATGGTGTTTAAGCTGCTAGGATTTTGAGCAAATCATATGCATGTAGTAATATTCACTGTAAGTTCATATGTGAAACAGTGCTACAATATCTTGAAAATACTATTTCACTATTGACATCTACATCATCTGATAAGTACAGTCTTTCTAAAATCTCTTTTTTACAATGATACCTAAGTCTTTAGGGAATTAGTAGGGTATACAAACTCTATTGAGTTTGAACATGAAACAGTCTCTTAGATTCTGTGCTTTGAATAGTTGTGGGTATTTATATTAATTTCCATGTACCACAAAAATAAGCTAATCTTAGATAAGAACTTACAGTACAGTTTCTTTTCTACTTCTATTTTTGCAGAATAATGGAACAAAGTTTTTCCTTAGGGTCTAAGACCTAGCCAACTATGAGTTTTTGGCTCAGTTAACAATCCAACATAGCAATTACCTTTTGAAACAGGCATTAAATACATTTAGAAAACAGTCACTCTCAAAGCACCCATGCCACCATCACATCAATGGGAGCACCTTACCAGGGCAGCCATTTCTGTTCAAGGGTTCAAGGTTCACAACTCAGTAATATTGTTGATAACTTTTCTCCTCCAAAGATGTTCTGAGAATCTTTTACCACTATGAAAGCTAGCTAATTGCAGGAGATATTTTTTAAATCATAAAAGAATAAATAGATAATGAAGGTAATACAAGGCAATGATAAGAACAAACAACTTTGAGAAGAATGTAATCATAATACGGTAAACACACATAACATTTTCGTACGATAATTTAATTTTAAAAACTCAATAAATGTTACCCCCAAATATTACTAGGTTATATTGATCAAGTCATTCTTGCATTGTACCGCCATCAGTGAAATAGAGTAAAGAGCCTGGGAATGAAAGCATGAATATATATGAATATGCTTTGTGACAAAATTGCTGAGAGTATGTATTTGAAATGAGTATGTAGTATGTAGAAAGTGAATTTTTACATGAAAAGATGCATCTAAATAAATATCTCTAATTAGCTATATTGCCAACTCAAGAGAAATTAAACACTTAAAAGAAAAATGTAACAATAGTTGAGTAAAACATACAGAAAATATTTCAAAACCTCAAAATGAGAAACATTTTGGGATAAGACTCCTAAAGCACCAAAAAATACTGGCAAAGACTCAAAATATTGACATATATAAAACCTTAAATCTTTCTAATAAAACAGAAGACAGTAATCAGAGTACAGAGGAAATATATAAAATATAAAAATAGATAAAACTATTTGCAGTATGCTGAAAGTTTACTAATATACAGATTATTTAAATAACATCAAAACCTAGTATCAACAAATAAATTACCTGATTAACAAACAATATGCATAGATATAAATATTTTAAATAGACAACATGTAAATATATAATCTTATATTTTAAGAGATTTTAGCATTTTGAATTCAGGAAAATTCATTTCAAACTACACAATAGAATTCTATCTCACTGTAAGTACCCTAAATTTTATAAAAATGTGAGTGATAACAAGTATTAGTTAATAGAAATATGAAGAAAAGTACAGTATGTTAGAATCAATGTACACCCATTGTGGAAAAAAATACTGGAAAAAAGTTTATCAGAAAATTAAAAAACATTAGAGCTATTATATCATTCATCCACTCCAGTAAGAAATACTGTCTAAAAATACTGGAAACATTTTTAAAAATAAGTCTACTATCTTGATGATTGCAGCTCCATCAGTAGTGGCCAAAAGTGAAAATATCCTGTGTCCATCAACTGAAGAAAATATGCCACATATGTACAATGAAATTCAATTTGTTTATCAAAGTAATTAAATCCTATAGTTTGTATAAGCACAGATGATTTGTCAATGGTAGTATATATACAAAGTATTATCTAGGCTAAGGAAATTAAATACTTTATGATTGTAGTTCTTATAAAATAAAAAAAAAGTGTTTGTATATAAATCTGGAGTTCAACATATGGTTTTACAGACTAAGAGTAGATTGAAATTGGTAAAATATTGTTGAGTAGGGACTGAATTACAATTCATAATGAGGATATCTGGTGTGCTTGCTGTAGCAAATAGTATTACATCTTGCAATTTGAAAATCCTGAAATATTCATCTGAAATATTTTGGCATAACAATGGGAAGTATTTAAGGAGTATAGACTTACTGTGGTTTAAATAATATAAAAAATATAAATATATAAAATAATATGCATTGATTACAGTTTTTAAATTTTTAAAAATTAAATCTGGACTTTTATCATGTGTTATTATTTATTATGTGTTTTAAATAATAAAATCTGAAATTTTATTTTAATTCAGTCCTCAATAGGTTACATATAAAATGTCCTGCATGGTTTAAGGAACTTCATTAAAGATGGAGAAAGAATGTGGCAATTGGGTGGGAAGAATATACTGGACAGAGTTGGGGTGAGCAGGGTTAAAGAAGAATATGGAAGGATGTGCCAATGAGTGTGATTAAACCACATTTCACAGATGAATTAATTTGTTAGACAATAATTATTTTACAATTATGGTTTGAGATAGTGTCACCATATGATAAGAAGTTGTGGTCTAGTATTTCTTGTACTGTCCTATGGATGAAATAATCTGGAGCAACGGGTAATTATGGCTTTCAAAATCATGTTGTTTTACAAATGTTTTCAACCACTTAAAGAATCACTAACAGAGAAAACTAAATGTGTAGATCATAATACCAATAATAAGTGCAAACATGTTTCATCTTCTTTTTTTGTTTAAGCTGTACTCTATTAATTTGCCACTTTCATTACATTGGAATATATAGCCAGAAACCACAGATGGCATTCCATGATATATGCAAGTTATTTGGAGCATGTACAAATATAGGACTGATTCTTGTTATTTATGTGACACAGCTACATTAGTAGTTATTGATGATACATGAAATATCATATATGGGGTTCCTACTGGTCTGGGCCTGAGCATTGAGCAGATCTTGGGTGGCAGCTCTGCCCCCAATCTCCAAGGACCCAGAGGAAGTGGGGATCCCAGGCACTCTAACTCAGGCAGTATCTTAGGTAAGCAGACAGCAAGGCCTGCCCCAAACATGGAGTAACTGGGACCCACAAGGACCCAGGAAGTCAATCCCTACCCAGAGCACTGGTTCCTTCCGGTCTGGGCCAGAGCACTGAGCAGATCTTGGTTGGCAGCTCTGCCCCCAATCTCTAAGAACTCAGAGGAAGTGGGGAATCCCAGGTGCTCTAACTTGGGCAGTATCCTGTCTGAGCTTGAGCACTAAGCAGATTTTGGGCCCAAGCTCTTACCCCAGTAGTTACACCCACCCCACAAATTCTGATACAACCAAGAAAATAGGAAAAACAGGCTCCAGTCAGGGACAGGGCAGGTAGCACTAAGGAGATACAGATGGCAAAAGGCAAGCGCAAGAAGATAAACATCAGTAACCGAGGGTACTTGGCATCATTAGAACCTAGTTCTCCCACACAAGGAAGTCCTGAATTTCCCATATCACTAGAAAAGTAAGATTCAGATTTAAAATCACATCTAATGATAATGATAGAGGACTTCAAGAAGGTCATAAATAACACTCTCAAAGAATTTGAGGAGAACACAGGTAAATCGGTAGAAACGCTTAAAGTAGAAACACAAAAATCCCTTAAAGATTTACAAGAGAACACAACCAAACAGGTGAAGGAATTGAACAAAACCATCCAGGACATAAAAATGGAAGTAAAAACAATAAAGAAATCACAAAGGAGACTACCCTGGAGATAGAAAACCTAAGAAAGAAATCAGGTGTCATTGACACAAGCATCACCAACAGAATACAAGAGATAGAAGAAAGAATCTCAGGTGCAGAAGATATCATAGAAAATATTGACACAACTGACAAAGAAAATGCAAAATGCAAAAAGTTCTTAATACAAAACATCCAGGAAATTCAGGACACAATGAGAAGAACAAACCTAAGGATAATAGGTATAGATGAGAGTGAAGATTCCCAACTTAAAGGGCCAATAAATATCTTCAACAAAATTATAGAAGAAAACTTCCCTAATCTAAAGAACGAGATGCCCATAAACATACAAGAAGCCTATAGAACACCAAATAAACTAGACCAGAAAAGAAATACCTCCTGTCACATAATAATCAAAATACCAAGTGCACAAAACAAAAAAAGAATATTAAATGCAGTAAGGGAGAAAGGCCAAGTAACATATAAAGGCAGACCTATCAGAATTACACCAGACTTCTCACCAGATACTATAAAAAGTTAGAAGATGCTGGACAGATGTCATGCAGACCCTAAGAGAACACAAATGCCAGCCCAGGCTACTATACCTCGCAAAACTCTCAATTACCATAGATGGAGAAAACAAGATATTCCACAACAAAACCAAATTTACACAATATCTTTCTACAAACCCTGCCCTACAAAGGATAATGGTAGGAAAGCTCCAATACAAGGAGAGAAATTATATCCTAGAAAGAGCAAGAAAGTAATCCTCTTCCAACAAATCCAAAAGAAGATAGCCACACAAAGATAACTTCACCTCTAATAACAAAAATAACAGGAGACAACAATCACTGTTCCTTGATATCTCTTAACATCAATGGACTCAATTCCCAAATTAAAAGACATAGGCTAAAGACTGGATACATAAATGGGACCCAGCATTTTACTGCATACAGGAAACCTACCTCAGTACAAAGACAGACTCTACCTTAGAGTAAAAGGCTGGAAAACAATTTTTCAAGAAAATGGTCCTAAGAAACAAGCTGGAGTCACCATTCTAAAATCTCCAGCCCGAGAACACAAAAGGAGGGACTCATGGCTCCACCTGTATAGGTAGTTGAGGGTGGCCTTGCCAGGCATCAGTGGAAGTGGACAGCCTTTGTATCTTAAAGTTTGGAATACCTAGTGATGGGGAATTTCAAGAGCAGAGATGTGGGAATGAGAGGATGATGGGAGCACACCCTCATAGTAATTGGAGGAGGAAAGATGGTGTAAGTGGTTAGGCATCAGTGGAAGTGGAGGGCCTTGGTTCCTGAATGTGTGGATCCCCAAGTGTTAGGAAATTTCAAGAGCAGGGAGGCTGGAATGAGAGGATGGTGGGAGCACACCCTCATAGTAATTGGAGGGAGGTAAAGGGTTAGGCATCAGTGGAAGTGGAGGGCCTTGGTGCCTGAAAGATTGGATTCCCTAGTGTTGAGGAATTTGAGAACAGGGAGGCGAAAATGGGAGGATGGTGGGAGCACACCTTCATAGAAACGCCCAGAATTATATGGATTAGACATGATAGAGGCAGGCAGCCAGAAGACTAGATTCCAGAATTCAAACAAGAAATTATCTTGATACTAAAATTTGTTTTGAGAATTATATATCGCAGAGTACATAGCCTTGGTGTATCTACTCATCAGGCAAGCTGAGCACATCTGCGCGAACCTCTGATGTCCTGCAATTCAAGCCAGATGCAGTGAAGACACAGTGTCAAAGGCTTATCAATTTATTCTTCCCCCAACCCCTCTTCTAATATCTCAACACCCATAATCAGCTTGAAGAATTTAATGAAGACTCGGCACCCCTATTCTCTGGGCTTGGGGACTGAGGTGGTTAATATTGGGCTGTCTTTCTAAGGAAAAGTAGTGGTTTTGGTGGAACAGGAAGGATTAGCTAGGATTAACTGCATAGCCATAACCTACTGGTAGAAATATGTATAATTGTTATTAAGATGAAGTTATAATTTCTTAAATGGTACAAAATTTACTTTGATTTCCAATTTAAGGTTATTATTGGTACGAGCTTCTTATAAATATAAAAGTGAGATGAATGTTGTTACTATCATAGGCATTGTGCCTATATAACACATTTAGGAATACAAGGCTTAGACCCAGTCCTTCTTTAACTTTTTTAACTTATTTGAGATGATTAGACTGTGAGTTAATGGCCTATAGCAAATTCATGGCTCTGAGTTTATTGTTAGGGAGTTTTCTATATTTTCTTTAGAAATAGCTGAGAAGAGTTAATAGACAACAGTCCATATTATCTTATATGGGTAGTTGGTTTTCAAAACTTCAGAAATCCACAGAATTGACATTACAAACATTTCTGTATTAATGTTCATTTTGATTAGAGACCTGTCTGCTCCTGACAATTCATTGATTCTTAATAATCCATGTCACTGGAAGAATACCAATAATAAAAATAGCATAATAAATGTAGGTATAACATATTAGTATTGCATATTTTAAGATAAATTAATTGTAAAAATAATACAATTTTACCAGTTAAATGCATAACAATAATGAATAAAGCACATATTAAGTATTTAAAATGTTATATATAATCTTTGAATGTACTTCATAAAGGCACATGTTTCTCCAGAAGATGCTGAAAACAGATGAAATATGATCCACCTAAGATAATTGTCATATATTAAAGGGAAGAGCGAAGGAGAAGCCTGTGAGTAGAACCTGGGTTGGTGAGGGGGGCTGTGATCTAGATGTAAAGTGACTAAATAAAAAAAAATTAATGGGAAAAATAAATTGCTTTTCAGATATGGTTCCATCTTGGTTTGCTTTAATTACTTATTTCTTATGTAGTGACAAGACGGATTTTGTCATGTGTTTGTCTGAGCTTTTGTATTATCAAAGCTTTTGTGCAAAGGTCAGTAGTGGCGCCATTTTATCATGTCTTCCCTGAATTTGTTTATCTCATCTTCACTGGTATATCTATGTCTGCTAGCTAAAATCTGACATTGAGATACAGAGACAGACATTCAGCAATGGTAATTATGATAGTTAATCTTATGTGTCAAAATGGCTGGGTTAAGACATGCTCAGATAGAGAATAGAACACTGTTTTTGGATATATCTACCTGTGTGCTTCTTTCAAGGAAATACTGCCATTCAAATATGTAACTTGAGTGAAAAAATATTGACCCTGAATAATGGAAGCAAGTACCATTCAATTTATATAGGATTCAGTGATAAAGAAGAACCAAAAGAAGACCTACTCCTTTTCTCTTCACTTCTGCTGTGGTACAAATCATAACCCATAGCTCCTGCTTCATAATCGCTCACTTCCATTTGTCAGCAACACTGAACTAACACTATTCTCAGCTCCTCAGCTCCAAAATCTCAGCTTCAGAGTTATAGCATAGAAAGTTGTGTCTTTCAAAACTTTGGATTGAGGCTGAATTATGTCAGCTCCTCCCCCCACCCCCTGGCTTGCCATTTGTAAAGGAAAAGGTAGAATTTTTCTTTGTTGCATGAACTAAGTTAGCTTTATTTCTTTGAGAATAATACATACTTTTAAAATCTAGCATTGACAACAGAGACAGATCTTCTAAGGATGAGCACTTCTGATTTGATATAGGAGTTTCCTTACTTAGCTAATTTGATTCTACACCAGTGAGTATTTCTTATGTTATGAAAAGTGATGACAGTTCATGGCATGATTTTGCGATGTAGATATTGAAATACATCTTAATTTTATAGAGATAGATTACAGAAAGATACCACGAGCATCAGAATGAAAGGGAATTTATGGAGTTACAAAGGGGCTGGGAAAGTCAAACTTTGGAAACTAAAGTAGGTACAAACTTTCAATGAGATAATTAACCATTTGGAAGGACAGAAGAAACCAGAGAAGCTGCTGTGGACCCTGAATGTTGGCAGTGGCTCATAGTGTCGTATCATAATATCATAGATGTACCAGAGTAGTGAGTTTTAGGGAAGGGAAAGACTGCTTTGAGATAATCAGGTGAATGGATAGCATGACCAGATGAGTACAGAGAAGGTAAAATAAACAGCAATTTCATTAGGTTTCTTTAATAATATGGGGTTATTTGATTGGAATCATGTGAAACAATTAGATGGGTTTTAACTAATGTAACAGGATGTAACATTGGTATACATCCTGGTTACCAGAGAAAATCGTGGTCAGGTCTATGGAAAGTATTCTGCTTAAGTAGCTACTTTATGGAGTTCAGGTAAGATAATTACAAATTTCCATATGCTGTGTCCAGTAACTTATTGGTTTGCATTTCCTGATATGGCTATAATATATCCCTGTTCTCCTGCCATTTCAGTTCAGCATGATTAATATATAGGGTGAGATGCATTCATTCCCCAGAGTAAGTTATTTATCACTCTGTGTTGAAAGAAATGTACTGTATTGGAAAGTAATTCATGCCAGTTTAGGTGCAAAATAATACCCCTTCCTCAATATGAAGTCATGTGTTGATTATGGATTGAATAATAATGAAATCAAAGAAATACATGGTTCTAAGGCACACCATTTATGACAGTTTGAAGTAACAGGACAAGCCACATCCTATTAGCAATAAAATATTTTAGTTTCTCATCAGGATCCTTTGATTTTTCTCTTTGCTTTCTAAAATTATACCTGAACTAAAGTCATGAAAGTCACTGTGTGCAAGAGGAAAACTGTGATTTATTATTTGTGTAGCATGAATGAAGTCTGAGGTTAAATTCACAATTAAAAACAGCAGAATACATGAGAAGTGGTACTAGTTAGCAAAAATATATTCGGCTTCCCATATACACATAAATATGGGAACTATTGTAGAAACATATAAGGAAGGTTTAGAACACAAAGGTGAATCAAGCTTAGGTAAACACTGGTTCACGGAACAGAATATTTGAATTTAATGTTGGAAAACAGACATTCTGAAAGGGCTTTAACAGCATGCTTTCTTAGTTTATGTGTTTAGGTGCAAAATAATACCCCTTCCTCAAAATGAAGTCATGTTTTGATTATAGATTGAATAATAATGAAATCAAAGAAATACATGGTTTATGTGTGGATATAACTAGCCAATTTGAAACTACCAAACTACCCAACTTCATGGCAAAGATGGTATTCAAAAGCTTAGAAATTAAAATATTTGAGTGTATTTTTAAGTTAAGGGATATTCATCTATCCTGAGATGCTGCAGAAAGAATTGATTTTACCAATACTTTGAGACTAAATTTATAAGATTTTTTGAGCGGATTAATAATCAACCTCGTCTGTTTGCTATACCAAATTGTAGGAAATACAGCTAATTACTAGAAAACATGATGGCAAATTGAAAAAAATGGATGCTGAGCAGTAATATCAAGTTGCCAAACTCTACTGTAAGGTTTTGTATTTTTATATTAAGTTTGATTGTGTTTCCCTAAAGTTACAGTATTTAGAAATTTATGTTTGTTTTATACAAAAATGTTATATATTATATAACATATATATATGTTATATATTATACAAGATATATATATATATATATATATATATATATATATATATATATATATATATATATCATCTTTCATGGTTCTCCAGAGGTTGATAGAGAATTGGGTGGGTGATGTCACAACAGCAGAAAAATACAATTTTAAGGGAAAATATATTTCATTTATTTATGTGAGTAGATTAGAGACTGAGTTTTCCCAAAGGGTGAAGAGTGGAGAGTCATAAAACCTCAGCATGCATTCCAAAGCTCAGTAAGTCTTAGAATGAGAGAGCAAACCAAATCCTGTATGTATAACATGACAGCACTAGATGGAAAGCCAATAAGAGTATCACTTATGCATGTCTGCATTCAAAGTGTAAAATACATAAATTCTGAAATTCTCTGGACAGAGCAGGAAAACAAGTGTGTACACTCCTCCCTTTTCATACCACTCTATTAAAACCTAAGCTGTTACTTGGTACACTCACCCACATGACAACCTAATACTCTTCTTTATATATTCCCTCAAATACTCATTAAGAAGCATTTTTACCAATGTCTATATATATCTATGAGTACAGTAAAGATGATAGTCTATGTTATTATCTTCATCTTAATACCATCTCAATAGGCATAGCCAGTGTCTTCCTTCACTATATTATTATATTTGTGAAAAGTTGAAATATCCAAGCTATCATACTTTCTCTGCCTTTCTAGATTGTAGCATTTGTTGTTAGACTATGTAAAGAAAGTCTGTTCTTTGCATTATTACCACGTTATAGCATGTCTCCTCTTGGATTAGAATTGAAACTCCTATTCTCTGTAAGCTTCCCATTCTGTTATTCTATTAAAATATTTTCTATTTTACATTTATTTACATTCTATATTACATTCTAATCACATTTTCACTAGAAAAAAAAAAACTGTTTGTGGTAAGAGGAGCTGCTTTTCTCCAAGTAGCTAAATTATGAAAGTAGGATGACCATATAGATCAAGTCTCCTAACAACAAACTAATTTCTGAAATTTAGAGGAAAGATCTTTAACAGTCCTTTGATTTATTGCCCAATGTGATCTCCATCTTTGTTCCCTGAAGTTGTGTGAGTGTGTTTCAGCTTTCTTCAGTGGCCCCATTTGTGACATGGCTTATATCCTTTCTCTGGATGGTGCAAGGTATAAAACTTGCCTAATTCTACATGCTAATAATTCAGCATTGCTTAGAGAATGGAAATATGACTTGATCATGTTCATTATAATGTGTTTTTATTTTATGTAATATCTTACATTGATCATTTCTTTTCCTGTACTACCACTTTTGAATATCCATTCCATTGTTATTTCTGTTTTAGTTTAACAAACTTATATACAACTTGAATTTGCCTCAAAATAAATTGAGCTTTTGCCTCACATATGTGTGAGTCATGTGGCATTCTGAACTTTGGAAGATTGAGAAGATAAAAGAAGTTATAACTTTTAGCATTCTATAGTGAAATACTTATCACTTTTTACGTGAAAGGGACATTTATTTAAGGACATGGGATAGAATTGTGTGGCTTGTATTTAGTAGGAATGTAGTTCTATAGTTCACATTTTAATGAAATCTCAAGATGAAATATTAGAAAATTATTTAGTTAAAAAAAAAAGATTAGGATGTCAATGCACCCATGAGGCACTATTGCTTTTATAAACCAGAGGAGAAATACCTACAGGTGAATTGATATTTTTGGGGGGAGGGGATGTCTTAGCATATTATGATATATCATATAGACCCTCAACAATTACAGAAAGATAGTAGTGGTGTTTTTTGGATTTGTTTATTTCCAGAGCAATGAAACAAACAGATATTAAGGAATTATAATAAATTGTTATAAACTAGTGTACCAAAACAATTTCCTTCATGAGAAAGAATATATCTTGTCATAAAATAATTTGACAGACTAATTATTGCAATTAAAGTTTAAACAATAAAATTGTTGTTTAAACAAATTATCACATACCTTCTTATGTGGTATTTAATTATTGATCTATACAATCCTTTTCTGCCCATTCCTTTATGAAGCAAGGTAGTACGTCTTAGGTATTTTTTGTAGCAACAGAGAATGTACTAAGGCATTTAACTACAATAGACAATACCATCAAAAATCTATCACAATATTTGGACTTACATAGACTTGGGGTTCATCCTGGGTTTTCATTAGGTAATGTAGGAAATGTGCAAAATTATTATCTTGTGCATTTAAAGATGAAATACTCAAATCAAGTAACAAAAACTTCAAAAAATATTATAAATTTTGAAAATTGAAGTTCCTTAAATTGTCCTGGCTAGTTTCATTTCAACTTAACAAGCCTGAGTCAATAGCAGAGGGAACCTCAACTGAGAAAATACTTCCATAAAATATGATGTAGGTAAGCCTGCAGGGCTTTTTCTTAAAAGGTGATTGATGCGGGATGGTTCAGTACACTTTTCGTAGGGCTTCCTCTGGGCTGCTAGTTCTGGGTCCTATAAGAAAGGAGGCTGAGAAACTTATATGAGCAAGTCAACAAATAGAACTCCTCCTCTGCATCAGCTATTGTCTCCATGTTTCTTCTCTTTTGGAGTTTCCATTATGGAATTCTTCAGTGATGAACTAACATCTGGCAGTCTAAGCTTTCCTCCCCAAGTTATGTCTATGACTAAGTTATATCCATGACTAAGGCAACATTTAACTACAATAGACAATACCACCAAAAATCTATCACAATAGTTGGACTTACATAGACTTATATATGGACTTACATAAGGTCATGTAATATAGGACTTGTAACATATATGGACTTACATAATGTCATGGAGTTTTGTCATATCAATGGGAACTCTGCCTAAGACATCCATATTAGTCCCAGATTGAGGGTGTTTAGACCATGAAGTTTTTGTTATAAATGATGTTGATAGACTACTGAGAGAATTATAGAGTATTATCAAAACTATGAAACATAGTTCATTTTCTCAAAATTCTCCTAAGAGTCATATGATCTCTTATTAAGATGAGTATATTAGGGTATGAAAATCATTATAATTTTGAAAATTACTAAATATTGAGTATAAATTGACCATGACTCAGGATGATCTAAAATACTACTATGACCATCTTATCAGAAATAGAGCTTATTCATGACAGATTTATTCCCAATCCATCTCAAATCTGAGACTTTGAAACTTCAACCTATCCTGTTATAATTTTACCAGATTCTGAGTGAATACTGAAGTGAGACATTTTGAGCATCTCATGAAATTATCACATAGGTTCTCTGACCTGAAGAACGTGGGTCATTGTGTTGAAAAAGTCCAAATTGGAGGATTAGAGCTATACCTGCATAAGAAAAGGGGGTATTACAAGTAATACTACATGTTTATAGAGACAGCAGAGATTGCTGCACTATAGAGAACCTAAATCATGCAGATGGTGATGATTTAAGCTGTACTCCCATCAAGGTCTTCATCATAAAGTAATGTTCGGTAGCAATTTCTTCCAAAATAAAATATAATTGTGTGTGTGGGGGGGTGGAAATCTAAAGGTGAAAGATAGTCTAAAGAGAGTTGGAACATCCCTCCCTGCAGGGAAGCTTCTTAAATGCTGGAAATAAACAACTTAAAAGATAAGGAAAATTTCTGAAACTGACAAGGTTCATTAGACCTGTCCATCCTCACACTTAAGTCACAAAGACTTCTAAAAGACACTCACAGCCAAGCTGAGCTGCATGACAAGAATAACAACACTTTAGCAAAATTGTTATAGCAGTGACAGATTAAATGTCAGGTATGTTTTCATTGTTTTATGAAATTATCACCTGCCAGGCTATCTACTATCCAGCTGCTGATCTTGGTCATTATTTTGTCTGTCCCTCCATGAGGTGATCAATGTGGTTAATTTTACTTGACTTTTTTTTTTTTTTTTGCATTATACATTCTGACTTTGTTTTTGGTGAACCAATGAGTTTTACTGGGGTCACATGTACAAATAAGTGAGAGGTTACATACAAGAGGAGAAACGAGTCAAAGACAGCTGTATCACAAAGATCAACCCCAACATGGGTGACAGCTCACAAAAGCTTGAAACCTGCAGCCCACTGCACAGCCTTCAGGTAACTCAGCAGTTTTGAGCATGTCAGTTAGTCTAAACCTCTTCCAGGCAGTTGTGCTGGTTTCTGCATTTTTTTTTTAAGGCAACTGCTTTGGTCTAAGAGTCTTCTTTGCAGACTGTCTTATTTGAGACTCTCATCAGGTTTGACTTCTTGCAAACTAAACTTGAAACTAAATATTTGAGATTAAAATTATTAAATTTATAAGAGAAATTAAGAAAATCCAAATAGTTGAAGATGTATACCTTATTCTGGATAAGAAGATTCATACATATTTGAGAAACAATTAAAGTTGATGGTTTATATTATCTGAATTCAACTTATACCAACATTATATTCATCATGGAATTATAACACCATCATAAGAACTAATAAACAAATCTGGCAAGCAATCTGATGGTTCCTCAGAAAACTGGAAATAGTTCTACCTGAAGACCTAGCTACATCCCCTGTTCGTGGGAATATATCCGAAGATGTTCCACCATACCACAAGGGTATGTGCTCCACTATGTTCACGGCAGCCTTTTTTTTGTAGCAGCCAGAAGCTAGAAACAACCCAGGTGTTCCTCAACAGAAAAATGAATGCAGATAATATGGTTCATTTATAGAATGGAATAATATTCAGCTATTAAAAATGAGGACGAAAAGTTATAGAAGTGAAGAAATATAAACATATTCCTGGTGGAGGTGTGGAACGGTGTCAGTGTCGGGGAAGGAGGTGCCTCTGTGGGCCCATGCTGAGGCAGCCCTTTCCCATTCTGAGGTACCAGCCACAGGACAGTATCGTTTAGAATAGAGTTGAACAGAGTTTATTCAGGGCATATGGAAGGGCGTTAAGAGAGAGGCAGAGAGAAAGAGGTGGGAGAAATGGGTGGGAGAAAAAGAGGGAGACAGAGGGAGAAGGAGAGAGAGAGAGAGAGAGAGAGAGAGAGAGAGAGAGAGAGAGAGAGAAAGAGGGGTAAATGCTGGAGAGAGAGAACGAGGGAAGGTGAATGGGTAGAGAGAGGGAAAAGGGTAAGGGAGGAGGGGCAAGAGAGCAAGAGGAAGAGACCAATCAGCCCCTTTTATAGTGTGTCAGGTACACCTGACTGTTGCCAGGTAATTGTGAGGCAGAGCCTAGAATAAATGCCAACACTACCCATGTATAGAACTTACTATAAATCCCATTTTGCCTTCAAAACTCCTTGTGGTATTTCTTCCTCAGTCTTCAGTCTTGGCACCACAGGTGTGCATCACACAGAATTTACCTTCAGTTCCTTAGATCACCATTATCTTCCAAATACATCCCATAATCTTATTACATTGATAAAATCATCAATTAAATATTGGTAGTGAATAAATGCATTCTAGTAGAGTTATTTTAGAACACTGGCATTTAGAAGATAGTTTACCACACACAGTCTTGAATAAAAATCGACCTCTCTGAAATATATTAATCAGATGAATGGGAAGAATGGGAAGATATTCTCCTGTTTCAACACATATAAAGGTTTCTATATCGCTTTTCCTACAAGCAAAAAGACTGCACTTATTGTTAGTGGCTCTATTCAGGTTTTAAAGGGTACATGTCTCACATGTCTGTATGTTAATTACAGCCATTTACTCAATTACACAAATTATTACTAGTCATGTGTGAGATTCAGAACCTGTAAGCTTCTAGTCTAATGCACACGTAATTTCCTGTGAATATGTATAAACCTCTTTTGCTACATGAATCTGTCGACCAATGGTATTTAAAGTGTCACTAGCAGAAAGAGATGTTTAGAGATATTTGCAGGCCTCTTCTGTATGAATCATAAAGGTTTGTTCTCCTCAGAGAGCATACTCTCTTTGTGAGCCAGCCATTGGCCTCAGTAGAAACAGACCATTGTGAAAATTGTTTACAACTCTCAGTTCAGCAAGTGACCTTAACTGCCCATCACAAACTGAGTGTTATCTGACCCACTAGGCTATAAAGATTGGCTCACAGCAAAAATTTTATAATCAAATGCTTTATGGCAAGTACTAGGGCTTTAGTTGCCCCTGAGTGAGCAAGTAGTTTACATGAAGTTGCTGAAATGCACATGTCTGTTTATAGTCTACTGTTGCTTTCAGGCCCCATTGTGGGAAGAGAATCTTCCTTGTTGAAATTCATGGCAGTTACTTCAGAGACTAGCAGGCCAAATTGCTGAGAAGAAGAAGCTGTGGCTGTGATGTAATGACTGAATACCAAAATAGCCAGGACCATCATGTCAAAGGCTGAGTAAACAATACAGAAGGGGAAAAAAAATACCGAATGAAAGAATGCAGCCCCGTAGTTTTTTCCTCCCCTTAAAATGTTAAATATTACAGAGAGTGGGTGATAGCTCATTATAATGAAGAAGGTATTCAGAGCAGAGATATGGCTTGCAGTTAAGAAAGTACACTGCTGTTGCAGAAGTTTTGAGTTCAGTTCCTCGTGGCTGAGTCAGGAGCATCATTTCCACTCTGTAGCTCAAGCAATAGGAGTGAAGATGCAGATGATGTACATCATCACCTAGTTTTGGAGAGAGATTTTTGACAATGAAGCTGCATGAGTCATGTACTCTTTTATAAGCAACTCATCCCTACCTATGTTCCTACTAGTACTGCAAATAAATTCATTTGCTCAGCACAAGATTTGAGTAGACTTACTCATTTAGTTTAGCGCTAGCATCATACCTACAATGAATAAGTGTTTGTTCACATCTCCCAGGAAAAGTCACAAAGAAATATGGAGTCAAGCCTATGGTTTAAATGGACAACCAGAAATTTGGAAGGAACATGGTTTAATATTTGATTCAGAAAATGAAGTGTTTATAAAAAGATTTAGAGTATGTTCTGTGGGTATGTGGAGAGGTATGGGGAAGGGGATGTCTCAGCGGGCCCATGTAGAGGCACCTCTTCCTATGACCAGTCACACACCGGTATAGTATAGAATAGAGTTTATTGAGGGCATGGGGAGGGGAGCTAGTAAAGACAGACAGACAGAGAGAGAGAGAGAGAGAGAGAGAGAGAGAGAGAGAGAGAGAGAGAGAGAGAGAGCGCAGAGAAGCAGGCATAGAGAAGTAGAGGCCAGCCATTACCACATGGAGAGAGAGGAAGGGGGGAGGGGACAGAGAGGCAAGAGAGTAAGAGAGTGAGAAGGTAAGAGAGAAAGAGATTAAGAGAGTGAGGAGGGGGCAAGTAACCCCTTTTATAGTGGACCAGGCCTACCTGGCTGTTGCCAGGTAACTGTGGAGGTAGAGTTTAGACAGAATACTAACAGAAGACATTTGGAGAATAGATAAACAAAGATTCACAAAAGACAAATTTGGCCTCTCCAAAGCAAGAGACCATCACTAACAGATATCTTTGTTGAAGAAAATGCAGAATGGAAGACAGTAAAAAAAAAAAAAAACTGTTAACATTTTTCAAGGTTTTCTTATCTAGGTTACAAATGAATATTATAATTGTTGTGAATGTTTTCAATGTTGAGCATATGTATTTGTGTTCATGTTTATTATATCTTTTTCTCTTATATGCTTATAATGTGATACAAAAACATACTAACCTTTTACATAACTTAAGCATTGTCAGTATTACAGCATTACAAGTACAAATGGAAAAATTAATGTAACTGAAGAAATTTCTATCCCACCGGAGAAGTGATTGATGAATTTACTTTTAGTTTTATGTGCAACACACATATCATGTAAAGGGACATAATAATTCTGTTGTTTGAATTTAGTTAGTTGTGTTTTAAGGTATTCAATGCCTAAATGACAAAAAGTAGACCTAATATTTTATGGGTCAAACTGAATGGATTAACAGAGGCTCGAGTAGTTTTTGACATGTTTTGTGGGGTTCGTTCATGAAAGGGTGTTTGTTGTTGGTTGGTTGGTTTGTTGGTTTCATTTTGTTTTCTACTGAGGCGAGGATATTAATCAGTGCACTGTGTACAGAATATATGTGCTAAATAACTCTTCTCTTCAGTGTAGGTGGACATCGTGTATTGTCTCAAATCCAAAGTATACTAGAAAAGGAGGGATGTGGGTTTTATTTCTGTAGATCTAGACCTCTGCCTTCTCTGCCTTTAGTGATTCAGTTCATTGTCATGGCTATCCTACAAACTCTGATCAAATTGCCCACACTCTCTTCCTTTCTACTCAAGAGAAGTTCAATAGTTCTTCTTATCTGATCTCTTTTCCTTTTCAAATCATTTGGGAGAAGAAAATAAATACAAAGGTAACTTGTAATTATGTCTAAATAAAAACATGCAAGCTAATGATCAATGTTCCTTGAGTAAGACATTTTAAATATAACTTTATGGTTTCGTATTTAAATTTAAAATGTAGTTTTAATGCTAAAGTTTGTGCCACTGTGTATGTTTTTGCATGACAAATTGCCACCGATGTTGGAAAGGGAATTTCCTTTTTTTATGTTATGTAGCAGTGAATTAGTTAAACTTCCTTGGCTCCCAGGGGCTCCCACAAATATTCCTGCAGCACAAGAGCTCTCTGGATTAGCAAATGAAAGAAGCATGTGGGAGTAGGGGAGCAGTGGGAGGCACATCTTCATTGAAGCAGGAGGAGGAGGGGTGAAATGGGGGTTCCTGGGGAAGGGGATTGGGGGAAGGGGATAACATCTGAATTGTAAATAAAATATCCAATAAAAAAAAAGACACACAGGCCAACTAATTTTGATATGCTTTGACTAGCTCAATGGTTGGGCATATCTAATCCTTCCCATAACAAGCATACATTTCCTTCTGCTTTTCCTGGTTTAACACCTTTCAAATATATGTTTATCTTTGCTGCCCTGTTGCCTTCTGGGTAGTGCCCCCTAACCCCTGTCCAAATAGGGCAGCATTCCCTTTCCACCTACATCGTAGGATGCTTTTTCTTTTATTTATTTTTTTGCATTAATTAGCACTTATATTTATTTATTTATTTATTTATTTTTTATTAGATATTTTATTTACACATCAGATGGCATCCCCTTTCCCCATTCCCCCCCAACCCCCTTAGGAAACTCCTATCCCCTTTTCCTTTTTGCATTTATACATTTTTTAAAAATAATGTTAATCATAGACTTTATAAGTTTGGAATTGTTCAGTCAGAGGTGTAACCCACTGACCAACCTAGATATAACAACTATCTTTGACTGGTGGAGATACATGAACATCTGCCTCCCTGTCTCCCCCCTTTTTCTCTCTTTCATCACCTAGCTTCTCCTCTATTCTTCTCCTCTTCTTACTCCTTTTCTTCCTCTCAGTACTCCTCCTACCTTAGCTCCTCCTACACATCACCCTTCCTGTTAAAATGAAACTTTTCTCTCAAGATACAATTAGAGTATAATTATGCCAATTTGTACCAGTGAGGTACAGAATAGTCCTAATACCCAGTCCATCCTTTTGTTGACTAACCAGTTCCTCTGTCATCTATTCTAACTAAAACATTTAGTTCTGAACCTGGCTTTAGCATGAATGTCAGCTGACGACCATCCTCTTAAATGGCACCAATTTACTTTGTTTACAAATTTTAAGGTTTTCATTGGCATGAGCTTCTTAGTGATATAAGAGTGAGATGAATATTGTTACTCTCATAGGCATTGTACCTGTATAACACATTTAGGAATACAAAGCTTAGACCCAGTCCTTCTTTAACTTTTTTTTAACTGATTTGTGTTGGGGGCCGACTTTTAGCAGAAAGCGGCTATCAGCTTTGCAGCCATCTTGAGCCATATACCCTGACATGAGATTTAAATTACAATAGCCTACAACAGCTGAGAACACTCGGATAATCTTGGTTTAGATACCTTGAGATTAAAGGTGTGTGAGATTAAAGGTGTGTGACTTAATAGTATACTTAGAAGTATAGAGATCAGAGTTAGAGACAAGACCTAAGGGCATGATTAAAGGTGTAACTTAGAGGCGTGGCTTAGAAGTGAGACATATAAAAGGCAGAGACAGAACAGATCAGAATTGAGACGATAGAAGACATTTGGGAGACACAGCAGAGAGAAGACATTAGGGAGACGAGAGAGAGAGAGAGATTCATACACATCAGACATTAGGTAGAATCTGCCCTCACCGTCGCACTTGCTGAACCCCCGACCTGAAGACCGGAGCGGCAGCTTGGGCCGGGATACAGTGGCCGCCCAAACGTGAGTCGGCCCGGGCCTCAATATTTTGCTCAGGCCGAGACATTTATTTTGGCCGCCACAACTTGGGGCTAGTGCGGTCCCCAACATTTGATTTAGATGGTCAGTCAGCCTGTGAGTTAAGGGACTCTAGCAAATTCATGACTTGGAGTTTATTATAAGGGTGTTCTCTATGTTTTATTTAGAAATAGCTGAGTGGAGTTAACAGGCAACAGTCCAGATTACCTTACATGGATAGCTGGTTTTCAAAACATCAGAAATCCTTAGAATTGACATGACAAACATTTCTGTATTAATGTTCATTTTCATTAGAGACTTGTCTGCTCCGGACAGTTTCCTATATTGAATTCTAAGAAGAAATTGAGCATCCTTGGAGTTACTCCAGTTGTGGTGAGACAGCCACTAGGCAAGAATTGCCACTTTCCTTCTACAGACAAATTACTGTCCAGAAAAGGACACACTTGCAGAATAGTCGACTGATTATATCTGCCTAGACAGAGTAATCAGCCCTTAATAATTCTGCAGCACTAAGGTCTGTCAAATGATCCTGGGCCAGAAGTCAGAAGAACAGATGCTCCAACGTTTTGAAGTAGAGCGAGTGTCCAGGTGTTCAGAGGTCTCTATAAATTAGCTAAGTTTAGAAACTATGATTTGTGCTTCCCACAATTATAGTTAACTCAGTCATTCTGGATTTCTGATGGGGTTGAAAACATATAGCTATTGACCGTAAGAGAAAAGATTTGAGTGGATGGTCGTCTGCTTTTTCTTTTATAGCTATTAAGTTTGATCCTTCTCCCTTCTAGTTATGATGATTCTCTTCTTCCACTTTCTGCTACTCCCTTGCCTGAGCAAATTAAAAGCCTTGCCCTCCATCTCCCTGACCAGCCAATGGCTATACAATGATCCTTTGTTATTACTTGAAGCCAGCTGGGGACAGGGACCCTCAGATCAGGAAGCAAGGCTTTTAGAGAGCTGAAATAAGACAAAGCATTAGAATCAATGCCCAACAATATTGTTTTAATATTTTTCTTAATCAAATGCTGACCCAATGATGAAAACATATTGACAAAAATTTAAATAGAAATGTCAACATTGTCTTTTTTTAACTGACATGATTATTCAGCAGATAGATATTGTAAGGATGACTGTAGGAACCATTAGACTCATGATGTATATGATAAAACCGCATCTCAGTTCTTACAGCTATGGAAGGAAGTGTAGCAAGAGGCAAAGTTAGTATCTAGGAATGACATTTATTCTAAGACCTGAAGTCTCTTAAAGAAATTAAATATTAATATATGCTTGGGTAATTACCCCTTCAAATAGATAATGATAATGACGGGTGGCTAGACAGATAAATTTAGATGGAGATCTCCATAAAGTCACTTTTACTTTGAAGAAAATAATACATATCTTCTTAATTATAATAAGACAGAAAATTCTACTGTTTCTCTACCTTTTCTGTGCCTTAATTCATAATGACTATAAACAGCAAAGAAGTCTGTAGAAGAACTTACATATTTCCTATGTCATTTACTCTCATTTGGCAAGCATGATTTAAAGATTTTAATGCAAATAATGACTAACGTAAAGGGATAGGCCTTTAAATACCATATTCATCAATTGTTTGAAAAGTTATAATTTTAATTGAAACACAATTACATCAGTTTTGCCACCATCAATCCCAGCTATGGTCTCCTGACATTCAAGTTTTAATAGCTTCTTTTTACAAAAATATGTATGTATGTATGTATGTATTTATGTATGTATATATGTATGTATGTATGCACACAAAGGTTTTGTATGTGTGTGTATATTTGTGTGTGTGTGTGTGTGTGTGTGTGTGTGTGTGTGTTAGTTCAAGCCCATCCATTCTGCCAGGGATAACCAATAAAAGGGTTCATTTAATTTCTAGACAAAGAAGAGATCCCAGATCTCTGTATGAAAATGTATGGCACACACAAAGACAAAGATTTTGTGATAGAAATTATTTTTTTTTTACTTTACCTTATTTTATTTTTATTTATTCACTTTACATGGAATCACTGTCCTCCTCTAGGTCACTGCTTTCTACAGTCTTTCCTCCATTACTCCTGCCCCTTCTCCTCTAAGTGTGTGCAGCTCCTGACTCTTTCAAGTCTCTACAAGGATAGGCACATCCCTTCTCACTGAGGGTAGACAAGGTAGTCCAGCTAGATAAACATATCTCACAGACAGGCAACAGCTTTTGGGATAGCCCCTGTTCCAGTTGTTTGAGACCAACATGAAAACCAAGCTACAACTCTGGCTCATATGCTGAGGGAGGCCTAGGTCCAGTCCCTGTATGTTCTTTGTTTGGCGGTTCAGACTCTGAGAGTCTCTGGTGGTTTAGTTTAGAGTCTAGGTTAGTTGACTCTGTTGGTGCTCTGGTGGAGATCCTATCCTCTTTGGACCCTAAATCCCTCCTCCTACTCTTCCTTAAGATTTTCCAAGCTCCAAGCGCCGTCTACTGTTTTGCTGTGGGTCTCAGCATCTGTCTGAGTTATTTGTTGGGGGAAGCTTCTCAGAAAACAGTCATATTAGTCAGAAAATACAGGATGCACATGTTGCACTACACAGACTAAAGAAGCTGAACAAGAAGAAAGGCATAAGTGTGTGTGCTTGAAGCTCACTTAGAAGGGGGAGGAAGATAGTCAAAAGAGTCAGAGGGAGGAAGGGAAATGGGAGGGTCAGTGAATATGGAAGGGAATGGGAGTTTTCAGGATCAGATATGAGGAAGGAAAGGAGAGATGGCCAGATGGCTGTGAGAATGAGATGAAACTTGCAACTGATACAGTAAGAAGAGGGGGAAGCATCTTCAGGATGATACAAAGACTCGTATAAGGGATGTGACCTGGAATTGATGACAGTGACTTTAGTTGTGACTCACATTTTTTAAGATATGGAATCTGAAGAGGCCACTTCCTATAGCCAGGAAGAAAACCCAGTGGAGGGATCAAAACACCAACCCACCAATACAGCTTTCAAACCAAAATGTATCCTGTCTATGAGTAACACAGGCACAGGAACTGGAGCACAGATTGAGGGAATGACCAACCAATAACCCTTTCAACCTGAGATGCATTCCATGAACAAGTGCCAATCCCTGATACTATCATGACACTATGTTATGCCCATTTGAAAATGAAGCTCAAATACAATACATAGTCTCATAGAAAATTTAGATTCATATATGCATAAAGATTGAGAACTCAGACAATGGCAAATTCATATATTTTTATTGTATTTACTAATGTATATTACATAATACATATATGTAAACTATGACTAAATAATGAATAAATATATTTCATATTATAAATTGTGCCTAGAAGCAATGGCAACAGATTTCTTAATGAGCCTATCATGTTTATTTCCTATCTTTGAAGGCACTGGAAAGTCTGTAAAGCAGCCTTCTTCTTGGTTATTTAAAAATTATATTTATATATCTACATTAATCATTACAACATTTTTAAAACAAGAAAGCTTGCAAGCTTTCTTGAAATGGAAAAAGAGCAAGTGAATTATTACACTTAAGGTGCTTTGCCTGACTGTGGGCATTTTATATTTGTGCCTTGAAATTAAGCACTGCATAAGGCTAAAATAAGTCTAGGCTTACAGCAGTTTAATTTTTAACAACTTTTACAGAGTTTCTAAGAGGTCCTGACTTATTTGTTAGCTTATTTATTCTTACTTTTATTTAGTATATTTTAATTGAGGTATAATCCATAAATTCTCCACTACCAACCTACTCCATGCATCCTATGTACAAATATATAGACACATCCTGCTGATTCAGCTTTTGTTATTTGACAGCATAGGATTTCAAGCCAGAGGAGCTTCATGTAACAGAGAGGCTTACTCTCCGTTGCTCAGGAGTCATTGTTTTTCTATAGGGTTTTCCCCTTCCTCCTCCTCCTCCTCCTCCTCCTCCTCCTCCTCCTCCTCCTCCTCCTCCTCCTCCTCCTCCTCCTCCTCCTCCTCCTCCTCCTCCTCTTCTTCTTCTTCTTCTTCTTCTTCTTCTTCTTCTTCTTCTTCTTCTTTTTTCCTTCTTCCTCTTTTCTTCTTAATATTAGTATTGTATTAGTATCAGTATTAGTATTAGTATTATTAGTATTTGTCTAGGGGTAGGACTCCAAAAGATATTTTCTCCGTCTGCATTCTTATGTCTTTTTATGTCATTTATCAGGTTTTCAAGGGTAAATATTTCTGGAGTAGATTCTAAATATTTATTAATGAACAAAAAAAAATGTTCTCATATATTCCAGTATGGTACCTTTCATTTTTGTTAAACTAATAACACAGAGAAATATATATTTCATAAATATCCAATTTTCATTAAATGTGTTTATGTTAATTAGAGGAACACATATTATATTTATCTATGACTTGATGGGAAATAACTGTGGATTTTACATTACTTTTACATGATCTATGATTTTCAACAGATTATTTAACCAAATATACATTCAGATTTGTTTGCTTAAATGATATTAATCTATATTAATGTTATGGATTTAAATAAAATTTTATTTTACATTACTTAACTACACATTAGCATTATTATTTTATGTCTGTGTGTACATGTGTTGTTGGATCTGCATGTGTGTACATGCACCCAAAGGAGGATGCCCATGTGGTCAGAAGAAGGAACTGGAGTTTCTGGAGATGGAGGTACAGAAAATGTTAAGTCATTCAACATAGGTGAGAGGATCCACACTCTGCTCTTCTGGGAGAACAGCAAGCAGAAATTGTACATAAATCCTGAGCCATCTCTTGAGCCTCACTTTTTTTTTAATTGACTACCATAGAGAATTATTTTTATGAACATAAAAGAAACTATATTTTACTAATGACGTTTAACTTATAAATGACGGGGATAAAAGTAGATTCAACTATATCTTGTGATTTTCTTTCCTGTTATTTCCTTATAATTCAAATATTAATAAAATTAGTCTATATTCTGCATTCCACAAAACTCTTTATTTATAAATAAACTAAGGTACACATATTTTTCCCAGTGAGGGAAACAAAATGAGAATCATTATTTCAGAAACATAATTTTTAAATATATGACGTGTGTTTCATTCATGTTTTTAAAAAAAGAAAACAATAAGCACAATTACATTAAGGGCAATTACAGATGATACAGAATATTGATTGTGCTGATAACACTTTTAATTTTAATGCAGTATAAGTTTATCCTGTATTTTTGTCATTAATTTGTTAATTAATTAATTTTTCCACTCTAGATTTTATTTTCCACCCTGGCCCACCCTCCTACTGTTCCACATCCCATACCTACTTGTCACTCCCTGTCTCCACAAAGATGTCCCAACACCCCACCCAACCAGACGTCTAAACTCCCTGAGGCCTCCAGTCTCTTGAGGGTTAGGTGTACCTTCTCTGACTGCACCAGAACCTGACAGTCCTCTGCTGTATATGTGTTGGGAGCCTCATATCAGTTGATTTATGCTGCCTGGTTTGAGGTCCAGTGTTTGAGAGATTTAGTGGATTTTATTCACAGTTATATGTTCTTTATATTTGTGATGGTTTCTTGGTTAGCAAGTTTTCTTATTCTACTCATCTGATCCTATATGTATTCTGGAAAATGTATAACATTAAAACTGTATTGATTACAACATTAAAATTGTGTGATTATATAAAAACATGATTATTATGATTATATAAAAACTATATGATTATATATATACATTAAAACTGTATGTATAACTGTATGATTATAACATTAAAACTGTATTGCCAGTTGTTGTGCAGCAAACATTTTAAGGGAAGATATATAACATACATATGTCTACTCACCCAGGAAAGAGAATTGAACAGACAAAAGTAAAATCCACCTGGATGAACCAATGAGTTTTCTTAGAGTTACTTAGAGGAATATGGATGAGATGTTACTTGTAGGGGCAGAGATGACTTACAGCTACATTGCCAGATCCAACCTGAGCATGTGTGTGAGCTTTGCCGAAGCTGGAAACCTGGAACAACTGGAACAGTCTACAAGTCTCAAGAGTTTGTAAAGTAGTCTTTCCAGGTAGACCTGTTGGTCTAAACCTCTTTCAGTCATTGAGCTTGTATTTGTTTCTTCTAGGTAGGTCTGCTGGAGTCTGCTTTCAGGGTGCTGGACTTGACTGAGAGTCTTCTTTGCAACATGGCTCATCTAGAAAGACTCTTAGAAATCATTCCTGCTTTTATATTCTTAGGGAAAGAGGGTGCTAGGGAATCTAGTCAATTTAATAGACTTTCTAGCTATTTTGAGATGTTCACTTACTGTGTTACTGCACTTCCCTAAAGTGTTCACCTTAGTTTAGGGAAGAAGTGGCAACTTCATATTGCAAAATTTTATGTGTACAAAATGGATAGAAACTTTACTGTTTGCTTTTATATATGTAAAATCTTACAAGGAAATTTTATTATCTCTAGTAAATTTGAATTCTGCATTCCTGATAACAGCATATTGGTTAATAACCTGAGCTATCTTCATTTTTGCTTCCAAGTGACATGTGTAGGAGGTTCTGTTGTTTTCTACACTATAGAAGCTAGAACCATACTCTCTATGACTAAAATTAAATTCACAATTTAAATCCAAAAAGCCATATTCCTTTTTATTTAGGATTGCTGTCTCCTCCTTCTTGTCTACCTTACCTTGATTCATGTTAACATTTCTCTTATAATGCTTGTCAAAGCTCGATAACATTTCTTTTCTTTGTATTCTGAACATTACTGCTGCTCCGGGACATTATTCTTTCCAATGTTAAAAATTAACTGCACAATCACCATTAATTTTTTTTCTTCAAACTTTTCTATGAAAAATGATACAGACACGGATGCTTGCAGCCAGGGGGACCCCAATGGAGGAGTAACTGGAAGGATGGAAGGAGCTGACGGGATTTGCAACCCCATAGGAAGAACAACAATATTAACCAACCAGAACCCCCTCCCCGAGCTCCCAAAAACTAAGCCACCAACCAAAGAGTACACATGGAGGGACTCATGGCTCCAGCTGCATATGTAGTAGAGGATGGCTTTCTCTGGCATCAGAGGGACTAGAGGCCCTTGGTTCTGTGATCGCTTGATGCCCCAGAGTAGGGGAATGCCAGGGCAGTGGGCTGGGAGTGGGGATGTGGGTGAGAGAGCACCCTTGTGGAGGTAGGGGGATGGGGTGGTGGTGGCCTTCTTCATAGTTTGCCACGACACGCCCAAAAGACATGAGGGAGTCCACGTTTTATAAAGCTTTAATGTCATTGTGGATGGTAGATGAGTATGGCTGTATGCCCACTTAGGTTAGGGCAGACCTGACTTAACTAGGTAAGAAGGCGGGAGGAGGGTCTGGGAAAGTAATACATAATTGGTTACTCCCTCTGTCCTTTAGGTATCTCATTAATATGGAAATCTCTTGATGCTGAAGCCTGTAGTCATGCCCTCTACCTGTGAAGGTGACAGAAACCTCTTTGGGAGAGGCTGCACTGCCCTACATGACTGAAATGGAGTTTCAGGGAGGAGGCCTCATGTCAGGAGCCTGGAGACTGGGTGTGTGGCCAAACACCTGCCGTAGTCCCATCAGGGTCCGGGGTTCAAGGCCCATGCCCAACCAGGAACCAAGCTATTCTTACAAGGTCCCACAAGATTCATTACACAACAACAAAAATGTGTGGCCTTATTGCTTTTATATCATAGTTCACACATAGCTTCATTATAAAATTGTGCTTGGTTTTTTGATATGGTTGAAAGTCAAATAATGATGTGACCAAAAAGTTTTACCTAAATATTACATTATTTTATTTTAAGTAATTGAGATAAAGGTGTGCATTATATAGATTGTGTTCAGATTCTTGTAGATATGTAAGCATTCTCCACAGTATTCCAAAGCTTACCTTCAGAACTACAATTGAGAAAATTTCAAAAAAATTAAATTTAACAGTTATTGATTCTAGATTATCAATATCTCTCTTTATCCCAATTATTGTTATGTCCTGTTCACACCTTGTATCATCGGAAAATATGGACAAGACAATTTCATAATTTTTTTTTTCATTCAGATGTTTAAATACAGCAGACAATTTGGCTCGGTGGTTAAAAGTGCTTGCTAGTCCAGTCTGGTGACTTCTATTATATACCTGTAACTCCTGTTTGGAGGAAAGTATTCATTACTAAAAGTTTTTTCCAGAGAAGTATGTGTGAACCCTGGAGTGGTTACATACTCTTTCCCCTATCCTTCCTTCTCTCTCTTTATCTTTCTCTCTCTCTCCCCCCTCTGTATCTCCCTCCCTTTCTCCCTCCTTCCCTCTTCCCTCTTTCTCAATATTATATACAGAAGGAGGCACATGTGTATTTGGTCTAATTTTGGCTGTCAGAAAAGATATGTACTTAGAAAAAAAGAAAATATATTTTGGGGCACTGCTCCCAATATAAGATGCCTCAAAATATGGAGGAAAAATCTCCTGTAGTATTTTAAGCCCCCTTTTACTCTCAGTCAACAATTGTTTCAGACTTGATAAGAACAAATGGTTCTTTCTTCTTTGTTTCCCTTTATATCTGCCAAGAACTATGCAGTGTCAGATCAGCATACTTAAAAACACATCATTTATGCCACAAAAGAGTAATAATACCAGATTTTTCGGAGAGGAAGAGAGATATAAATATACATATTAAAGTCCTTTGCTCTTTCCTAAATCCAAGGTTTGAATTTCAGCAAAAAGTGCCAGTTTATAAATCTGAAAATTAGTTCAAGTACTCTACATTGGGCTATGGAACATATTTTACGGTTGTTTTTTTATTCCATTACCCAAGAAACCATTTGGATATATCACATTAGTCCAAGATGTGCTTTCTTCCTAAAAGAATCACATTTACTCTTCCTTACCAAGAAATCATGTTATTCCTACCTTAGGGACACATTGCTCAGATTCTGACTACTTACCATAAATTTCCTCTATAACAGCAATATTGTCTGAATCACTACAGATGCCAAAACCACTTTGTAATTCATGTGAAGCACTGTTTGTCTAGCCTCCCTGGGCTGTTGACACCACTCTACTCTAAACTATTCAGCCAGAAGGCTCTTTGTGGATTTACAAGCCATCATGGGTCATGAATCATAGGAAACCCCAGCATATGCCATACCTCCAAACATGCCAGCCCTTGATCTGTCAGTATCCCTAGACTGGCCAGCCCTTGGTAGCATAGCAAATTTGCTCGTACCATTCTCCCTAAAAATATTGATTTTGTTGAATATCTGCCCAGCTTTCTACACCTTCTCATGCATCATCTTCTTGGGATATCTATCCATGTCAAATAAAAAAAGATATTTTCTGTTACAAAAGTAGCTAAAGATAAACTATTAATATGCTTTAATAATATATTCAATAATTGAAGTGGCTGTATTTATAGTCATTTTGAGTCAATATTTATAAGAGAAATTATTAAAATGTCCATCTTTATTGGCTCACAGGATAGTATCAGTATGTTTTATCTATGACTCATTTGAAGATACAAGAAAGAAACCAGTTGATCAATGATAAATATTAAAGTGAAAATCCATATGATATTGTGAAATTATAATCTTTTCAATAAAATGCCTTTAAAGCTTCCTCATTAGAGTCTGTTATACAGTGTAGCATTGAAGAAATTTCTTGGTAAATAACAGGCTCTGAGTTACCATAAAAAGTAAAAATTTAATTTTGCAAAAATCATGCATTTTAGTCTTTATGTAGGTGTGCTGAAACCTTGTTTACAGTTTCTGCGAATTTGAGTTGGGAGCTACAGCTTTGATCAAATAAAAGTTTTGCTCTTGGAAGGGGGAGTTAGAATGAAATCTGCAGTGTAAAATATAAATAAATACATAATTAAAAAATAAACTAGTTGATGAATTTCAAAACTTAAAATATCCCAATCATTATTTTATATGTGAATTTTAATGTGATTTTTTTTTTAACTTTAGAAGCAATGTATGTTATTGAAGAGATCCAAGGTAGTGACTACTCATCTTTGTTTTAAATAAGCTGAAATGAATGAGTTATCTATGGAGTCACAGAATGAAAACACTAAAATTATGTTCTAAAGACTTATTTTATTTCTTATTGTGTTTAAAAATGTAAGTTGCACTTTTCCTTCTCCTTAAGATATAAGTAGTATATTTACTACTTATATTTAGTATATTTACTACTTATATCTTAAGTATATTTACTTATATATTTACTACTTATATCTTAAGTATATTTACTATATTTAGTATATAAGTAGCAACATTTTTACTTGACATGAAAGAACTGTATAACCTCAATATCAAAATCGTGAAATTATGATCGGATAACTCCCTGAATATCGTGTTAGAAGAGACAAGTTGGCTTAACCTAGGCTGTATTTTTTTTTTCAAAATACTTTGAATTTCTCCTAGAATTGCCTAGGACTTCCAATGAAAATTACAGTCATAGGAGAAATAAGCTAACCTCAAGGTAAATGATAGAAACGTCACCTAATGAAGCAGCACAAAATTTGGCAATTCAGGAGGGATTGAAATGTATTTAGGTTGAAAGATCATTAACTCTGAAATGTTTATTTATTTTTTAATTGAGCATGGCTGTCTTGTCCTTTTTCCCCTTCCTGATAGGGTCATCCAATGAAGGAAAGTCTGCATTGGAATGCTAGGTACTTTCTTTTTCATCAGCCAGGGTAGTTCATTGTAATCCTTAAATGAATCAGAAGTCATGCTGCTATTGTCTTGGGGAAGCCTCCCTCTTTCATTACTCTGAATGATAGCATCTCCTTGCTTTGGGGTTTATTTATTCAAACAGCTTTGGTTTCATGGCCATCAGGAGTACTTGCATCTAAATCTGCTGCTTGGGCTCTTTGCTTCTGATTCCTTGCACGGTAATAGCACAGCTTTTCTAAGCCAGTGGGTTGCTAAATTGAATTAATTTTTCTCTCAAAATTAAAAAAAAAAGTATTTTATTTTATATTGTTTCATCATTCAATTACTTTTATTCTTGCTCTAAATATTAGCAAGTGCAATGTTTTTTTTGCAGAAACTTCACTTTCATTGTGAAGAAATGAGTGTGAAATACTATATTAGTTACAAATTTAAATGTATTGAATAGCATGTATGAAAATGTCAGATAATATACTCAGTAAAACTACAAAAACCAAGCATGATAAATGAACTATTATATACAGTCTTAGTGATAAAACAAATTCAGTTACACAGCATTTCAGTCTTGACTTTATTAGCTATGTGGCTATGTGTAGGATGTAGTAAATTTTATGTACACTATTTAGAGTATGTTTTTTTAAACATACAAAAAATTCTCAAGTTACTATTGCCATAATCCATACAATAAGACCATGCACCATTTTGAAGTGCTCATTATGTCCTGTTTTGGAATTGTTCTGTAGTGTTTCATATGTGTATGTGGTTGTGTTTCATAATGTGTTCATGTGTGTGTATGTTAACTGGATTAAACATGGTACTGTTTTTCTTAATATCTATTAACTAATAATTTCTTATTACAAATCACGGGCTCTGGGTTGTACAGCAATTCTCTGAAACTTATATACGTCTTATTCAAATGTTATTTTTATTTCAATTAATGCAATTAGCTTTCTGATTCATAGATAGTTTACAAATATTTATCCTTTTTGAAACTCAATATTTCAATTTTTTATGTCCACTTATCTATCAAAACCATTTGGATTATTTCTACATTCTCTATATTAAAAATAACACATTTAGTGAATATAACATATACATATCTCTTTGAGATATAATTTTAATTACATTGGCTATGTACCCAATGGAATTTATAAATTATTTCTAACTTGTAAGGAACTTTCTATTTTTGACAGTGATTAAAATGTAGTCTGTTTCAATCAATAGAATGGAAGTTTTCATACCTTACATTCTTGTTTTCTTTTCCTTTTTAAAAAATTATTCTAACAAGTGTGAGTTGGTAAATTGTATGCCTAGTGATCGATCCTTTACCTTCCACCCTGGGAGCTATATCTATAATGTGGTATGAAAAATATTTAGAAAAATACATAACAACAAATATGTCATATCCCTTGGAAAAGTATTTGCTGTATATTCAAAGGAAGGAAAAAAATTGGCTCTTCAGTGAGCTACAACTTCCCTTTTTAAGTCAAGTGGCCTAAGAATCCCTATGAGAGACAAAAGGATCAAGACAGAGAAACTCAGAAATGACCCTATATCTTATTTTATCCATTTTGCATTTAGTAGCATTCCAAATCAGCAATTACAAAAATCAAATATTTGTCATATTCATAGAAAAATAGACAGTAAAACCTAACTAATTAAATGTCAGTCTTGTGGGCCGGACATGATGACATATTCCTTTAATCCGAGCACTTAGGTGGCAGAAGTAGGCAGGTATCTGAGAGTTCATGGTAGCCTGGTCTAAATACCAAGTTCAAAACCAGCCAGGACTACATAAAGAAACTTTACACGCCTTCACCAAAGATAAATAAATAAACAAATAAATAATGACTTCATGAAATTCCCAGGCAAATAGATGGAACTAGAAAATATCCTGAGTGAGGTAACCTAGACACAAAAGAACACCCATGATATGCACTCCGTGTTAAGTGGATATTAGCCCAAAATCTCAGCATATCCATGATACAACTCATAGACCATATGAAGCTTAACAAGAAGGAAGACTGCTTCAATCCTACATAGAAGGGGGAACAAAATAATCACGGAAGATAGTGGAAGGGAGAAAGGAGGGAAGAGAAAAAAGGTGGGGACAAGGTATGTTGTGAGAAGAAACAGGAGAGTAGTACAGAGAGTAGTACAGAGAGAGTCAGGTAATTAAACACAAATATGTATCAGTGGATGACGGAGAACTGGAGATAGCCACTAGAAAGTCTCAGATGCCAGGGAAGCAACAGGTTCCAAGGACACAACTGGGATAATAGCCGAAATATTTAACAGAGAGAGAGCCTATAGAGATCCTCTCTAGTATGTAGGCACAGCCCCCAGTTGAGGAATGGGACCACTCACCCATCTCAAAAATTTTAACCCCAAATTGTTCTTATCTAAAGAAAATGCTGAGACAATAAAAAAATTTAAAAAATTTTAAAAAATTAAAGAAATTAAAAACAAAACAAAACAAAAATAACTAACTATGGAACAGAGACTGAATGAAACTCCATCCAGACTGCCCCACCTGGGGATCCATCTCATCTACAGACACCAAACCCAGACACTATTGCTGATGCCAAGAAGTGCTTGCTGACAGGAACCTGGTATAACTGTTCCATGAGAGGTTCTTCCAGAATCTGACCAATAAAGGTGCAGATACTCATAGACAATTCTTGGACTGATAAAAGTGAACCCAGTGGAGGAGTTAGGGAAAG